>NW_006299834.1:2346982-2358765 GCF_000327345.1 Myotis davidii
TGCAGGCACATCCCCAGTGGGGAGTGTGCAGGAGGCAGCTGCTTAATGTTTCTCTCTCATCGATGTTTCTAACTCTCTATTCCTCTCCCTTCCTCTCTGTAAAAAATCAATAAAATATATATATTTTTAAAAAAAGATGCAAAGCCATATGGCAGGGGGGCTCCTGGACACTGCTGTCAGTTCCTGGCCCTGGTGAGATTTTCTCATGTTAGTGACGGGGGGCAGGCAGAGAAGGCAGTTGGGTCCCTAAGGCTGGAGCAAGGAGAGAGGCTGGCCAACCTCTGAGTGCATTTCCTTGGCATTTAGAAGGTAGTAGTAAGGATTAAGGGAGCTAAGCCTTCCAGCTCATAAGGCTTCCTCCACCTCCTCTTCCCTGGAAGAAAACTTCACGATCTCTTGGCTTTGCCTGGTTACCCCAGGCTGGGCACGCGGGTGCCCACGTGGGCCTTACATGGACCTAGCTAGCCTCAGGACAGCCCGGCTGCAGGGAGTCCACACTCTTGGGCCATTTAGCTCAATCCTCCAAGAGGAAGCTTCCCAGGCTCCTCTGCACCGCTGCCTCTGTCCCAGGAAGTCCCCTGGCTTCCAGCCTGTTATCATTCAGCTGTTTCCTGGGCTAGTCCAGCAGGGCTGATGGCACCATGTCCCCAAGAGCCTCAGCACACGTTTCCAAGGAGACAGCACAAACCTGCAACATTCAGTTGTTTTAAGGGAGACTATTCACAGGAAGGAGGGTAGGAAGGACATGAGGGGCAGGTGGCAGATGTGATGTTGGTGGAAGGAGCATAGTGCAGGCCAGGCTGCTCTTTGCCTTTCACAGAGAAAACAGCGTGGACTTCACAGTTGGCAAACACTTTCACATGGGATAACATGTGCCCGGCAACAAGCCAGTGCAGCCGCTATTCTTTTCCCCATTTTTACAGATTAGGGGTGGGGGGGGGGAGAGGTGTGTCTAGGACACCCTACTGGGTGGCCCACTAGTGATTCCAGTAGGAGCTCCCTGAGGTGGGGACGCTGCCTGGCCAGCTCAGAGTGGAGGCCTTGTTCAACCTGTGGGTACGTTTCAGGCTACATGGCTCCTTGGAAGGCCTGAGTGATCCAAGCTGGCGGGCAGATGGGGGACCAGCCTCTGAGCACAGCCAAGGCCCTAGAGGGTGAGGTAAGGGAGGGGTGTGGAGAGCTGACAGCATGGTTTAGAGAAGCAGAGGAAGAAAGCGAGTGAGCGGGCTGGGACAGAAGCCTGGAAGAGCATCCTGTGGAGACAGGGCAGGAGTGGAGACAGGAAGAGCTCAGAGACAGAGGGGAAGTTGGATCGGGGCTTGGGGTACAGATCACCCTTTTGCCAGACGTGGATTTCTCTGCCCACAGGAAAGTTGGTCAAACTGGTGGCCCAGAGTGGGGGGCGGCCAGGTGGCCATTGACACCTGGAGCTAAGGGCGGCCGGCCCGGCCAGCTCTGCTGGACAAAAGCTGCTTCCCGAGGAACAAGAAAGGGGTGGGGCCTGTGTGCAGGATGGGGTGGGAGGCACGGGGACAGGGAGAAGCCCCAAGGCCGCTCTCAGGGAGCGCCTTCGAACTAGAGAACGAGAGGCTGTGGGGAGAGCAGTCTCGTGAGAGCACACCTGGCATTTCTCCCACGCACTCGCCTTCCTCTGAAATTCCTTCACGCTGGGCCCAAGCCCTGCTCTGCACGTGGCCTGCACGTGTGCGGAAGCAGCGGGCTGGAGAAAGCGAGGAGTTTGTACACAGGTCTCAGTCCCCCAGGAAAAACCTGCCCTTATACGTCATGGCAAAGGGCAAGTGGGCCTGAGGGCAGCTGTTTCGGGGGCACCTGGCACCTCGGCTGCCTTCCTCCGACTGAGGTCCCAGCCGCTTGGGGGACCCAGGGACAGAAGCGCTGCATCAACAACTTAGAGCACAAGCTCCGTGACAGCTAGGAGCTCCAGCGCTGTGCGGCGTGTGCACTCTCTGTTTACCCAGGTACACGGCCTTTCAGGTAGATTTATTTTTATAAAAGATTTGGAGAGTCTGGGAGCTTTGGAAGGGGTGATTCCAGGTTGGGGCAATAGTGTGAGTGAGGTCTTTTGTGGGCGCACTGACCCTTCATTTCATCTACCCCTTGGCATCTGTCAGTCCCACGGGGCCTCATGCCGCTGACCCTCAGTGAGACGGCACATGGAGAAGTGACAGGAGGTGGCCTGAGACACTGGTCCACACCCCTTGACCCACCCAGCGTATGCAGACAACTGATCCTCAGCCAGGGCTTGCCAACGCTTGGCAAAGCCCTGGCCCAGACCTTTGGCAAGTCCTCGCAGCGCTGGGCCCCAACTTTGCTCATCCATAGTGAGTGATGGGGATTTTCCAGCTGTCACAGGGCGCTGTGGACCAGCTGGGAACCAGCGACCAGCAGCTGCTGCCACCCTTCAAAGGCCTTGCTATCCTCATCGGAGGAGGAGCAGCACCCTGAGTTGCCCCCAGAGCCCTTCCCTGCCCCGCTGGGAGCTGTCCCTGTAAGCCGCTCCCTGTGCATGCACTGAGCCATCCCGGACCCCCACCTTCCCTGGGTGCCTGGACCCAGAAGCTAGAGCTTCACCTCTAGCTTCTTGAAGGCCTTCAGCGTCACCTACCCACACGGCCGCTCAGCTCAGAGGTGGCAAGAAAAAGTCAGCTGTGACTCATCCGCCCTGAGTTGAGGGTGTCCTGAGGAGACGTGCTTCTCCTGGTGAGCATCAGGGGTCCTGAGTGCGAGGAGGGCACAAGAACTCCTGTGATGCCCGCCTCCGAGGGTGGCCCAGACCGCCGCCCCAGCAGAAACCACAGGTGTGGTCTGAGGAGCCGGGGCCTAGAGCTCTGTGAGAGCCCACAGGGACCCGGCCCTGAGCTCTGGGACCCACCTTTCTTTCCTCAGGCAGTTCTCCTCTGAGCAGAGCCTGCTGCCCGCCCTTTCCCTGAGCCCGCTCCCGGAGGGATGAGAGTGGACCTGGGCTTCGCTGTCTTTCCTTAGGCTCCCGAGTTTGGGAGTGGGCTGGGAGTCCTGGGGATGAAGTCCCGTGGGGCCATCCAGGCTACCTGGTGATGAGATACATCAGTTGCCAGCACAGCAGGATGAGGAAGAGGCCTGAGGGGGACCCCAGGGCTCCTAAGTCAGACTCAGGCAGCAGAACACAGCTGGGCTCCTATAAAGGCGCCTGGGCAGTTTGAACAGTGGGGACCTGGTGTGAGCCCCTCACAGCTTAGAACAGCAGAGAGTGGAGAAACATTTATCAGGGGATTTGCCTGAGCAGGTGGCCCCCAAAGCTAGCCGTGGCCTTGGGTTTCTCAGGCAGGACTTGGGGGACACCTGGTGCTGGCTGCGGGCTCTGCCCCTCCGTCCACGCCCTCCTCTGCCGGTTCCCTCGTCCCGTGTTTGCCTGTGGTATCCTAGGAACGCGGGCTCGGAGCCTGTGGTCCTGTTACATAACAGCTTCCCTCCCATCCACGGGCTCAGCCCTCCAGCGAGCAGGAGCTGAAGCAGGCGCGTGGAAGAAGCCTGCCCTCCAGGCAGGAGGCTGCCCAAGTCCACAGTCTCTGCCACCCCGACATGCAGAGGGAGGGAACTGAATAGGCAATTGCATCCAGTGCATCCTCTCAGCAGGGCCCTCTGGTCCTGCTCTCGGCCCATGTGAGCCCACATCTGTCAGTGGCCACACACTGGTGGCTTCCGCCGGCTAGCAGGCGGAGGGGCAGTCCCCGAGTTGCATCGGCCCTCCCACCATGTCTCTCTCTGCACCCCAGCCCTTCCTCCTGCTCAGGAAGGGACCCAGGATCAATAGACCCCTGCTGGGGACCCTCGCTAGGTTGGAGATGCCTGTCCTGCCACTGTGTCTGCCCCCCAACCCTTGGGCACCTGGGCGGCCAGCCAATGCCAGCCACCTCCGTTCCTACCTGCCCTCTTCTCTGGCCAAGGCAGAGAGTGCTCCAGCAGGGACTTGAGGACCTCAGGCATGTCCATGGCAGGGGCCACCCCGATCCGGTCGCAGCTCGACATGGCCCGGCAGGAGGAGCTGGCTCTGGGAGTTTAGAAGCAGCTGGAGAGGCAGAAGCTGGCCTGGGAGCCACAGGCTCCGGAGGGGGGCGGGGCGGGAGCCGGAGGCAGCCAATGGGCAGCATGGACCCTGGCCCGCCCATCCACCCCCCAGATTGGCCACCTGCCAGCCCTGGCTGCAGCCAGGCCTTCCCTTCCCGCTGCCTGGCAAGGCAGCCTGGCCTTGTGCCAGCTGCAACACGTGGAGCCACTGCGCCAATCCTCTGACAGGGAGACCGTGCTGTTATCTAACTTTGCTAAGGGAAGTTCTCCCCCAGGCTGGGAGCCATGACCAGGGCCTGCCAGGTGAGAACCGGAAGCCAGCTCCATGCCCACAGCGAGGTGCACCGCACATTCAGGCACACGGGACAGAGGAGCCCTGGTGCAGCGGATAGCAGGGCCTGCCATGGAAACCGGCTCAGCTGGGACGTGACACTCGGCACTGCAGGCAGCTCAGCACAAAGGATGAACTCCGTGTTGGCGCTTACAGGCACGTGAAGGCACATCATGCAGTCACCTGCGCGCTTGCGAGCCTCCCGGGGTTGTTTGTGGGTTTTGAAGCTGACCCACGTGTGCCCTGCTAGGTGCATGGGTGTGCGTGTGGTATTGGGGCTTCCTGCCGTCTGCAGAGCCTGCAGTCTGTTCTCACAAGGGAAGTGACAAACCTGCAGCCTGGGGTCCCTGTGGTCTTCGGAGAGGGAGGAAGGGGCAGGTGCCAGCTGGGAGGGGGCAGCTCTGCCGGACCTGGCTCAGGCTTGTCCTTCCCAGCCCCTCCTAGGAACCTGGGTGACGATCGGCTCTTTACTCTAGTCCCCTCCCTGGCCCTCTCACCAGGACACTGGCCTGTGTGGTCCTTAGGCCACTTGAATGTGTGGCTGAAGCCAAGGTTCTGTATGTCACCTTCCATGGAAGACCAACAGCAGAGCAGGGGTTGTCAGCTGTCCATCACGCCACACACTGATGTGGGATCTTGAACAAGCTGTGCAGATAGTCTGGATCTCCGGGCCAAAGCTACAGGACATTGTGACCAAAACTACTGGACATTGTGACCAAAACTACTGGACACTGTGACCTTCGGCTGGGGCTCTGCCTCTGACACTCCGTCGGATGCAGTAAGCAGTTGCTTCCTTTACCGTAGCGGATCTCTGTGCAGTCCTCCACTGCTCTCCAACATCCCATTTTGCACAGAATCAAACATACTCCAGGAACCTTTCCTGGCCTCTTCCAAACAGCCCTCATCTTACCTTCTAATTACCCTCCCTCCCTCCCTCCCTCAGAGCCCTCCCCAAACCACGTTCTTTTCCCAAATGAATGAAAATAAATTGTCAATTTTTAAATTTAATAAAACAATATAGGGCTCAAAGCTCAAAACTTTTGATAAAGGTATCCTTTAAACATGTCATATCTACTCTGTCCCTCCTCCCCACTCCCCTTCCTCATAACATTTAATTTTGTGTTTAGCCTTCTAGTGCCCGTTGCCTCTGTGAGCCCGGGGCAAGGACGCGGGGACGCGGGGACGCGGGGACGCGGGGGCCTGGTGTGCAGGCTGCCTGGACTTGCAGGCTGGGGCTGACTGAGGCTGAGCTGGTACCGTAACCATCCCTTGGCCCAAGAACCCTGTCATGTGCAAGGTAGGCTTGCCACAAAGTGGAGTGGGTAGGTGCCCACGGAGCGTGATTTCAGAGGCAATAGGACGTACCCTACATGTCTCCAAACACCCACCGGCTGCATGACACTTCATTCTCAGAGCTCTGTTCCTGCGAGCTCTCTGCAGACCCCTTCTATGTAGGAATGAGTGCTTACTGCATCCCTGGCCCAGCCTCGCTCTTGTGAGGATTTAAAGTCAAATAACAAACACAGGCAGGCAAGTCCCTACCCTTAAGGAATTTTCATGCCACCGAGTCAGTCCGCCTGGCACCCCTACTCTGCACCCAGGGTGTCCAGCCGGCAGTATCACCTATGGTCACGCACGGGCCACATCAGCAGGTTGCCGAGTCAAGATGCTAGGGATGCCAGAGCCTTTTGGTTCAGGGGATAGAGCGTCGGCTCACGGACTGAAGGGTCCTGGGTTCAATTCCCAGTCAAGGGCACATACCTTGGTTGCAGGTTTGATCCCCAGCCCCAGTCGGGTGTGTGCGGGAGGCAACCAATTGATGTGTCTGTCTCACATCAATGTTTCTCTTTCTGTCTCTCCCTCTCCCTTCCACTCTCTCTAAAAATCGATGGAAAAATATCCTCGGGTAAAGATTAATAACAACAACAAAAGATGCTAGGGAGGGCGAGGTATGGAGAGGGGAGGCCATATACTAGTGCAAGCCTGGGGACATTCAGAGGAGCCACATGGCAGGTGAGTTGGGATTGTCTGCACTTTTAAAAAATATATATTCTTATTTATTTCAGAGAGGAGAGGAGAGGGAGAGATAGAAACATCAATGATGAGAGAGAATCATTGATCGGCTGCCTCCTGGGGATAGAGCCTGCAACCTGAGCATGTGCCCTTTTCTGGAATCAAACCCAGGACCCTTCAGTCTGCAGGTTGATACTCTATCCACTGAGCCATACTAGCCAGGGCTGTCTGCACTTCTTGGGTTTCCTTGCTCAGAGGTCTTGCTGAGATGGCTCCCCTCGTCATGGTATATGTGGATGCAGTTTCTGGCAGAGCTCTCATCTGCACTCCCAAGTCCCTGACAGTCATCTCTCCTCGAAGGCAGTTTCCCCAAAGACAGGGAGGAGGAGGAGCCTGCATTGGTGGCAGTAATGGTCACCACAGTCCCTCGTCACAGGACTGAAGACCAGAAACGAGCCTACATTCAATAACGGGGCTGCTCAAGCCAGCTCTGGCACTTTGAAGTGCCAGCCACTAACCATAAATATCTAGGTTACATTGGGGCATGGAGATGCAAATGTGAAATACAATTGAAAGAAAAAAGGAAAGATTCAGAACAGTAAGTGCACACCAATTACAATGATACAATTTTTTAAAGCCTCAATTCCAGTGTCACCTCCTCCAGGAAGCCCTCCTGGTCCCCTCAGCCTGGATGAGGTGTCTTCCCCAGCACTTGGAGTGTCTGTCCCACAACTGAGCCTGTCACATCATCCTACATTCATCCCTGCAGGTCTGTCTCCCTAGCAGATGATGGATTCAGGAAAGCCGATTCTTCAGTAATCTGCATCCCCAGGATCTGAGATGGGGTGGGTGCTCAGTTCATGCTTACAAACCCGAGCTAAACAAGGACCAGAGGGGAATTTAGGGGAATTTGTGAGAATTTAAGAGCTTAGTCCACTTCCTTATTTTACTCTCTTTGATTTCCTGAGTTCAAGGGAGGTCGTGATGTAGGCCAGGATGGGGCCGCACTTTTCTTCTGGGAGCAGTACCCGGTCACGCCACTTGGGTTTGTCTGGGCGTGGCCAGGGACGCTGAGAACCCAGATGTCGGAGCTGAAGGGACCTCTGCTGATCGGCCAGTTCCCAGTGGTTCTCGGTCTTTTTGCCACCTCCTTCCTGAAGGTCCTGGAACCTGTGCAGACCGTGCAGGGTTGTTGTGAACAGACCCGCTGCATCCACAGAGCCTGGTGCACGGAAGGTCCTCAGTCAGATTGGCTGCTGCTCTTCCTCTGGTCATTTTTCAAGCATCTTAGCCCCTACTGTATACCAGGCCCAAATGGTTCCCTATTCTCGGAGAAGTTCCAGGTCTTGGACCTCTGCTCCTGGAGCCTCTGTGCTGTCGTTTATTTTTTAAAAAAATATTTTTATTGATTTCAGAGAGGAAGGGAGGGAAAGATAGAAACATCAATGATGAGAGAGAATCACTGATCGGCTGCCTCCTGCACACCCCCTACTGGGGATCAAATCCGCAACCCGGGCATGCGTCCTTGACCAGAATCGAACCTAGGACTGTTCAGTCCGCAGACCAATGCTCTATCCACTGGGCCAAACCAGCTAGGGTTGTACTGTTGTTTCATGAGCATGTGCAGCCCCGCCCACCAGGTGCCCCCTCCATCACCTGCAACCACACCTAACCCGAGATGTGAAAAAGTACCTCCAGCAGATACAGATGTTCCTCATTGGGAATTCCTGGTCTAACACACACTCTCCTTTTAAAGATGAGGACACCCATGTGACTGGGCCCAGAGGAGTCTGGGTTGCGGTCAGGATCATATTCCAAAGCATGACATGACCCCTCACCTTTCTGGAAAAGCCACACCCTGAAAAGGCACACAGCCAGACCTCTGGACCCCAGAACTGTGCACATGGTGAACGCAGGGAGGCGTGGGTGCTGCGGACAGCCCGCAGGGAGCGCCACAGCAGGCAGGCTGCCGAAGAGCCAGCAGAGGGTGGCGACTGGGGCCACTCAGGCAGAGCACAGCTTGTCCCCGTCAGCCCAGGCTGCCCGAGCCAGGGTCAGCTGAGTTGCCCTGTTTACACAGGGACAGACCTGCCCTGCACCCCTTGGAATGTCTGGCTGAGGCCTGCCCGGCACCAGCCAGCTCTGCCCAAGGCACAAGTGCCAGGCAGGGAGGAACAGGAGCGACACCTGGGGGACAGAGGTCAAAATGCACACATTTATTTTCTAGAACAAAGGCTAAAAGACGCGAGTTTCTTTCATTTTATTTTAAGAAGGACAAAAGTTGTTATTAAAACATCTACATTATTATCAAGATACTAGACCTTATGAATATTTAATATTAAAGTGTGGTATTCTTAAAATTGTAATACACATTTTAAAAGGACCATTGGATTGATTCCTGCCCAGCTGAGAAATGCAGCATCCCTGGCTGTCCCGCCCCAAAGGGACACTCCCATCAAGGGCGCCTGCCCCGTCCCCACGCTGCATGACCTCTGGTCCCTGCCTGATGGCGGTGGGCACAGGCCCTGGTTCCCTTCTCCGAGCCTCCCAGTCAGGGTCACAACTGAAACAATCGCCCTCATCATTCCGAGCGCACTCCCGCTTCCCTCCCCACCCCTTCCTGCCTCCTGCGAGGGACCCAGCTCGGCCAGGCCAGGAAGGCCCGGATCCGGAGGCCCTGGGACGAAAACGAAAACGGGGTTGAAGAAAAATCTGGACGCTAAGCCTTTTCCCTTGGGGGAGAGAGAAACACCAATCCTCTGCTGTTCCCGCGCACTCCTGCTCTCTGCCCAGGAGGGGGCGCTGAAGCCACCTCTGCTCCTGCTGCCCAGTCAACTCTGGCCCTGGCCCTAGTCCCTGAATCCCCGGAAATGGCCCGACGACCTTGAGAAACCTCTCCACATTACACCAGGGTGGCTGCATTTTCTGGCCAAATTCTTTATCTTTAGCCCTCAATAGAAGTGATTGGTCGGATACCACACACGTATATAATATTATATAGAGCGATATATTTAATACCTGTGTATATATGCATCACGGGGGCGACATATATACACACTAAAACAAGGCTGGTGACAACAGACGGCAACACCACGGATCAGGGAAAACAAGTGTCATTGACATTCATGGCCACGGCCCCCACACTGGGTGTGGTCTCTCCTGCCCTCCAGCCACGCCACCAGCACCCACGCTCTGCAGTGCTGGCCTGCGGGGGAGGGGCAGGGGGAGGGAGGGATGCATGCCTCAATTACTGGGGAAAGGGTGGGCAGTGGTGGCAAGAGAAACAGGCTTCTCTGCAGCCCGGATGCCCGTCATCGTATCATCACACACTGTCAATCCTTGCTTGGGGAGAAGTAAGGGGTGCGCTATACGCTCCGTCTCACCCCCGACCCCAGCCTTGGTCCCTGGTTCCTTCTGGGGGAGCCCCACTTCTGTGCCAATGGTGTGGGGCATTCTGGAATGTCTAGGGAACCAGGGGAGACTGGGCCTGCACACAGGGGGTGGGATGGAGACCAGAGGGTGCACACAGACATTAGGCTACACGAGGGCAGGAGAGGGGCTTGCTGGGTGGGAGCAGGGGCTGGGGGGTCAGCTGGGGTCCTAGGCAGCTGGCAGAGCCAGGGAGCAGGGAGGGGCCAGGACAGACAGTCCTAATTATACTTCTGGGTCTAAGGGAGAAGGGGGAAAGGACCAAGTGGGTCCCCCCAAAAGAGGGGCTGTGTCTGGTCCCAGAATGGCCCATGATGCCCCAGGGTCATGTCTCCCTTCTCTCAGCATCCCCTCACCTCCGTACCTCATTCCCTGCCCCTCCCACCTGTCCCTGAGTGGTGTGTGAAGAGAACTTTGCTGGACGCTCCCCACAACCATCCTCAGGAGAGGACTTCCCCTCCTCTGACAAGACCAAACCCCTGAGCTTCCTTCCCCAGCCCCTGGGTGGCGCTGCCTGGGACCCCAGCTGCACACTGATCCAGACGCGGTCACATACCTAATGACGGGCCCTGAGTCTCCTGACCAGTTTGCATCCCAGGTCTACCTCATGCCGAGGGATGGAGACCCTGTGTAGATCACTCCTTCCCTTTAGGCCTCAGTTTTCCTATCTGTAGAATGGGGGCTTTGGGCTGGGTCATCACCAAAGGCTCGGAGGATCTACAATCTACATTCAATGGCTCAAGAATGAGAGGGGCTGGGCTGGTGGCCTCACTAAAGGGCCGGACCCCAGAAATCATCTAGCCCAGTCCCTCCCAGTCTTCCAACCGGAGGGAAAATTGAGGTTCCAGAGGGTAAGTGACCCAGCTCCATTCTGGGGCTGCATTTTAAAGCTAATTGGGGCCTCCTACCCTCTGTTATGTCCTGATCTGTCCCCAGGGAGGTGGGGGTGGAATGAAGGTGGGTAGAGAGGACCCTCCTGCTGCAGATTCAAGTGGGGACCCCAGGCTCCCCAGCCCTGAGCTTCAGGCCCCCCTTAGGAGCAGACAGAAGTTAAAGCTGTAGCTGAAGCTGGAGGGGTCCAACCAGGGGCGCTGGGGCTGGGGGCAGGGGGCTGCCCAGGGCTCCAGCAGGATGAGGACCCTGGGACCCCTTGAGGCCGCAGCACGTGCACCTGGCTTGCACACTGGGTAGTGGGTGCAGATGGGATGGGAAGGGCCTCCAGGGCCAGGGGCTGCCTGATGAGGGTGCCCCCACCCCCCACCCCCAGGCTGCCCTGGCCCTTCTGCCAGGCCTTCTGTTCCCATCCACACCCATGACCCTAGGACTTCACCCACAAGCCAGACCTGCCTACTCCCCGGGGACCGTGGCGGCAGCAGGGGCTTCGGGGGCGGCACCAGCAGCGCTGTCCTCTTGCAGCAGGAAGTTGTATTTGCCAAAGTCGTCGTCCCGCGGACACAGAAGCATGTCCTTGCGGGCCTTGGCCAGCTTCTGCTTCAGCACCTCGCGCCGGTCCAGCCACTCGTTGAGCTCCTCCTGCCCGTGGGCGCAGCGGCACTTGTCCCCGTCCGGGCAGGCCTTGCCCTTCTGGAGCCTGTTGGCAGCAGGAGGCTCACTGCCCACGCCCTGTGCCCTGTCCACCACGGGCTGCGGGACCTGGGCCAGCAGCTTAGCCTCCCCCACAACAAGCTCCACCCCGGGAACTTCGGTGCTGCTGCGAGCTGGCCCGGCCCAGCCTTTTCAGGGACCCGGGGCTGCGAAGTAGGGTCTGGCCAGGCCCACCCTCCTCACCCCTCCAACCCTGTCCTGCCCGGTGCCAGGCTCCTCACGTCCAAGAGCAGCTGTTTCTGGACACACCATCCCTTGAGTGCCATCTCCGGACCCAGAAGAGCCGGAGCTAGCCACGGCCTCCGTTCCCGGGGCCACGGCATGTCCGCCCTCCCCGCCC
>NW_006299834.1:2358803-2359731 GCF_000327345.1 Myotis davidii
GAACTCGCCCATGGGGAAGCGGTAGGCCCAGCCGCTGGCATCGCTGTCGGACGTGAAGACCTTCTCCTTGTGCTTCTCGGACTGGATATGCTGCTGCCACTGCTTCTTGCTGTTGCTGTTCTTGCCGCAGAGCCAGCAGTGGTAGCCCATCTGGGGGCACAGCCACCGTGGGTGCCCGCTCCTCACACCTCCGCCCGGAGGCCGAGCCCCTCCCCGCTGCCCGCGCGCCTGGGCATTACCATGATGTCGGCGTAGTCCGTGGGCATCTGGATCTGCTTCTCCCCTTCTCGGGAGCCGATGGGGGTCCCTTCCCCCGGCTTCCCCGGGTTGTGCTTCTTCAGCCACATGTCGTAGGTCTGCTGCATGTCCAGGACTGGAGGGAAACGGACAGAGTCATGGGGAGGATGGGCCCTCCATTCTGCCCTGCGACCCCCGCTGGAGAACTGGGGCCTCTCAGGCCCTGCTGCTGGGCTGCCCGGTCAGCCCCAGAGAGAAGACCAGAGAGCGTGTGGCCTGGTCACCTGGAGAAGGGCCCGCGGCCGAGATGCTCTCAGGCCTGCTGAGGAGTCAGGGTGTCCGGCCACGAGGGACACAGGGTCAGGCCCCGCCTTCCCGATCGGCCACTCACTCTTGTTCTCCTTCATGAACGTCCACATGTCCCTCTCCTCCGGGCTGTGTGCGAAGGAGCAGTTCCCCACGTACTGGCACTTGCGGCCGTTCTGCGCATGGATGCAGAGCTGTGGGAGGCGAGGGGAGTCCTGCTGAGTACCGCCGGGTGGCGTCGCTGCCCCACCCGAGGGCAAGCCCTCCCGGGGCCCGCGCACCCATCTGAGGTCCAACGCCCACCCTGCCCACCAGCGCTCACGTCGTATTGCTGTGGGAAGTTGCGAATGGATGGCAGTGGCCTCACTGACACCCATTTCCTCTT
>NW_006299834.1:2359784-2363590 GCF_000327345.1 Myotis davidii
GCAGGGCAGAGCGAGGGCCGTCGGGGAGGCAGGGGCAGAACCTCTGGCTGTGTGGCCTCCTCACCAGTGCCCCTGCCCCTGCCCAGCCCACGCCCACTCACCAGTGCCCGTGCCCCCACCCAGCCTGCGCCCCCCGCTCACCAGTGCCCACGCCCCCGCCCAGCCACCACCCAGCCCAAGCCCGCTCACCAGTGCCCGCGCCCCCGCCCAGCCCACGCCCACTCACCAGTGCCGGGCCTTGGCACTGCAGTACTTGAGGTCTTTGTCAGGCTCCACCACCTGCCCGTTCCTCCAGCACTGGCCACACACGAACTTCATCTGCAGGTCAAAGGTGCTGGGCCCATGTGTCCGCGGGGCACCCTGTGGGCAGAGGGGCTGGTGAAGCCACAGGCACCAGAACTAAGGCCTGAGGTCCATCAGGAAGGCCCTCCAGGGGCATTAGGACTGCCCAGAGCCTTAGAATGGGCAGGTCCATCACCACTTACTGGTAGGAAGTGACCCCCAGCTCCAGGCCCGTAGCCGCTCCACGTGGGAGCGAGGCCTGGAATGGGAATCCTGACTCCTGATCCAGTGCGCTGCGCCTTGGCGGGCTAGTCCACATCGGCCTGGTCTGTGGGGCTGCTGGCATTTCTCTGGGCACAGCATGCGACCTCATACCTCCCTGCCTTTGCCCACGCTGTTCCCTCTTCCTGGAATGCCCTTTCTCCTTCTTCATGGGTTTGGTCTAGAAACTTCCAAGACTCAGCTCAAGCACCTCCTTCAGGAAGCCTTCCTAGAGCTCTCCTAAGTGGCAGCTGCCCATCCTCTGAGCTCCCACAGTACCAAGCTACCCCATGTTGACGGACTCATCCAGTTACGCGGGCCCAGGACGTGGACAGCTCCCTGCAGCGGGTGGGGATAAAGGGACCTGTGATGGGCGGTGGGACAGACCACTGGGCAGCCCTGGACTCTCTAAATCCCACACGTTCACGCCCCGTCCTCTGCCCCAGCCTTCCCTTGCAGGCAGGAGCTCCTGCTCTTGAGCATCCCTGGGTCAGGGTGAGACAGGCGGTGAGAAGATGCCCACTCAGCCTCCCTCCCTGCAACCTCGCTGTCCCTCTGTCAGCTAGAGCCTCCCAGCCTCCCTGGAATCTGATAGGGGGCCACCCCTCCAGGCAGCATCTTTCCTCTAGGCTGCAGGTTCGAGTCCCTGGCCACGGTGCACTTGTCCCTGGCACTACCCAGCCCAGGGGCTGCCCTGGGGCAGGAAGGGGTTCTGTCCTTGTTGGGCGCTGACTGAGCCCTGGCTCCGGCCCAGGATCACACACATCGTCCCGATGATGACATAAAACCACACCTTTATCACTGGGCCTGGCCTACACTAGAGCGACAGGACGTGTATTTGCGGCAGCACTGACTTCTCAGTGTCCCGCCAGGTTCTCACCTTTCCGAGGGGAGGGGAGTGGGGCCTGGAGGGGCGCTGTGGCTCAGCCCTGGTGAGTGAACTGCCACACCCGTTCACTTTCACAACAGCCACCTCCCCCCACTGCAGCCTGGGGGAGGGGGGTCATTCCCCTCGGACCCAGGTCACTGATCCACCCACCGGTAGGCGGCCCAAGGACAGGGACCTGGTGAGAGGAGGGTGCTCGCGCTTCTTGTGGGATGGCACAGGCACTGGCCAGATACCCCGGCATCTCGCTCTCAGTCCCACAGTGCCACTGGCCCCACCCTATGGTGGCAAACAAACAAGACGCCCATGCCCACATGACTGGGCCTGGCCAGAAGCCCCGTACGGAGCCAGGCCCGAGAGAGGCATCTTGGTGGGTAGTGGGGGGGGGGGCCTGGCAGCAGGAGGGGGTGGAAAGCTGTCGTGGTACCTAGAGCAGCCAGGCCTGCCCCGTTCCTGGGGACCCTGGCAGCCGCCCTGGGTGGGATAAAGGGGGTCAGAAGGCCAGGTGGTGGCAAGGACAGTATTCTCTCTAGAAGATGCTGCTGCAGGTTCAGGCTTAGCCCCTCACTGGTGCCCGGCCAGGAGCAAAACTAAACCCATGGGAGAGCGACAGAGGAAGGGAGCAACCAGGAATAGGGGAGAGAAAGAAAAAGGACCAGCAACAAGGGGGCTAAGAAGAGAGAGGGAAGGCCCGAGGGGGCTGGGCAGCTCTGTTGACCGACCAGCCTGCCCTGCTCCCTGGTCCCTGCCACACCCAGGCTGGCCTCAGGTGGGCCTGGCAGAGCGAGGGGGTCGTCCCTCCTGTGTGGATGGCACAGGGGCGTCATATCACAGTCACCATCTCCTGTGCCCTGAGGCCATCCCTTCTCTCCCCGCTGTCACCTAAGTTACAAGGATCCCTGCCTCCTGGGGCCGGGGTGAGGATGGGGAGACACAGAGGGACTCAGCGAGCTGCGGTGTGATCGGCTCCTGTGAGCCTTAACCCTGCCCTGGGAGACGGCAGGCAGGACTGTGCTCCCCATTTTATGGATGAGGAACCCTCAGGGGTGAAGGGCATGGTGCAGGGTGGGAGGGAGCAGAGTGGGCTCCAGACCAGACGTCAGAGAAGCTGGGATTTACTCCACTAAGTGTGCCCCTGGGCAGGTCTGAGAATGCCCTGAGCCTCCGTGTCCGCGTCCGCAGAAGCCATGATGCCGCAGTGCCTTCAGGACCCGGGGGAGGATCGAGAGGGCGGGGAGGCGGTACAATCAGTGGGTGAAAGTGTGAGGGGCACCAGGATATTGACATGGTTTCAAGTACCTCCCGGAAGACAGTTATTACCGACAAAGGGGGAAAGTACAACCTCACAGCAGAGACACCTGCACAGTGAGGCACCTTATGTCAAGGCATCACCAGTAAGAGGACAAGTCGGGCGACGTGCCTCCCGCTGGGTGACCCGAGAAGGACATAACATCACCCTGAGGTTTGAGGAGCCATCGGACAATGCCGGGCGGACGGACGGGCCTTTGACAAAGCAACCGGCTCTTCACAAATGTCAAGGTCATGAAGGACAGAGAGCCTGGGGGGTTACTCGGGGTTAAAGGACACTAAAGAGACACAGTGGGAATGCTGCGTGGGACTCGGGATTTGGGATTGACTCGCAAGCCCTGAACGCAGCACGCCAGACTCCGCACAGGAGCCCGATGTGAGCTGTGGTGCTGGTCACTGTCCTGTGGTTACTGTGGAAGAGAGTGCCTGTGTTTTTAGAAAATACACGCTGACGTATTTAGGGGAAATGGGGCATCACGTCTGCAACTTATTCTCAAATAGTTCAGAAAAAAGTGTGTGCCTTCTGTTGATAAATGTATGTGTGTAGGTACACACACACACACACACACACACACACACACGGGACAAAGCGTGGGATGTGGTAAAATGTTAACGCCTGTGGAATCCAGAAGAGGGTATACATATTCTACGTACGATTCTTAGAATTTTCTGGTAAATCTGAACTGATGTGCACCCCAACGCCAGGGCCTTACCAAGCTGCTGCTGGCCTTCCCCGCGTGGGCCTCCATCTGCTGCCAGTATTTCTTGGATTCCTGGACGATATCTTCGTGGGTCATGCCTAGGGAGGGCGAGAGCGGACGTGGTGTCCTTGAAGGAGCTCAGCCAGGAGAGGCAGCGATCTGAGAGGTGCTGGTGCCACCCAGGCTCCACGTGACTCCACCCGCCCCCCGGCAGTGCCCGGAGAGGGACAAACCTGGATCCTCCGAGCCGGCCGCTGCCTGAGAGCAGAGCCTCTGTGATGTTTAGGAAGCACCGGCTCCCCCGCCCTGAGGGACCCCCCCAGGAGGCTCCCCCCCCCACTCCACCTGCCCGCCTCCTCGCAGGAGCC
>NW_006299834.1:2363615-2363850 GCF_000327345.1 Myotis davidii
GCCCCCGCACGGGGCCCCCCCCAGGAGGCCCCCCCCCCCACTCCACCTGCCCGCCTCCTCGCAGGAGCCTGCCCCGCCCAGCCCCACCTGAGTACTGCTGCAGCAGCCAGACTTTGAGCTCGATGAAGCTGTGGGCAAAGTGGCAGCTGTCCTCCCGCAGGCAGCCGTAGCGCACCTCGTGGCGGCACACGTCGAACTGGAAGTGCTCCTGGAACTGGCGGATCTTGGAGTACTT
>NW_006299834.1:2364083-2365859 GCF_000327345.1 Myotis davidii
TGCCCCGCCCCCCTCAGTCTGGGGCAAGCTCAAGGGCAGCGCTGCCAGCAGGAGCAGGACAACAGCTCCCACCTGCTACGGGGCAGGGAGCAGGGAGTGCCCACGGGTGGAGAAGGGGCACTTCCCTCGGGCTCCCCAGCCCGATGCTCCAGAACTGGTCCTGCCCCCAGAGGAATAATAAGGCAGCTCCTTCGGGCCAGGGACGTTAGTCACCCTCCCAGCAACCTTAGGAGACTCGGAATCATCGACTGTACGATGAGGACCCAAGGGTCAGGGTGGCCAGAGGACACAGGACAGGCCACTCCCTGACCAGCTGGGACTCCAGGACCTGGGCTCCATCGTCCCCGATGGGGCAGAGCCAAGGGGGTGAGAGGGAGCGAACGTGGGCGCCTGGCTCACCCAGCCCCTCCCACTCTGCCCAGGCTGATGTCACGAGAGTGGGGGCACCAGACAGGAGTCACAGGCAGCATCTGCCCTCACAGGACTAGGGGGTCAGTGATACCCAAAAGGAGGCTTGGAATAGAGCTGCTCCATCAAGGTGGTCTGTCTGTCCCTTCCAGGTGGGTGCCGGCTCTGAGCCCCTCGCCTTGACGCCCTCGTCCACCCTCTGACCTCAGCTGCTCCCAGGCATCTGAGCCGCCCCAGGGAGCCTCTCCATGCGCCTGTCCCGGGCTGGGCTGTGGTCACACTCACTTGTTGTTGTAGAAGCTGTGCTTGGCGGCCAGGTTGGAGCAGACGGAGGGAGAGTCCTTCGTGCCCTTGCTGATGATCCGGGGTTTACTGTCAAAGCAGATCTGCCCGGGGAGGGCCTGGGCTGGAACCCGCATGACCACCCAGGGTGGGGGGCGGACAGACGGGTCCCCGTAAACCCTGCTCTGAGTGCCTGAGTCGGGGAAGGGAGGAAGGGAGGGCCAGGGTCTGCGGTCCCTGCCTCTGGCCTCACGCTCACAGGCACCCTGGGCCTGGCCCTCTGACCCCGCCCGGCACTGGGTGGGGATTCACCATGCCAGGCCGAGGGCAGGGTTACTCCGTGCCTCAGCCTCCGTTTCCTTAACTGTAAAGTGGGGATAACCACACAGGGGCTGCCCCACCGGTTCCCTGTGAAGCTCAGAAAGGACAGAACCGACCCGCAGTGCTCTGTAAAGGACATGCAGCGTCCGACGGGAGCTGACACCAGGCGGCCTGCTCTCCGCGGCTGCCTGCCTGCTCGAGTCGGAGGGAGGGCTGGCTGTGTGATGGATCGGGGTGGGGCTGAGCTGCACCAGACCCTGCCAGCATCCGGGACCCGAGCTCTCCCTCCCCAGATCTGGACCCTCACAGGCTGTGGCTGGTGGGGAGGCAGGGCCCAAGGGGCCATCTGGGGCAGCTCTGGGAGGGAGTGGGGCTGGATCGCAGCTGGGCCTGGGAGTCTGAGGATGCTCCCGGGAGAGGATACAGGCTGGACACACGCAGAGAAGTAGGCAGGGGGTGCAGCGGTCATTGAAGTGAGCACAGCCGGACAAGGCGGTGAGGGGGTGGAATGAGTACCTAAAGCACCTGGCCCCCGCCTGGCCCACGACGGCCGGAGGGAAGAGCAGGGGTGATCATTTCTCTTCTGCCTCAGTGTCCGCCTGCCCTCGGTGAGGGGCTGGCCAGGATCGGGGCTCTAGCGTGACCGAGCCTCTGAGCCTAACTTTCTAACCGTCCAAGGACCTACGGACTCTAGGGTCAGGCCTCCAACACCACCTGTTCCAGGGCTGCCATTCCAGTGGAATGTGCCAGGGAGCCCTCCCCAGG
>NW_006299834.1:2366154-2368010 GCF_000327345.1 Myotis davidii
AACGTGAAGATGCCCTGGTGCTCCTTAAGGAGCTTGGCAATGGTGAGGCTGCCGCGCTTGACGCCCCCCAGCGGGTCGAAGAGCAGGTCGCGGTTGAGGGTGCCCTTGCGCTCCTCGGTCCACACGTCGATCTCCTCCTGATGGTAGGCGAAGGTGCAGTTATCCCCGTACTTACAGTCCTGCTTGTTAATCATGTCTGCAAAGAGGCAACAGGACACACGTTCTGCCAGGCGGGAAGGTGGCCCCCAGCGCCCCCAGGACCGCCGCTGCGGCCCGGGGGTTGAGTCCTGAACCGTGATATTTAGGAAAACTATTTAAGTTTGTGTGTGTTTTAGATTCAAGCATGGGGGTGTAATATGCTGATTGCTGAACATTCAAGCTTGAAGTATTCATGTGGATTAAAGAAAAAAAATTGAAATTTTTGTTTGGGCGGTGCCCTGCCTGCCACGAGGACTGGGGAGGGGCGGCCTCCTCTTTGCTCTACACCCGGGTGGGTGGGGGTGGGGAGTCACATCTTCATCTGCAAAACATGGCTATCATCAGGCTCCACCCAGAGTCTGAGGCTGCGTGACGGTAGGTACAATAGAAAGCACTTAACAATACTGTGACTGTCGTATATTGCTGTGGAGATGCACCAAGACGCTTGGGTGAGGAATAGAAGCATGTAAGGTATATAACCGTCTATTAAATTTCAACCAAGTTGGCATGAGCCAGGCATGAGGGCAATGGCAACAGAATACTTTTTAAAAACTAACATTTATTGTCCTGGCCAGTCTTGCTCAGTGGATAGAGCGTCGGCCTGTGGACCAAAGGGTCCCGGGTTCGATTCCAATCAAGGGCACGTACCTTGGTTGCAGGCTCCTCCCCAGCCCGGGCCCTGGTCAGGGCATGTGCAGGAGGCAACCCATCAATGTGTAAACATCTCTTACATCGATGTTTCTCTCTGTCTTTCCCTCTCCCACTAGCTCTAAAACAGTGGTTCTCAACCTGTGGGCCGTGACCCCTTTGGGGGTCGAACAACCCTTTCACAGGGGTCGCCTAAGACCTCCTGCATATCAGATATTTACATGACGATTCATAAGAGTAGCAACGTTACAGTTATGAAGTAGCAACAAAAATAATTTTATGGTTGGGTCACAACATGAGGAACTGTATTTAAAGGGCCAGAATGTTGAGAACCACTGCTCTATAAAAGACCAATGGAAAAATATCCTCGAGTGAGGGTTAACGAAATATAAATACAAAAAAAATAAAATAAAATAAAAGCTAACATTTATCGAGCCTTACTATGTCCCAGTCCTCAATGCTGTACACGATGCTTTCCGCACCTTCCCACAGCTGGGGGCCCTGCCGCAGTAGCAGGCTAGCTCTCCACCAACTGGGCGGCCACCAGCTCGAACGGAACTCCCGAATGTCCCCGCCCGTCTGCAGAGCTGGTCCGGGCGGGAGACGCTCTCTGGATGTGGGATTCACCCTCAATGGGCCACACCTGCTCTGCCCACCTGCCCCCTGTGAGGAGCAGGGCAGCAGCCTGGCGTGCGAAGCTGCCTGTCGCGGACCACCCACCTTTGCACAGGTAGTAGGAGCCCACGAAGCTGGTCTTGGTGGGCCGGGGCCGGATCCGCTTCCAGGTCTGGTCCTCAGAGCTCCGGAGCCGGCCCAGCAGGAGGTCCCGCTTGCACTTGTGCTCCAGGCCCTCGCGGTAGGTGTAGTCACCTGCCCGGGGGCCTGTGGGTGCAGGGGGATAGGGATGTAGGGACGGGACTCCGGGAGCAGAACCGAAGGCTGAGGGCTGACAGGCCCAAGCAGAGGGAATCGGCCCCGTCTCCAAACCTGCCTCTTGCACCTGGGCCCCC
>NW_006299834.1:2368071-2378436 GCF_000327345.1 Myotis davidii
CCCTTCAAGGAGCCCCTTCTCAGTACCCCGCCCCCTCCCCCTGGCCCTCTAGTGAGCCCGAGCGATTCTGTGTTTCCCTAAATGAAGTATGAAGACAGTGCCCAGCAGAGAGCAGACCTCCACACGCCCCCCTTCTTTTCCTGTCTGAATGGATCGCCCGGATTCATCCTCCCTCCCCTGCTCCTTTCTCTTCCTGGTCCTTTAAAATCTGCTGGCCAAGGGCCCCCTGTCCCCGGACAGTGGAGTGGGGTGATCTCCTTAAAGAGACCAACGGGAAACGGCCCCTGTGGGGCCCATGAGATCTGGCTGCCGGCACCAGGTGTGCACTGGCTCCTGGGCCTGTCGGCTTCCTCGGGGCAGGGGCAGCGGGCGTGGGGGTCAGGGAGGCAGCCAAGGAAGAACTTCCTCATGGGCACAGCCATCCTCCAAGATGGCATCTGCTCACGTCCCCACAGGCCCATGGAGCGCTGTGGGCTGACTCAGGCAGGGGCGACATGCATTGGGGGGTGGGCCAGGGAGATCTTGCAGCCGGTGGATGACAGTAACTGGATGACCCCTAAGGCCCTGCCAGCTCCAACACCCTGAGAGGGAGGATGTAGACTGCTGAGATTTCTAACCTGGGACCCTATATTGTCTAGAACTTCGGGGCCGTGGGCTTCTGGCAGATGCAACCCAGAGCCTGAGAGTAGACTCCTGAGACACTGGATGAGCTGAAAATTTCTCCCGATCCTGGGCCTCTCTGCACGACTTCCACAGCCCCCCTTGGACTTGGGGTCTGGGGACTCCCCTGGGGCCACACAGCTAGTGTCTGCTCCCAAATTCCTTTGCCCCCTGGGTGCTGGGCAAGGTTTGCAGTCACCCCGTGGGAGGCACTCAGGGAGCGTGGAGAGGCGGCTCTGCCCTCCGCAGCCAGGTCCCAGCGTCTGGGCTGCAGGGCGCCGAGATGCACCAGCAGCGCCCTCCCTGCCCTCCAGCCTTCCCAGCACTTGTGCAAGCCCCGCCCCCACACTGTCTCCCTGTCTGCTCCTGTTCCCGCCTCATCTCTGACTGGCACACGAGGACCTGTCATTCTGGGGTCCATGCTCAGGAGATCCCCAGCATCTCGGGGCAGAGGTGAGGGTGCACGTTACCTGTTTTGGGGTAGCAGAGCTGGCAGGCCTGCTTGAACTCGTGGGTGGCAGCCAAGGGGTTCTTGATGAGCAAGGCGGTGTTGGGCATGGAGGGCTCTGGCTGTGACAAGAGGAAGTTGGGCATCTTGGGCCCTGGGTGAGGGCTGGAGCCACCAGGGCCAGCCTGGGCACCAGAAGGGGGGGGCTCTATGACCCTTCCGCCCCATCCAAGGGCTACAGCCCAGGACCCTCCCTCTTCCTCTGCCCTCCCAGCCAGGGAGCTCCTTATCTGATCCAAGAATCCAGAACATAGGACTGGAGAGGCCTTGGGGGTAACGTGATCTCGCCCTAGAGCCTCCCCTTGGGTACCAGCCCAGCATGAAGCAGAGCAAGAGGAGTGGGCCTGTGGGACTGTGCACGCCCCGGCCTCCATTTCCCAAGCCCCACAGGACGAGGGGAGGTCAGGCACTTCCCTGGGGCCACGCAGCTACTGTCCAGCTGAGGCAGGAGGCCAGGCTGCCTAACTCCTGGTCAAGTGTTTTCCCACCTTCAGAGCCTGGCTGAGTCCCGAAACCAGGGATGTGACTAACGCTGGAGAAGTTACTCAGCCCCCCGAGCCTCAGTGTCCTCTTCTGCCAGCCCCAGGCCCTTTGCTGGCCCTCCCAGCACGCGGCTCAGTTGGGAAGGGCTGAGACACCATCTGCTCCCGGGCCCCTCCCTGGAGGGGGGGGTGCAGCCCCTTGTCCCAGGCAGAGGGCTCACCCCACTCCGGAGCCCACAGCCACTTGCTCTGCACCCCCGGGGGCATGGGGTGCCTGGTCACGCATCCTCACCACGTCACTCACCGAGGGGGCTGGCTTCTGAGTGCCGCTGGGGGGACGATGGTCCTGTGAGCTGGGGTCCTCTGGGCAAGGAGAAGACACAGGGGGTCACGGCCCTGCCCGGAAGGGGGTGAGGGGCCCTCCGAGGACTTTTCTCCATATTTCGAACCCAGAGAAGCCTCCCAGCTACACACCTTCTCCTATTCATGCTGACCCCCTCACTCCACCCCCGGGGGACAGGGAAGCATCCCAGCCTGAGCACGTCCCCACACCCCCCGCAACCCCTCGGGCCCCAGGAGACAGCCACAGCTCGGGCCGCAGGTCCTCTGAGACTAGCTCGGTCTTCAAGGCCCCCATCCTGCCCGCCCTCCTACTCTGAGGCCTTGGGAGACCTCCCTCCCTCATGCGGGCCTGTGTCAACTGCTCCCCCTGCTGGCAGATGCCTCCTGCAGGAGGCGCCATCACCTCCCCCAGGAAGCCCCTCTGGGCTCCCCTCTGGGCTCCCCTCTGGGCTCCCCTCAGCCGAGAGCTCTCCAGGCCACGTCTGGGGAAAGCCCTGCCTGGAAGGGCCCACGTGGGCCCGTTGCCTGTCTGGGTTCCTGGCACCCAGCTGTGTGGTACTGAAGGAGCCCATGGCCTTGAACCCACCGGCCTAGCGACCCCCGTCCCTGGGAGGCTGGACAGAGAGCACCAGACCACAGGGCTGGAGTCCTAGCTGATCCCAGCTCTGCTGTTCGATTTTGAACAAGATACCAGCCTGACACTGAGCCGAGAGCTGCAGGGGACACGGCCCCGGGCCCTGACGGTGACAGGACCGGGCTTTGGCAAACAGCTGTAATCCCAACTCCGCGCTCCGGAGACTGGAGCCGTGACGGCACCTTGCACACTGTCAAGGGCCTGAGGGGTGCCTGCCACCCAGGCCTCACCCAGGAAGGCGCTGGGCTTGTCCAGGGAGCTGCGGGTTGACCCGAAGCTGTCCAAGGCGTCCAGGCGGGTCTCTGAGTAGGGCAGCAGGTCCAGGGAGTCCAAGGCGGAGCCCGGGGGCTCGAGGGCATCCAGCACAGAGGCAGCCAGCTTCTTGGAGGGGTCCATGACCAGGCCAAAGGAGGCGGGGGGCAGTGGGCTGGAGACGGGGATGGACCCCCCCACCACGGGTGGCAGCAGCGGGGTCCCGCCGGGGAACACGGGTATCAGCTGGGGCAGCTCGCTGGGCACACCGCTGCCAGGCAGGCCGCTCTGGACCAGGGACTGCAAGGGGGAGAACCGGGGTCAGAGAGCTCGCCTGCCCAGGCCTGGCACAGTCGGCACCAATGCTCCCCCCCCCCGCCCCTGGGACGTGAGGATGACTGTGACGGGGTCCCAGGCAGGAGGGGGTTCAGAGCAAACAGCAGGGCTCACCAGTGAGTCCAGAAGGGTGTCCAGCTCAGGACCAAAGACATCCCCGTCGGAGAAGTCGTCCAGGCCCTCGGTGCTGGGCAGCGCCCTGCTGCTGCTGTCCAGGGGCGCCAGCAGGTCCAGAACATGGGGGAACAGGGGCATCGTGGGGGTCGAGGGGAGGAGGGCCGGGGAGCCTCGCAGGTCCACGTAGCAGTCTGGGGGGGGAGGGGTGTCAGTCGCTGCAGGAGGTCCTGCTTGGTGGGAGGGGGGCCGTGTCCCAGGGCCCTAAGTCCTCACCCAACACCTTCCCTCCTTTCCCTGGCTCCTACCCTAACTCTGCCTGCCCGCTGGCCTGACCCAGTGGTCGAGGCTCAGTCATAGTCAAGGAAGTGGGGGTGGGTCCTGGAGCCCCACAATACATCCCTGACGGGCCTGGCGCAGAGCCTCAATATCCCAACCTGGGGCAAGCGGTGCCTTCTCTGAGGGACACTGTTAAAGGGGCCTCCCGGGAAGCCAGTGAGAACAAAGGCAGGGGATTGACAGAGGTGGACTCCCGGGTGAGGAGCAGGAGTGGAGAACATGGGACCAGCACCCTGCACTATGAGGTGGCCCCTGCCCCCCCCCCCGAGGCTGGAGGGGTGCTTTCCCCTCCCTGTGGGGACTCTTTCTGAACCCACTATTTGCTCTCATGTTTCAGGGAGTCCCCAGGGCAGGGAGTCCCCAGGAACCCTTGTCTGCAGGGCCAGGGCTGGCTGAGCCCTTCCCTGGGCCCCATCTCCACCCCGCCCCCTTGAGTGAGGGACACTACCTGTCTCGATGTCATCGATGGACCCCAGTCCATTGGAAGTTCCCTGTGGGAGGAAGGACACAGTGGGTCAGGCAGACCTGGGCTGGGAGGCCACAGCGCCCAGCACTCGGGGTGTCACCTGGGCCCGAGGGACCACCGCTGCTGATAACCACGGGACGGGACAGGATGGTCAGGAAGGCACCAAGTGTCCACCCCAGTCCCCTCCCCCGGCTGAGTCGGCGGGTGGGACCTGCCGAGAGCCCATCCTCTCTGGTCCGTTTCCTTATGTGTCAAGTGGGTAACAGTCACCCCCTCCTGGGGCTTTGTAAGGAGAAATCACTTGACACTTGCACCGAGCTTGGAACATGCCCGACCCACAGGGAGGGCTTCACGGGTTTGATAAACGTGTAACGTAAAAGTTAAGCCCAAGCGCTCAGAGCTGGCCTGGTGAGCGGGGTTCTCACCGCAGCCTCCACATTCAGTCCCGTGGACGTGCACGGCTCCTCCCCCTGGCCGTGGCTGTCCTTCCTCGGCCGGCACGTCCTCCCCGCCCCCTGGGTCCCGCAGTCGGATCTGCCAGCGCCCTGACCTTGGACATCCCAGCCTCCAGCACTGAAGGTAACTTGTTTCTAAATCACCCAGGCTACCCTTCGCTATAGCAGCCCGGACAGACTGATACGTTCATTCATTGTATTTTGAACACCCAGTACGTGCGAGGCTAATAATTTCTGGTTACACACCATGAGGAGCGATGGTTACAAACCAGGTGAGATCACGCCTGCCTCCCTGCCGCCTGCGAGGCCCCCAAGGGCAAGGCCATGCCTCCCGCAGCCCTGGCACCGTGGCGCCCACGGCTTAGGGGTTTCCCTGGGATGTGCTGAGTGGGTGGATGAAAGTGCTATAGCGCCCCAGAGGGAGGCCTGCTGCTGCCTTGCTGGGTGACACTGGCCAAGTCCCCCGCCCACTCTGTGCCTCAGTCTCTCCTTATGGATAATGAGGCAGGACGTAGGCTCCATCGTACTCTTACAGCCCGTCCCTCACCTTGCAGAAAGCCTCACAGCCCACCTAGCAGTCCGTGTGTGGTGAGCAGTGGGGGAGTCATGCGTGTGCTGAGCCCTGCCACACCCACATGAGGAGGCCTGCGTGGCTGGCCCCAACCGCCTTTCCTTCCACTGCCTTATGCCCTCCCTCCTGCAGCCACGGTTTCCTTTCTCAAGGGGCCATGGGCTATCCCTGATGGTCCCCTACAGTGACCACTCCCACCACCAGCAGCACCGCCTGTCCCCACAACGTGCACCCCAGAGCTGTCCTCACAAGCCAGGCCCAGGCCCAGGCCCAGGCCCAGGCTGCAGTCACCCCTCTTCCCAGAGCAGGTGCCTAGCTCAGCAGGGGGATGAGGATAGACTGAATCCTTCAGTCTGATGCCCTGGCACCTACTGCCTGAGGTCAGACACCCCAGAGAGTGGGCTCAAAGCTCTGGTGATGGGTGAACCACAACAGGCTGCTCCTAAGGTGGGGAGGGAGGCGAGGGGCCCTGGCCACCCTACCTGATCTGCCGCACCAGCCGCAGTACCGTTACTGAGCAGAGAAAAGGTTTCCAATTCCTGCCAGAGATTGGAGAGGGGGAAGAGATGAGGATCCGGGAAAGGTGCTCAGGGTCCCATCACCCAAAGGTCGGGGTCTGCGGTCCCTCCAAGCTCCCTGCCCCCGGGTCTGCTGGGAGTCACCTGCACGCTCTCTGGGTCATATTTGGGTCTCTCCTTCCTGCAACCATGACCTGGAGAAAGGACTTCCAAGCACACACTCTTACTGTGTGCCAGGCACGGCCCCAGGTGCCATGTCATCCTCTCGTTTTGATCCTCCCATGAACCTCTGGGGTGGGCACCATTGTCCCACGTTCCAGGTGGAGAGAGAAGTAACTTGCTCAAGGTTGCAGCAAGACTCGAGAGCCGGACCCTTCCTACGTGCAGCTTCCCGGCACACAGTAGGTGCCAAGTGAACCACACAGACACCAACATTTCACATATGCGCCATCGGGGGTTATTTGAGGACACGAGGCTAAAGGACGCACTGTCAGCTAAGGCCCCGGCACTGAAGCCCCAGGGCAGGGGAGGGAGCAGCGCCAACAGCTGGTGTCAGGTGAGCTGGAAGCTTTGGCTGCTCTTTCCTGTCCCTAAAGATCCTGAAAGTCGTTCCAGGGCTTTCAGCCAGAGAGGGAGGATCACCTGCTGTCACTCCCTCTGTCCTGGCCTGGCTCTGGCCACCCTCACCTACATCCCCCAACAGCGCCCGGTCCCCTCTTCCGGTCTCCCCACCGCCACCCCCGCCGGCCCCCAGCACCCTGAGCCCACCTACCTGGGGCCTCTTATACGCCTTCCGAACTCGCAGCCCCAGCTTCTGAGCCAGCTCCTGACCAAGCTGGGTGACGCTCTCATCCTGGGGAGACAGACACGGGTGGAGCAGGTGCATCTGCCTGGCTCGCCCCGCTGGGCTGCGATCCCCAGTGCGGCCTGCAAGGGGGCCGCTGGCAGCCCACGCTGCGGACAAGGAGCCAGCCCCGGGAGGGGACACCGGCTGCCGGGCACACGGCTAGAGCGTGGTGGGCTGGGACCGGGCACCCTCGCTTCTGTTTTTTTCTTGTAGGGAGAGCAATGGAATAATTTTTGTTTCTATTAATATTGTCCAGTAGCCGGACACAGTAAGCGTTCAGGAAACATTCACTGTTATTCTACTTTCTGTCTATTATTCTTGCTCCCCCAATTCAGTTTCGTTCACAATGAGAACCTTTCTTTTGACAGTTGTCCCCAATCCACACGGCATTTTCCAGCATTCACAGCAGGTCCCTGTCATCCAGTTGTCACAGCTACGACTCCTGGGAGGGCAGGAGGCTTTACCCTCCTGTACAGCCCAGCGAGGGCTGGCAACTTGCCAAAGGAAAGTACCCAGCCGAGGGCGCCCACCACGCTCCACCTGTGTGACTTGTGTGGTTTCCTAACGGCCTTGTCTGATTTTCTGATTCCATCCTCAGCACAGCCCTATGACGCATGGTATGCCATCTCCCCATTTTGCAAGGGTGCAAACCAAGGTTCAGAGAGGCTATGCCATGTGTCCAAGGTCATATAGCTAGCAGGTGGCAGACCCAAGATTAGGACCCAAAGCCAGGCCAGCAACCTGGCACCGATATCCTTGACCATAGTGCAGTGACTTCCTCTCTGCTCCGCTCACCCAAATCTTTCTTGCTTCTTCCAGCCCCACCCAAGCCCCGCCTCCTCAGGGAGTCCTCCCAGCCCTTCCCAGGAAGCATTTACCCACCCCCAAGTCCTCTCACCCGTTATTTCAGGGATGAAGTAGGATGGACATGTTATAAACGTGGAGCTGATATGCAGAGAAGGGAAGTGCTTTATCTAAAGCTGTGGTTGGCAAACCGCAGCTCGCCAGCCTCATGCGGCTCTTTGGCCCCTTCGGTGTGGCTCTTCTACAAAATACCACATGCGGATGCGCACGTACAGTGCAATTGAAACTTCGTGGCCCATGCGCGGAAGTCGGTATTTTGTGGTAGAGCCGGTATTTTGTGGAAGAACCACACTCAAGGGGCCAAAGAGCCGCATGTGGCTTGCGAGCCGCGGTTTGCTGAGCTGCAGTTTGCCGACCACTGGTCTAAAGCCATGCCAGGGGTCAATGGTGGAGCCAGGCCTAAACTGGGATATTTCCATCTGTCTCCTAATAGACTGTGGGTCCCCGGAAGGCACGGATGGGGCACCGTGTGGGCACTTAGTAAATACCTGCTAAGTGGATGGATAAATGGGGAAGGGGGGATGTGCCCAGCGTGCACGGGCTGGTGCAAGCAATGCTCTTTGTTGGCCATTTCCCATTGTCTCCTTCCGACCTAATGACAGCCTGGACATTAGGACCCACACATGTGGCACCCCTTTTAGTCTCACTGCAACCCTGTACTCAGTGTCTCACCGACTCTATGATCAGTCAGACTGCCTGGGTGCAAATCTCAGCTCTGCCGCCCCCTAGCAGTGACGGTGGGGAAGTTCCTTCCTCTCCGTCCCCATCTTTAAAATGGGGATCACTGTATCCACCTCAAAGGGTTGTCTGTTGCAACTGAGTTGATACAATGTATCTTCAGCAACGCCTGGCACTCAGAGCTCAGTGCTAACAAAAGTATCTGCAGCTCCATGTAACAGAGGAAACTGAGGCTCAGAAAGACGGGGTGGCCTGGCCAGAGGGAGGGCCAGTACGGAGGGCTGGCTCCCGGCCCTAAGCCTGGCCCCGGGCGTGGACGCAGAGCCACACTCACGTGGGGCAGGGCGAGCGAGCAGCGGCTGCTGCACTCATAGGCCTCCTTGTGGCGCCCCAGCTCGTTGAGGGCGCGCGCCTTGCGGAACAGCGCGCGGATGTTCTCGGCGTCCAGGCTCAGCGCCTTCTCGCTGTCCTCCAGCGCCTTCTCATACAGGCCCTGCGGAGAGGAGCAGGCGCTCTGTCAGCCGGTCCCCCCGAAGACCAGCCTCCCTTCCCTGCAGACACAGAGGGTGCCGGAGGACCTGGCTCAGGGAGAGGCTCCAGAGCTCCAGGAAACAGCCCTGTTGTTCACGCTCCGGTCAAGGGCATCCCTGTGTCCAGCTGCAGGGGCGGCCAATTGTCAGGACACTGGAGGGAGGGCCTTCGTGCCACAGTGACGAGCCCAGTCCCTCAGACACGTCTATTCCCTGTCTGCCTTCAGTTCAGCACACCATGGACTGAGCCCTGGCTGGTGTGGCTCAGCTGGTTGGGCATCATCCTGTGCACCAAAAGGTTGCTGGTTCGATCCCCGGTTAGGGAACATGCCCCGGGTGCAGGCTTGATCTCCAGTTGGGGGCGTGTAGGAGGCAGCCGATCAAAGTTCTGCTCTCACATCTATGTTTCTCTCTCTCTCTCTCTCCCTTCCTCTCTCTCTCTCTCCCTTCCTCTCTCTCTCTCTAAAAACCCATAAAAAGTCTTAAAAATAAAAAAGAGAGAACTCATGGACTGAGAATAATAAAGGCGCCTTCAAGAGGAAGTGAACTCAGGAAGGCAGCCAGCGTACAGAGGGGTGTGAGCAGGAACCTGGCAGCCCGTTTTTCCAGAACAGTCCGCTGTGAGTTCCAGGTGTCATTGAGCCCACAGCACAGCCTCCACAGGATCTGGCCAGTGCCTGAGTCAGCGAGCGAGCGGGGCAGGGACGAGGGGGAGGCTGGAGCTCTAAGGAGGAGAGGAGACTGAAGTGCGGAGAAAGAAGTGAGGGTGTGATGGGAGGCAAGGAGCGCAGGAGGGAGGAGCAAGAGGCCGGAGGTTTGCAGAAAGAGGCAGGGCGATGAGAAGAGGGGTTCTCAGCTCTGACTGCCCACAGACTCCTGCCAATGCTCAGCCCTTCCCAGATTCTAACATAATCCATCTGGGGTTGGGCTTAGGCACCAATACTATTTTATTTATTTATTTTTAAATATATATTTTATTGATTTTTCACAGAGATGAATAGAGAGTTAGAAACATGAGAGAGAAACATCGATCAGCTGCCTCCTGCACATCTCCCACTGGGGATGTGTCCACAACCAAGGTACATGCCCTTGGCCGGAATCGAACCTGGGACCCTTCAGTCCGCAGGCCGATGCTCTATCCACTGAGCCAAACCGGTTAGGGCTCAAAATAAATCTTTATTAGTACTTACTGACCTTTAAGATAGTCTGTCTGCTACCGAATTGCCTGCTTGACTAAGGGCAATATGTGTATCTAAACTGAATTAAAGGTTGGCAGGGCCTGGGCACCAGTGAAGCCCACCCACTAGAGTTGGGCTCTCCGCCTGGCCCCCATTTCCAAATTCATATTTCTTGTCTAGTCTTGTCATTTGTGTTCAGCCCTTCTCCAGGTCCTGAACCCAAGCCATGCAGGACGTGGATATCACAACTCTCACAGATTTTAGAGAAATGGAGAGAAAGAGAGAGGGGGGTGGGGAACATCAATTTGTTGTTCCACTTCGTCATGCACTCATGGTTGACTCTTGTATGTGCCCTAATCAGGGATCGAATCTGCAACCTTGGTGTATGGGGACAATGGTCTAACCACTGAGGCCCCCAGCCAGGGCTGGCCAACAGTATCACTTAAGAATTGTTATTATGAAGAAAAATACCACATGATCTCACTTATTCATGGATAATTGAGACCATTATAAACTTTTGAACAATAATAGATACAGAGGCAGAGCTGCCTCAAACAGAGTGTCAAACTGCATCGGGAAGGCCGGGGAGGG
>NW_006299834.1:2378595-2388516 GCF_000327345.1 Myotis davidii
AATTAAATAAGAAATATATGAGATAATTTTAAAAACCAACTAAAGAACCAAAATCTGACTCAGAGGTAACCAAGAGCATCTTGATGCTAGAAAAAAAAAAAAAAAAAAGAATTGTTATTATGTATTAGGACTTTAAAAGCTCCAGGTGAGTGTGCTGTGCAGCCGGGCTGAGAGCCCAGGGGGTGACGGTGAGGGTCAGACAGGAGGATGTACAGCCGGCCTTGCAGAGGCTCCTGTGGAATGGGCCTGGCTCACCGGGCGTCTGGGGGCGTGGCGATCAGGGCAGGGGGGAGGAGGGAGGGCGCCAGGCTCACCATGGTGAAGTAGCAGGCGGCTCTGTTGACATGCAGCTTGCACAGCAGCTCCCGGGGCAGGTCCACCTGGTCAGAGGCGGCGTACTCGGCCACGTTCAGCCCCTCCATGTACTGCACCAGGGCCTGCTTGTGGTCCTTCTCCCGGAACAGGTCATTGCCCTCAGCAAACAGGTTCTGCACCAGCTTGAGCAGAAAGGCCTGCCGGGGGGAGGGCACAGCGGGGCTCAGGGGCTTTCTCCATCAGCCCCAGCCCGGCCCCTGACCCCCAGCCTTCATCCCCTTCACCATCCCCAGCCCGGCAGCCGACACTCACCTCATATTCTTCTTGCTTTAGGGGTAGGGTCGACCTGGCAGGAAAAGGAGAGGAACACGAGGTCTGGTGAGCCCAGGGATCCGGGCGCACGGAGGTCCGGGAGCCAGGGGCCACGGGCCAGAGATCATGCCTGGAGTGGCTCCTCCAGCTCCGTCCTCAGATGTCAGCTTAGCGATTAGGGTGCGGGGACAGCACTTTTTTCTCCCTAAACCCTCACCACGCTGGCCTTCCGTCCCCCGTGAAAGGGAGGGAGGAAGACTCGTGTCTGCCCCAGGCCCGGCAGCCGGCTTTCCCAGGAGCAGATGCCCTAGGTGAGCCGGCTGTCCTCGGCCTGAGACCGGGCCTCTGGGAATGACCGTGCCCACCAACCAGACCTGCAACTGCAGGCCCCGGCCCCACCAGCAGTCCGCCCAGCCCCTTCTCCCGCCCCTCCCACAGAACACACAGGACCCAGCCGATGCCAGGCACACTCAGAGCCCCTAGGATTCTTCGAGTCCGGTGAGACCCTAGACAAGTTCCTTATCTCTGAACCTCAGCTTTCTCATCTGTACAATGGAGACAAGACCGCCTCCTTTGCTGGGCTGTTGTGCAGGTGAGAACAACGATGCATGGGAAGGCCCAGCACGGAGCCTGGAGGATGTGCTCACTAAGTGGGAACCACTGACTTCCTCTACGATGTGCCAGGCAAGCGAGAGAATTACCGAGCACAGGCGGACGGTAGGGGACATGGTGTATGGGGACAAGACCAAAAGGTAACCGGGGCCAGGGAGCGTGTGCCTGTGGGGTTCGTGGCTCACACGTGGGGTTTGCAGATCCAGCCCCCAAGCCCCTGCCATGCCAGCCCCTTCCAAGCACACCCCACCTCCCCACTCCCCCACGCACACGGGAACCCAGGCAGCAAAGGCTCCGTGGGCAAGAAGGGGAGACTGGAGAGACCCCTGCTCAGCCGCCCAGTGCGCACTCACTGAATGAACTGCAGCCCCTTCTCGATGTCCGCCTTCCGTCTCTGCCTCTCCATCAGTCTGGGGGAGAGAACAGTGCATCAGTCCGCCAGCAGGGGCTGGGCCATCTGCCCCCCACAGGGACTCCCCTCACTCATCCCTTTCGCAGGAGCAGAGGGGAGGCACTGAGGGCAGGAATCTGTCTCAGGGCCTCCAAGGACTGAGCCACGCCATGCAGCTCCTGCCCTCTCCGCCTGAGTCCCCCGGACGGACGTGGAGTTTGTAGAGTGCCCTCGGTGGCCAAGGGGCTGCATGGAGGCCCCCTGCCCTTTCCCACAGCATGGCTTGGGCTGCAATACGGCATGGGACACCCTCAAGTTCAAGGGGAAAAACCTTGTGTAACCATCACTCAGTCTGGGGAGAAGAGACAGAAAAAGCAAAATGTTGCCCCTGACTATAGATACAGTGTAGCGCCACGCACTGGGCCAGGCACTCATCTAAGGGTCTTACTGAATCTTTCAACAGCACAGCGAGGCAGGTGTCATTCTGCCCCTATCTTACCCAGGAGGAGCTGGAGCTCAGGGAGGCCCCGTCATGAGCTGGCGTACAGCTGAGGCAGGATTTGAACCCAGGCCCCTCTCCTTTCATGCCCCCCCCAATTGCCCCTCCACTCAGCCCTACGTGCACCATCTTCATACAGTACATGGTGGTGAGAGAAATAGATGAATGAGTAGCAACTCATCCAACTCAGACTTTCTATAGGTAAGAATAAGAGAACGGGAAAAACTGACCCTGAGACGTTAACAATCAGATAATAATACGCGAACAGATGCAGAGTGCTAACCGCGTTGTCAGGATCATTTTACACGCGGTTCCTTCCCTTACTCCCCGCATAGCCCTGAGTCGGGGCTGCCATAATGTGCCCATTTTGCAAAGGAGGAAACAGAGGCACAGAGAAGTTGAAGAGACTTGCCCAAGGTCACACAGCTAGTTCATGGGAGAGCTGAGATTCAAACCCCGCAACCTGGCTCCAGAGCCCCTACAGGTCACCATCACCCTTCCTGTCACCCACTAAGCGATCGGCCCCGCCCCCCACCCCCCGGGGACCCCTCAGCCTGTCATCAGGCTCAAAATAATTCCCTCCCTGGCCCGGAGTCCCGCTGCCTGCTGCACAACCTCCCCTCCCTTTCCTGGTCACGTGTAGTGAAAGAGTTGTCCACACCGTCTCCACATCCTCACCGCCCATGCCACCCCCACCCACGGCCACCCACTCCCACTGCTCCGAAGCCGCCTGCCAAGGGCCCTCCCGCCCCAGGGACCTCCTCACTGCTGAGTCCGGCAGAGGGACAGGTGGCACTCGCCTTTCCTGGCCCTCCCACTGCACCTGCCCAGCCCCACCCAGGTCCCCCAAATCACCGGGGCTTCCATAAGGGACAAGACTCCTGTTCTCCTCAGTCCGCTCGCTCTCCCCAGGTGAGCCCTTGCACTTCGTGACCTCCTGAGTCATGTCGATGACTCACAAACCTGCTCCGCCCACCAGGCCACCCCCTCCCCAATATTTCAGATTGGCGTCTCTGACTTTCTGGGTAGAGCTACCTGGATGTCCAACACCCAGGCTGCTAATGACTCCCACGCCTTCCCCAATCCTAGGCTCTCTATCTAGAATGCCTCCCCTCCCCCCAGCCAATTCCATTCATCCTTTAAGACCCAGCTCATCCCAGCCGGGCGTGGCTTGGTGGTTGAGCGTTGACCTATGAACCAGGAGGTCAAGGGTCGCTTCCTGGTCAGGGCACATGTCCGGGTTGCAGGCTCAATCCCCAGTGTGGGGCATGCTGGAGGCAGTTGATCCATGGTTCTCTCTCATTATGGATGTTTCTATCTCTCTCCTTCTCTCTTCCTCTCTGAAATCAATAAAAATAAAAAGACCCAGCTCAGATGCCTTCCTATCCAGAAAATCCCCCCTGATGCCCCACCCCCACTGGGTTGGTTGATCCTCGAACTCATATCATTCCAATCTTTTTAAAAATATATATTTTTATTATTAATTTCAGAGAGGAAGGGAGAGGGAGGGAGAGATAGAAACATCAATGATGACAGAGGATTGTTGATGGCTGCCTTCTGCACACCCCCCCCCACTGGGGATCGAGCCTGCAACCCAGGCATGTGCCCCGACTGGGACTCGAACTGTGACCTCCTGGTTCATAGGTCTACATCCAACCACTGAGCCACACTGGCTGGGCAACACATCCCAATCTCAACTCAGCAGCTTCTCCTTGACCCTGTTTCTCTTCCATGAACCCCCAACTCTAGTCATAGCTGCGACTGCCATCCTGTTCAATCTTCCACCTTTACCTGTTAAACTTTTCTCCCTCCACAGCTCCTGCCCTCCCCTCCACAACCGGGGCTGTCTCTCAGGCCCTCACTATCTCCTGCCAGCAGCCTCCAGGGAGGCCCTCCAACCTGCTGCCAGGGGTTGGCGGTCAAGGATATCTAACACACGTCAGTGCCGCGCCCCTGCTCAACACCCTTCCGGGTGTGCGCACGCAGACACACACAGTACAGGCTCTTTTAAAAGGTGAAAACCGAACACACTCAGTCATCTAGTGATGGAGCAATGCCAGTTTTCTGGGTCTGATAAGACAACTATATATTACCATTCGGGAAAGCTGGGTAGGGAACGCTGTGCTATTTTTGCAATTTCCTGTGAATAAAAAGTTAAACAAACAAACCTTCCATGACACCCACTAGCAGGGCAAGTCCCGGGCACACAGCACTGTAGGCACGGCCTCCTTCCAGCCCGGGCCCAGCCTGGACTCTCACACTCTGGCAACGCCCCATTCACGCTGCCCATCTGTCTGGAACGCCCTTCCTACCCTCGCTGCCTTCCCACCCTGGCCAGTGCCCGGTACCTCAGGGAAGCTCGGCCCAGAGGGTCCCCTACAGGAAGCCTGCCTCCCCCGAGGGCCCTGGCACAGCCCCGAGCTCACCACACCTTGTCCTGGTTAACTGGCGCCAGGTGCTGTGTCCCCAGCTCTCTCCAAACTATGAGCTCCCTGAAGGCACAGGCTGCCCTGGGTCATCTCTGAGAGCCAGAGGAGCAGGCCTGAACCCACTGTGGGGAGGGGGAGCCTCGCGAACCCTAGAATAACAGTGCAGAGGCTGATTTCAGTCCCCAGGTATTAAGCACTTTCTCCTGCCAGACATTGTTCGAGGACAGTGGTTGGCAAACCGCGGCTCGCGAGCCACATGCAGCTCTTTGGCCCCTTGAGTGTGGCTCTTCCACAAAATACCACGTGCAGGCGCGCACGTACAGTGCGATTGAAACTTCGTGGCCCATGCGCAGAAGTCAGTTTTCGGCCTGGGCGAGTCTATTTTGAAGAAGTGGCGTTAGAAGAAGTGGGGGTACGTTCGCTGAGGTCGACCTCTCAGATTGAGGACGTTTTTAGCAAAGGCCAGCTTAGGAGAACCCTATTAAGTCAATAACAATGAACCTACCTATATAAAGTTTTAAAAATTTGGCTCTCAAAAGAAATTTCAATCGTTGTACTGTTGATATTTGGCTCTGTTGACTAATGAGTTTGCCGACCACTGTTCTAGGAGCTTTAAAGGTAACACTCAATCCTCACACATCCCCTAAGAAGGTACTGTCATCATCTCCATTTTACAGATGAGGAAACCAAGGCACCAGGAGGTGACATGATCTGACAGTAAGTGATGAGCTGGGGTTTGAACCCTGGCAGTTGACTCTGGAGGCCACCAGTCACCTCCCAACGCAACTGTGTCCCTCCCCATCCCCACACCCACAGGATGTTGCCAGTCTCAGCCCACACGCCACCGCCTGGCACTCACCTGTCCCAGGTTTTCTGAAAAAGTAGCAGCCAGTGCAGACTGCAGACCACACACACACACGCACACGCACATGCACACGCACACACACACACGCACACGCACGCACACATGCTCGCACGCTACCTGAGGTCATGTCATCTGCAAGATCCCTGGCCGTCTCCTGACTCACCGGCCTCCGTGGCTTACTCAGAGACCCGGGAAGGTTTCTCCTCGCCATCCCGACCTCCCCAGTCAGCATTCTAGGTCTGCGCCGATCCCTACCGGACAGTGCTAGGGGCCTGCCAGTCCACCCTCGGACCCTCGGCTCCCAGGAGGTCAGGCAGGGGTTTCGGCTCATTTTTGGAGGTTATCACTGAGCGTCAAGCACCTTCTATGGCAGGGGGTTTGAACTGGGGCCCACGAGAGAATTCAGGGGTCCACTTAGAAGTTTGCTTGCTTTGTTTTGTTTCTTAATCCTCACCCGAGAATATTTTCCCCTGTTGCTTTTCAGAGACAGAAAGGAGGAGGGGGTAGGGGAGAGAGAGAGAGAGAAACAATGATGTGAGAGAAACACATCGACTGGTGGCCTCCTGCACTGACCCTAACTGGGGCCAGGGATCAAGCCTGCAACCCAGGTGTGTGTCCTGGACCTGCATCGAACCTGCCACTTTTCAGTGCCCAGGTCGACGCTCTAACCACTGAGCCCGCCGGCGAGGGCCATTTTCAAGATTTTTTCACGAACCTCTACCTGATATTTAGCATGCCCTTCAATTACGGATGTAGGCAATCCACCGCTCTAGTCTGTGCTAGAAATCACTGCTTTCCCCGTCACCTTTCAGCTACTGCAGACATAACAAAATATTGCTCACACTCGTCACAACTGCGAAGTGATGGTAGCTATGTTCTCACCGCTGGGTCTTGCTTTTTAGCGCACTGATGAAAAGGCATGGCCACAGGCCAACAGGACCGGTGTCCTCCGTCATCCTGTGCTTTTCAAGTTTAATGCATTTCAAAGCAGCTCCTAGGGAGGCTTCCCCAGGCCGCCCGACGGGTCAGCGGGGCAGCGACGGTTTAAAAGCTCTGTTCTAGGGAATCATGTTTTATCCCTCCAATAATCTCACACCTAGGTGCTATTATCCCCATTTTCCACAGAAAAGCCAGGCTTGAAAAAATAAAAAGTGAGCCTGGCCAGTGTGGCTCAGTGGTCATGGTTCGATTCCCGGTCAGGGCACACGTCTGGGTTGTGGATTCGAGCCCCAGTGTGGGGCGTGTAGGAAGCAGCAGATCAATGATTCTCTCTCGTCATTGATGTTTCTCTCTCTCTCTCTCTCTCTCTCTCTCTCTCTCCCTTCTTTGAAATCAATAAAAGTATATTTAAAAAATAAAAAAGGGAGGCTTGGTGGGTCCGTGACTTGCCCACGGCCACGGGGCTGCCGAGGGAGAAAGCTGGCGGGACCCGCACGGCCCCTGGGGAGGAATGACCGTGGAACGGAATGCCCCCGCCCCCGCCCAGGCCTCAGCAACTTGCACTTTGTTTCTTTAAACTGGCCACCTCAACAGAAACCGAAGTTCAGGAAACGGCCCCCAGACCCTCCCACTGCCCCGTAAACCGCACTAGGAGGCGGCAGCAGCAGTGCTTGCTCCTCCGGCCGCGCGTTCCGCGTTCGGGTCACAGGGAGCTGTAACCGCCATCATCTCGTCTCAGGCTCCCAACAACCTGGGGGCCACACTGCACAGGAAGGGCCGGAAGCCACATCTGCGGTCGGGGCCAGGCTCCTGCGGCACCCCCACCCGCCAGCCGCGGTGCTCAAGTGAGATGTTTCAACGAGAACGCTTTTTTGTTTAACAGAAAAGTAACAGAAGCTCATTGTACCACCCTTGGGACTTATGGGCAAGTATTAACAAAACAAAACAGAAAATACTCGAGTCCCGTAGCTCAGAGTGACCGCTTAACATGGCGGAGTTCCTTTCTTTCGAGTCATTGAGAAGCCGCTCTTGCTGGCGGGAGCTCGGAAGTCCTGGTGGCTGTGCCACCTGGTACACGGAGCGCCGAGAGGTTCCCGGGCTGCTCTGCCGACTCCCCGGCCTGAAGACAGGGAGGCAGGTCGGGTCGGCGCGAGGAGCCGTGTACAGGGCAGACCTGGGTTCCAATCCCAGCGCCGCCCCACACTGGCTTTCAGGCACCTCTCTGAGCCTAAGCTTTCGTCCTTTGCAATATGGAGCTAAAAACAGGCACTGGACAAGACAACCTGCAGATGCCCGAAGTGTGCCCCCCACCGTGGAGCTGGGAAATTTGCGTTTCTGCTGAGCTGGATGCCGTGAGAACCCTGGCAACTCACAAACTCAGCCTACAGTCCTTTACCATCAGTCCACACCCATGTCTTTGCGGTTTCTGTCTAGGCCACTCGTTCTTGGCAATATCCTGCTACTATCACTCATTTATTCAACAAATATCCACAGAACATCTGCAGGTGCAAGGGGTGCTGCCAGATGCTGGGGGACGAGGCTAACCAAGTCCTTGGCCTTGTGGGGTTTGTGTCCCAGGCTCAGGAAGACAAAGAAACAGGTCAGTGTTAAATGCACAAGTAAAGACACAGCTAAGAGTTACAAAAAAACTAAGATAGGAAATGGCAGGGAGTGATGGGGGAGGGCCCGTGTGTCCGTGCTGGAGTGAGGGCAAGCCAAGCAGGAAGCAAGGTGTGAGGGGCAGGCCACGCTGGAGATGGCGCCGAGCTCCGCGCGTGTCAGGAAACCACTGGAAGGCGTTCCGCAGAGGAGTGACAGGGCTCATTTAAACCTTGAGAAGACGCCTTTGGCGGCTGCACTGAGGATGGATGCCAAGAGGGGAAGCTGGAAATAACGGGGAGGCGACTGCAGTGGTCGTGGTCCAGGCCTGGATCAAGGGGGCTGTGGAGCCGGTTCAGGAACATTCTGGAAGTTATTACACGCTCACGGAGCCACAACCACAACTATGCCCTATGAAGGCACTGGGTGGTCTTTATAGCCTTCAGTGTTCCCTCATTTGAGGCTCCCAGCAAACCCCAGGCGGACGGGACTGAACCTGCACGGCCATTTCGCAGACCAGGAGACTGAGGCCACGCCTGGTGAGATGCGCGAGCCCCGGATCACGCAGCCAGCACGTGCTGAAGCCGGAGTGAACCGCAGGACCTTGGACTCCCTGCCCTGCACTCCTCTGCTGCGGAGGAGGGGAATGACAGGACGGGAAATGCTGTGGGAACAAGAGCAGAGGGACCTCGGAAAACCCCAGCAGGGTCACGGCGGCCACCCCCCCTGCGGCCCTCGCTGGGGAGTGCTCAGCGGCTGCTCCTGGCTGACCCCGCACTTCGGAAGACACGACCCTAACACGCTGTCCCTTTTCTGAGGCGCAGTGTGGACCGGGTAGGAGGAGCTGGAGGGTGGGTGACCCTCTGTTTTCTCCTTCTGGAAAAGAGGGACATCTCTTACCTTAAAGGACTGCCAGGAGAATAATGAGAGACAGTGGGCAAAGGCGTGGCACAGACGTTAGATAATTAGGGTTTCCAGACAGTAAGAAAAGAGCTCCGTGGAGACCAAACTAACACAGAGGCGTCACCCCTGTATGGCAGCTAAGACCTCAGGCTCGGGAGCCTCCTGTGCCCGGCTCCCTCTGACCCCTGCTCCCCCACAGCGTGTGACCTTGGACCCTCAGTCTTCTCGTCTGCAAAATGGAGCTGTTGATAATCCCTCCTGCCTCAACGAGTTGGTAAGAGGTTTCAGTAAGACACAAAGTGCCAAGCGCCGTGCTGGCACAGAGCAGTGCTAAACATGCGGTGGCCGCAGTGGCGACTTCCACCGTTACCATCAAGCTGGTGTCCCGGGGCTGACACGGGCTCAGGAGTTGCTGCTGACCGGAAGTGGCTGTAGATGGGTTCTGAATCAGAAATGTGCTGCCCCTTCCTCTGGGCCTCCACAGCCTGGTGGGGAAACAGCGCTAATGCACCTGCAGAAGCCACCAGGACGCTCGCAAAGAAAGCAGACTAGCAGGGGAAATGAGTGAGGGGGAAGGCGGCCCGGTGGCTGGTGATGACAGAGAAAGGAAAATGAGCCCGTGTTCTATGGGCCATTAAATGTGATGAAAAAGGCTGGCTTCTGTGGAGGCTCCTGGGAGCTGACACGGAGCTGTCACTTCATCAACCTGGGCTGAGGCTCCAGCTTCATACTGCAGCCCGACTTCCTCAGGGGACCCCTCCGCCTTCTGTCTGAAGACCACCGCGCTGGCCCCGACGGTCCCCTCCTTGCCTCCCAGCCAACCTAGGCCCACACTGGCCTCACTCAAGAGCCAGACTCCCTGGGTTTGCTCTCCAACTTGGCCTCTTACAGAATGTCAGTCTCTGTGCCACAGTTTCTTCATTTGTGAAATGGGGATAATTAGCCCTGGCCGGTGTGGCTCAGTTGGTTGGAGCGTCATCCTGTACACCAAAAGGTGGCGTGTTTGATTTCTGGTCAGGGCCCATGCAGGAGGCAGCTGATTGATTTTTCTCTCTCA
>NW_006299834.1:2388541-2391570 GCF_000327345.1 Myotis davidii
AAAATAATAAACAAACAAATAAAATGGGGATAATTATAGTGCCTACCTATAGGGCTATTATAAAAATTAAATAAACTAATCGAGGGAAAAGCACTCACACAGGGTCTGACGACTAGGTAATTGCCAGATCGGTGTTTTTAAATTATTAAAAATGTATACACTCCTCTGTTTCCTCTCATCTGTGACTCCTGTCCTGATCTCAGGGCACTGAGCTTCTCCCACAAGTTACCACCAAACATCATCAAATCTCAGGGCTCATTTTCAGGAAGGAAAACTTAGGCCCAGAGACTCTGAGGTAGCTCAGTGGCAGAGCCAGACTTGAACCTGAATTCATACCTGTCACATACATACCAGTATTTTATTGACATTTAGAGAGAGGGGGAGGAAGAGAGAGAAACATCAATGTGAGAAACAAACATCGATTGGCTGCCTCCAGCACACGCCCCAACTGGGGATCGAACCCCCAACCTTTTGGTGTACAGCACAACGCTCCACCTCACTGAGCCACACTGGCCAGGGCCTGTCACCTATATTGTGGCTGCACCAGATGGTCTGCCTGTTCCTTCCTTACGTGGCCCTGCCCTTCTACCTCTCAGTGCATCTCCTTAGAATGCCCTTGGCATGGCCTTTCTCAAGCCACCTTTCAAATATTCAAACGGCACTTCTAGGAAGAACTCCCACCTCCAGACAAAACAAGCCGTCCTCCTTTCCGTGGGACATAATTCACTTTGACAGCACAATGGCTGGAAGCGTCCTCCAGGCACCTCCACTGAGGCCTGGGGCACAGAGTGAGTCAGACCCACTTCCTGTCCTTGGGCAGCTCAAGTTAATCATCCATATCTTTTTCCTGTCCAAGCTACAAGCTCCCCCATGGTACCCCACCAGGTACCCGGCAGGCACTAAGGAACTGGACTTAGAGCTCCATGCTTGGGGCCCAATCCTTCTTCCAGGGCCATCCTGCCTTCCCCAGTCTCACTTCCAGAAATCTCCGAGAGAGCACATTTACTGGGCCAGCCCTGCGAGGCGCTGGGACATCGGGCCATTTTAATAAAGCTCCCTGGCCGTGGGGAGCCTGCTGACCTTTTAGCTGAAGCCTCCACCCCTGTTGCAATTGCCAGTTCAGACTGTGCCGGTCTCTGTTCTTGTCTACATATCTAAGACGGAGCTGGCCCGATAACATGGTGTCACCTAGGACAGCCATTGTGTTGCCAACAGTCTCACAGGCCTGGGTGCAAATCCGGCTGGGAGCTCTGGGGCCAGCCGCGTAAATCCTGTGTTTCTCGGTGTCTTCCCCTGTGAAATGGAGATTAGCAACATCCACCCCTCACGGAGCCAGAGAGAAAGAATCAGAGAGAAGGCATGTCAGCCTCCCAGCGCAGAGGCCAGTGTGGGGAGCCCAGGAATGACGTCCTTTACCCAGCCACGCCTCCCCGTCCTTTCACGTGCAAGCCCCACTTCCCAGAGGACGGCTTCCCTAACTTGCCCAGGTTACCCAAGAGCTCTCTCTTCCTTCCACTGCCTCTGCTTGACCCCAGTCCTGAGCGCTTCCTTGTTCTCTCCTTGGTTCACTAGGGTTCACGTTCCTTCTCCAGGCAGACTCAAAGGGAAAAATGCACCCCCAAGCCTGCCCCGTAGCGCCTCCCCATGGTCACAAGAGGTGCTTGAAAAGTCGCTTGCTAAGGGAGCCCAGGATTCTGGGAAAGGATGAAGACTCGGAATCAGAAAACCAGGCAGGAAAGTTACACAGCGAGACATTCTATTCGCGAAGCGTCAGGTTTCTCAACCGGAAAGTGAGGATTGAAAAACGTTGCCCTGACATGGCTGCTGTGGAGGACAGAGGAGCCAACACACGTGGAAGCCCTTTTGTTATGAGCTGGAAGTGCTAGTTAAGCGTATATTATTTGCAGACTCTCACATCCAAACCTACTGACGCCTCAAGTTTCCTATACCTGAGACTCAAAAGACTCGCTCATTCCACAGAGCTCCTTAGCCACCCAAACCCACATTTCAATCACGAGAGAGAATCGTTGATCAGCTGCCTCGTACACGCCTCCCACTGGGGCATGTGCCTAGACTGGGACTCGGAACCGTGACCTCCTGGTTCATAGGTGGGCGTTTAACCACTGAGCCATGCCGGCCAGACCCAAACCCACATTCTTAACTGTCCAGCAGAAACAAAAAGCCAAGAGCTGAGAATTCACTGCATCCATGGAACACAAACCCCTGCCCAGCTCAGGGGCCACAAATCTCTCTCCCCTCCTCAGATCTCATCCCTCCTCCACACAGGTCCCTCCTTCCCGGCCTAAGGCATCCGGCGCCTCCAACCTGCTCCAACTGCGCTCTGGGCCGGTTCCTATGGGAAGTGGAAATGGAGGAAGACGACACTGTGGGTTTGGTTGTATGTGGGGAGAGGGGAGGGGCCCTCATGGTAGTACCACTGAAGATTCCGTTGGAATCCTGCTTCCAACCATTGCTCAATGTTCTATGATTATGGAATTCTTGTGACAATTCAAGGATCTGCGTTCTGCTATTTTTGTGAGACTTGATGCATTCCAGGCGCTGAGAAAAATGGTAAGAAGTTGGGGTTCGTAGTCTGGTCCCTGGGAACCACAGTCCCAGTGAACAACCCCGGGAGGAATGAAATTCCTGACACAGCTGCCGTGGGCCCCCAGCCCCTACTCCTGCGCAGCCCTCCCTCAGCCCCATCCTGGACCCCAACTCCACTGTTCCCCACTAATGCCATTTGTCACCCCGGCATCAGGGTCTGCCAGGAACCCCTCCCACCTGATTTCCCCTGGGAAACCGGCTTTGTGTCTGTGACCCCCAAACCTGCAGGCAGATTTTACGGGGAAATGGGTAAAATGAGGGAGCAGGCCCGGGTGGTCCGAGGCCTCTGGGATGGGAGGGGGTCCGAAGCTGGGGTTCGGCAGTTCCAGGGGACCCCTCTCCCAGGGGCGCCCCCCCCACATGCCAGGCACTGGGGCGTCCCTCGCAGCCCCCGTGCACCCCGCTCCTCCCAGGACTCGGGG
>NW_006299834.1:2392214-2400708 GCF_000327345.1 Myotis davidii
GGCGCACCTGGGGGCCCGGGGGCGGGGCAGTCCCGCTTCCCCGGGAAAGCTCACGCCTGGACTTCATCGTTACTTTCTCTAAGTTCTTTCTCTTTTCAGGCTCGTTCTTTGGGCCATTCTGGGCGGATGCTGGTCCGGCTCAGGCCTCCGCCCTGCCCGGGTGTGTGAAAAGCGCCTGGGCTTCCAGGGAGCGTTCGTTGAAGACTTCCCAAAGCCCCAGCTGCGTGGTGTCTTGTCCCGGGCGAGGCCTGAGGCTCAGAGAGACCTCGGGTCCTCGGGTCCTCGCTGGGGTGGTGTTCTCTGAGTGGGATCTTTCCTGCAAGGAGGGGAGGCAGCTTAGAAGACCCAGAAGGTGAGGGAGGCGACCAAGGAGGGAGACCAGCTGTAACCCTCCAGGCACTCCTCATGCAGGGGGGAATTCAGCTGGACACCAGCCCCGCTGTCTCTTCATTTGGCACCAACTAGTTAAACTATCTGAGATGGTCAATGGGCCTTTGCAAGACCCCACCCAGAGGTGATGGCGCTTTGGAGAGAAAGGCGGCAAGGCTGGCACCAGCAGGTTGTTTTCTGGGAAACCCCAGGGCCCAATGTCCCTTGGGTAGCAGTGTTCCCCACCCCCACTTAAAAGCTGACACAACAGCAACAGCCACCACTTCTTATTTACCACTAGAGGCCCGGTGCACAAAATCTGTGCACTGGGGGGGAGGGTTTCCCTCAGCCCAGCCTGCACCCTCTCCAATCTGGGACCCCTCAGGGGATGTCCGACTGCCAGTTTAGGCCGGATCCCATCGCTTGCCTGTCTGCCTGATTGCCCCTAACTGCTCCCCTGCCGCTCAATTGCCCCCACCTGACCTCCCCTGCAGGCCTGGTCACCTCCAACTGCCATCTCCTGCAGGCCTGGTTCCCCCCCAACTCCCTCCCCTGCCAGCCATCTTGTGAGGACGTGGGGCAGCCATCTTGTGATGATGCGAGGGTGTGAGGGTCAATTTGCATACTACCACTTTATTATATAGGATGACCCACACTCTACACATGTTGATTCTCTACCCTCCCCAAGCCCCTGTAAGGTAGGGTTTTCAGGTGAAGAAACAGACACAAAGTAGGAAGTGACTTGGTTGAGATGACACAGCTCAGAGAGAAGCAGAGAGACAGTTCAATCCCAGGCTTGTCCACCTGAAAGGCCTGGCCACTGCACCCACCGAGCCGTGGACATCTTCCATCCAAATGCATCACGAGGGCCTGTCACATGAGTGGGTTGCAGGAGAATGGGAGCCGGACACTCCTGCTCCGACCTTTGAGGAACAGACAGGTTATATCCCTTCTCCAGTGAGCACCTCCTGCTCCGGGCGCGGATCTGCCACCGCCCGGCCCCCAGAGATGCCTTGCTGTGTCCTGGGCAGGGCCTGAGCACATGGCAACCTTAGCAGCAACCATGTGCAGTTTCTTCACTCTCTTGACACATATTCCTTTCTTTGCTGGGTCCCGGGAGTGCAGAGAAGCCCCATGTGCCCACAGCTCTGGCAGGCCCCAGGCCTCCAGCACAGATTATCACCTTGGGGCCTAGGGAAGGCCCCCGAGGATGTAGGCACAATTTCAGGCTTAGGTTGGGGATAGTAAGAGTACTTTCCCTGATAGTGTCACTATGAGGATTAAGCATGCAAAGCACTGATAAATGTGTGGTTAACGAGAAAATAAATAAAAAATACATCCTTCTGGGAAATAGTCCATAGAATTCAGATTCTCAAAGGTGACTTAACCCCTTCCCCAACAATTTTTTTGTTAAAAACGTTTCTTTTTCAGACTAATTTTTTTATTTTGGTTCTATATAGTATTTTTGATGCTGGTTATGAAAACAGTTTGTAACTCGTCTTCCTATAAACCATATTTTTTTTACCATATTTTCTTAGTATACTCGTCGACGACTGAAAAAGAACATTTTGTGAAAACGAGTATACACGTTTCTGCCGGGGAGGGGTTAAGAAAAGAGAGGGCAGGTCCCATGAGCCTAGAGGTCAGCCTGTAACACAGATGATGAAATGCAGGCCATAAAACGTGGTCACATTTGTCTCCCACATCCACACTAATAAAAGGGAAAGATGCAAATTGACCGTACCTTCATGCCCACCAGCCAATCAGGAGTGGCTATGCAAATTAATCCAACAAAGATGGCAGGTTAATTTGGGTTCCTCACCGCCCCAGCCTCTGGGCCTCTGGGCAGTGTGGGAAGGCGGAAAGTCACCTCCAACCGGAGCGAAGGCGATGCCGGCAGTCAGGGGAAGGAAGTCCCATTCTTGCATGAATCTCAGTGCATCAGGCCTCTAGTGTTATTATAAAAGTGTTTGAGCATGCAGAAAGTCGAGAGAACTGTATTCGAATGCCCTAGATTATGCTGCAATTGGGAACCTTTTGTTGTATTTGCTCTCTCACATATTTATCCTTCTATTCATCCATCCATCCAGCAATCCACATAACATTTATGTTAAAAACAAAACAGACCCCAGCTTGTTTGGCTCAGTGGATAGAGTGTCAGCCTGCGACTGAAGGGTCCTGGTCAGGGGCACATGCCTGGGTTTCCGGCTTGATCCCTAGCAGGGGGCGTGCAGGAGGCAGGCAATCAATGATTTTCTCTCATCATTGAGCTCTTTCATTTTATGTTTCTATCTCTCTTGCCCTCTCCCTTCCTCTCTGAAATCAATAAAAAAATATATATATATTTTAAAATGCAAACCTTTAAAATATATTTAAATTTTAAAAACATAATTTTTAACTTTCTTCTTTATGCTCTTTTGCATTTATACTAATTTTCTTAATTACCAGCAGTTTTCTTCTTCTTTTTTTAATTGCTGTTTTGGAACAAGATACTTATTAAAGGAGAAAATAATCTACCCAAAGCATCTGGTACTAGAAAACCCTTCACAAATGCTAGTTCGGAATTTAAGCTCCTCTGCAGACACCATCCTTTTCTTTTTCATTCATCACTGTCTGCTCAGGAGCTGGAACAGTGCCTGGCACAGAGTAGATGCTTGGTAACTATTAATAGAGTTAATGAATTATTTTAATTATGGGTGTTTTTCGAGGTTAAAAAAAGAGAGTATGTTCTGATGGAGAGCCCTGGGCTTGCACCCAGGGGGGAATGTGGGTTGTCTTTTGTAAACTGTGTAGAGACCCCCTCCCACCAGGAGGTGTCCCCTGGGAACGAGGGGCAGGCTCCCCTGCATGTGGGCAGGCCAGGCCCACACATCTCTCTCCTAGGCCGAGGGCAGCACTCATTTGGAACTTAGGAATGTCTCTCCACATTCCTCCTCACTGTTTTGCATGCTGATGGCATTTGTTTTTGATATGACTAAATGGCAAGTCTGCAGCCTTCAGGAAACCAGGGTAAACATTATTTATATCATTTATAATTGGCAATTAAGTTTGATTTCAGGCACCAGAATGGAATTTAAAACACTCAGTTTAAAATAAGCCAAATGTAATCAGAGGCAGCCTGCTTTCCTCTTCAAAACGCTAAAAAAGAAAACAAAACACACTGTACAACAAACAGAGAAAGGTCTGGAACATTCCCCCTCCTCTTATTCCCACCTCACACTCACAAAATGACTTGTTTTGTGTGTGTGTGTGTGTGTGTGTGTGTGTGCGCGCGCGCGCTGTGGGTGGAGGGGTGCGGGGGGGAGGGTAGACTTGAAGCCTAGAGACCCGGTTTCTGTCTCTAGTCTAAATTTCTGCATAACTTGGGCAGGTTACTTGACCTCTCTGGGCTGCAGGTCTTCGTCTATTTTATTTTTTTTTATGTATATATTGATTTTTTACAGAGAGGAAGGGTGAGGGATAGAGAGTTAGAAACATCGATGAGAGAGAAACATCGACCAGCTGCCTCCTGCACACCCCCTACTGGGGATGTGCCCGCAACCATGGTACATGCCCTTGACCGGAATCGAACCTGGGACCTTTCAGTCCGCAGGCCGACGCTCTATCCACTGAGCCAAACCAGTTAGGGCCTTCGTCTATTTTAAAGAGGAAGGGGGCGGCTCAGATAGCTTTATCTGCCTGCCATGGCTATGATTCCACTTCTAGAGCCAGGCAAACGGACCAGCTCTCCTGTGGCAACAAAGGAGAGGGAGCTGGAGAAAGGGAAGGAATGAGAGAAGATGACAAATGGGTTGCTTGGAAACATGATGGTTCTGGACACTTCTGACTCACTGCACACCCTCGGGCAAACCCCCTTTCCTTCTTATTTTTAAACCCCAGTCTCCATCTTAAAGGGGTTCGAGCTAGAATCTAGATTCAGGATGGCAAATAGAATCTGTCAGGCTGGGTTCGTGATTTTTAGCTTGGAATGTGAACATCTTCAAGCGGAACACCTACTCTGGAGTTCTCCACCAGCCTCACTGACCCCCGTTACCTCCCATTACCTCCCTGACCTTTGAAGGTCATGAAGTTTCTGCTAAGACACCGTCCCCCTCCCCAGTTCTGAAACCCCTGATCCATCAGCTGGATGAGGACAGGGAAGATCGCCTAATCTTACTCACTGCCCATCTTCCTCTTCTCTTTGGGCGGTATGTGTCTGAGGGCCTGGAAAGGCTCAGGAAGTAACCCAGAAGGAGCCCGGGGATCACCCCAAGGTAACCTCAGACTTGATCGATCCTAGCTGGAGTTAGCACAGGAATTGCATCAGGCCTAATGGGGAGCATCTCAGCCTCCTCAGATGAAGCTTCATTTTATCATTATTTTTTTAATCCTCACCCCAGGATATTTTTCCACTGATTTTTAGGGAGACTGGAAGAGATAGGGAGAGACAGAGAGAAACATGTCCATTCATTGCCTCCTGTGCGAGCCCCGACCAGGGCCCAGGCCAGGGAGGAGCCTGCAACCAAAGTACGTGCCCTTGACTAGAATCAAACCGGGGACCCTCCGGTCCACAGGCTGATGCTCCATCTACTGAACCAAACCAGGTAGGGATGAGGATTCATTTTCAGGAAACATCCAGTGACTCTGACTGGAATCCCACTCAAACGAGGAAACCTGAAGCACCTGTGACAGGCCTGGCCCCGGAGGATGCTGCCAGGACGGAAATAGTCCTATCCTAGAGGCTCCCCCAGGTTGAGGAGGAAGCTGACAAGGACACCATGAACTCTGGCTGTGAAAAAGCCCACAGACCACGTGCTGCGGGGGTTTTCAACGTGCTGTGGGGGCCGGCGGAAAGTGACTCATCTTGGCTGGAGGGTGTAGCGAAGCCTCCTGAACAAGGGGCCTTGGATATGAGCCTTGTAGGCAAAGGACGAAAAAGAGGACAGAAAGACAGCCCGCATGTTGTGTGAACCCGGCTGCAGCTTGTTTTCTCACCTTTGAGCTGGGAAGGGTGGTAAAGATGTCCACTTCCTTTGTGGTTATAAAGATTAAATCAGCTGTGTGTGAAAGGATCTGGCTTGCAAAAGTGCGTTTACAGTTGTGAGTACACAAAACAGTTTATTCCTGTATTATTAAAACTGTAAACCTACTTTTGCCCCATCCTGTATGTAACCGAATTGCAGGTAGAGCAAAAGCGTGTGTGCGGGCCAAGTTGTGAGAGGCAACCTTGGGAAAGACAGCCGCCTATGTTGACGGTGATTATCTCTGGGTGCGAGAGTTTCTGGGTAATGTTTATTTTCCCCTGTATCCTGTTTTATATTGGTTGAAGTGATTATGATGAACATGTGTTATTTATATAATGGTTAAAACAGTTTCTATGAAAAGAAAAAAGGAAAAGCTACTTGTGTATTGATACTTTAGAAAAGTCACACCTACAGAAAAGCCAAAATATTCAAAAATTCTCATATTCGTTTACTGTTAACATTTTGCCACATTTGTGCGCTCTCTCTCTCTCTCTCTCTCTCTCTATATATATATATATATATACATATCTATATATCTCCCTGTTTTTGAAAGTTTGCTATGCCACTCTTTTTTATGAAAGACATACACTGTAGTGTCAGCCCACTGTCCCTGCGGGTTCTGCATCCTCAGGTTCAATCAACAGGGCTGGAAATATTTTGGGGGGAAAAGTTATGCTGCTGTACCGTGTAGTTAGGCCTTACAGTGGTTACATCTGAACCAAACAGGTAGACTTTCTTTCCTGTCATTGTTCCCTAAACAATATAGTACAGCAACTGTTTACACAGCATTTACATTGGGTTAGGTATTACAAGTAATCTAGAGATGGTTAAAGTATACAGGATGATGTGCTTAGGTTATATGCAAATACTACACTATTTTATATAAGGCACTTGAGCATCTGCAGATTTTGGCACTCTGGTGGGGTCCTGGAACCCAACCACCATGGATATTGAGGGATGACTACCTCTTTTTCATAACTGAAAGAAATCAGAAAGATTTCAGAAAATGGACGAAAAACTAAAAATAGCATTAGTGTTTGTGGTGAGCTACGTTTGGGTTTTGCAGTGAGCTGCTATACACGCAGTGTGCTGTAGAAAGTGAAACTGCACTGTACATACTTTATTTCTACATTATATAGGCCGTGTATCACATCATTCTTGCTTTTACTCTATGCTTGTGTTAGCTTAGATTTTATGTGTTATTTGATATGATTGGGTAGGTTATGTTTTGAGTCTGGGAACCCTTAACATTTTTCCCATTTAAATTAATGGTAATTGCTTCTTTGCTTTACATCATGAAGGCTTACAGAAATGCTTGAATCATTTGAGAGTAAGCTGCAGACCTCATGTTCCTAATAATTTCAGCATGTATTTTTCCAAGATCAAGGGCAGTCTCTTACATAACCCAGTACAGTAATAAAAATCAATAAATTTAATGTTGATACAATACTGTTATCTTTCAGTCCCGTGGTGCAACATGCCCAGAGCGCTGCCGCCGGTCCCCTCTTCGCCCTCCCTTTTCAACTCCTGCTAATTGTCTCAATATTACCTTTTTTTTAAAAAAAATGTTTTTTTATTGATTTCAGATAGGAAGGGAGAGGGAGAGAGAGAGAAACATCAATGATGAAAGAGAATAATGGTGATGAGACGGAATAATGGATTGGCTCTCCTGCACGCCCCCTACTAGAGCCCCTACTGGGGATCAAGCGGGGGCGGGGCATGTGTTGTGACCTCCTGGTTCATGAATCACGCTCAACCACTGAGCCATTCTAGCCGGGCTCAATATTACCCTTTATAGTACAGGATCATGTATTGCATTTAGTTGTCCTGTTTTGTTAGCCTCCCTTAATCTGCAACAATTCCTCGGCCTTTCTTTGTCTTTTTCACGACAGAAGGTTTTTGGAAGAGTACAGACTAGTTATTCTGGAACATGTTTGGGATTGTCTGATGTTCCCTCGTTATTAGATGAATTGTATGCATTGCTCACTGGATGGTGATGCTGCGTTCTCAGTGCATCACATCAGGAGGTGTACGATGGACGCGTTTGTCCTGTTATCAATGTTCAGGTGGACCACTTGGGTTAAGGTAGTGTAGTGTCACAGAGTTTCTGTACCATAGGGTTACTATTTTCCCTTTTTAATTATCAAGTAATTTGTGGCTATTTACATGGAAAGCTTCCAATATCCTTTCAAGTTCATGGGACAAAAAAAAAAAAAAAAAAAAAAAAAAAAAAGGCGCGGCTTTCCTTTTAGGAAATACCTACCGCTTGCTGAACTGACCCAACAGCGTGCCTTCGGCTCTACGGCTTTGTTAAGTGAGTTTGCACCTTTCCGGAAGGGCGGGGAGGCTAGGCTGCAAAGCTTTAAGGGAATTGTAGTCTTCCGGGGCGCTCACGTCTAAACGCCGCCCCGTGGTCTCCCGCAGAAAGAGCCAGAAGCTGAAAAGGGAGGGAGAGGGGCCGGCGGCGGCGCTCTGGACGCGTTGCATCACGGGATTGGTAGTTCGCGGCCGCTCTCTGCCGCGCCCCAAGCGGAGAACTGGACTACCACTCCCCGTAGGCCACACGCGCGGGGCCGGAGAAGCCGTCAGGGCCTCGAACAAATCAAATCGAAGGAAAGAAACTGCCGGCTTTCAAAATCCTCCTCCTCCGCCATCATCCTCCGCCGTGCAGCGAGCAGGTGGTGTCGAGACGCGAGTGGGGAGAAGCGTCAGGAGACCTGACGGGCGGGCTGGGCATCGGGACCGCTGGACTCGGAGGCGGCGACGCCGACCTGCGCTCCCGGACCCCACGTCCTCGCCCCGGCGGAGTGCGCGCCTGCTCGGGTCTCCCCGCGCGGCGGCGCCGGCTGTTTACGGTAGAGTCGGGTCCCCTTCCTTTCCCGTCACCTGCCGGGAATGGGGTGCGGGGCGGGGGTGGCGCGTCCCTGGAACTGGACGTGGAAGGTGTGGGGCCTCCTGAGCGTGGTCTCCCCTGCGCCTTCCATGGCCAAGCGCGGAGGGGCTGGGAGTGGGGGGCCGACCCCCTCCCCAGTGGGGACACTGAGGCTTAGAGAGGGCGCCTGGCTCGCCTGGCCCGCCTGGCCGGGGCGCCCCGCACGCCGCCGCGGGCAGTGGCGTTTCCT
>NW_006299834.1:2400793-2403130 GCF_000327345.1 Myotis davidii
CGCCTCGCGGATGGCTGTGCATCAGAAAGTGTGTGCCGCCCTCCCGAGAACAGGGAGGCTGTGCGTGTGTTTACTGTTTGTCTTTGCTGCTTTGCAGACTTTGCACAAGTGAACGCACCCCTCTGTGCTTGGGGTTCCTGGCCTGTTGGGTCGGTGTGTGTGCACTAGACTGAAGCGTGGGCTCCTCCCCAGCTGATAAGTTAGTTCTGTGCGCCTATTACTACCTTTGGAGGCCTCACCTCCATTTTTCTAGCCTCAAATTGTTCCCTCCCAGAACTGCCAGAGGTGGGGGAGTTTCGGGCTAATTCTTATTCCGTTTCAGACCGCGGTCGGCGCACTTTCTAAATGCCACGCGGGTAAGAGTGGTCATGGCAGGTCACCCCTCTCCTCTGCTAGGAACCGTCGGTGGCTCTCCTCGCCACGCAGAATAGAAGCCACCGTTTTTCCCATGACCTTTGTGACTTGGGCCTTTGTTCCTTTTCTTTCCTCATTTCTTCCCTCCTTTCTCCCAGCTCTCTGTGCTCCAGCCCCCCCACTCCTTCCCCCACAAGAGCAGTTGCATTTGCAAGAATGCGCTTCCTCCGTCTTTCTTTCCTAATAAGTTCTCTAACCACACCACTTGAAATTGCGCGGACACACACACACACACACACACACCAAGAAAATTGTTTACCCACCCCTTTTTCTGTTTATTTTTTTTCAGATACTGAGTATCTTGTTTAAGATACTAAATATCTTGTTTAGAACATGCTTTTCCACTGTGCAGCGCTTTTGTTTCATCATGCCCTGCTGGTACCTGGAACGATGTCCAGCAAACAGCAGTGCTCATAAATGCTGAATGAATGAGTGGAAGAATGCCTCCTTCCCCCAGAAGAATAATTCATGCTTATTGATAAAAACAGACAGGCCCTGGCGGGGTAGCTCAGTTGGCTAGAGCATCGTCCCAATACTCCAAGGTTGTGGGTTCGATCTCCTGTCGGGGCACATAATAACAACCAGCCAATGAAGGCATAAATAAGTGAAAGAATAAATTGATGTTTCTCTTTCCTTTCCTCTCAAAAAAGGGGGGAAAAAAAGGATAGACTAGGGTAGTGGTGGGCAAACTGCGGCTCTTTGGCCCCTTCAGTGTGGCTCTTCCACAAAATACCACTAGTGGGCGTGCACATACAGTGCGATTGACACTTTGTGGCCCATGCACAGAAGTCCGTATTTTGTGGAAGAGCCACACTCAAGGGGCCAAAGAGCCGCATGTGGCTCACAAGTCACAGTTTTGCCCACCACTGGACTAGGGGGATAAGGGTTAAGATCAGGAGAAGGGGGTGGGAAGCTGGCTGCTTAGGCCCAGAGGAAGCCTAGGGGTGTGAGAAGATGGGGAGCTATCACAACTGTACGTTGAGGGTGAGTAGATTGGGGAGGAAGCCGCCTGGATGGAAGCAGTATCTGTGGAGTCCCTTAGTTCTGTCTGCCTTGATCTCTCCTGTTACCTGCCATTTCCGCTGGAGAAATGGAGCGGTCCTTTCTGAGTCTGCTGGACTCCCGGCTAGTAGCTCCTTTTTCCAGCAGCTCTGCCCCTGGTCTATTGTGATGGTGGCTGTTGTGATGTAGAGACCTCTGGTGTCCTAGGAACCCCTGAGGTCTGACCACCGTGGGCTGCCTATTCCCCTGGCCAAGGTTGAAACCAGATGTGCAGTGGGCTGACCCCTGTGCCCCACCCCCAGAGTCATGCCAGCGTGGGTGGTGGGGCATTCTCTGGGATGGATGACCTGGATCCCGTAGCCTTCTATGTCCTGTTTGAGGAATGGGACCCTCCAACAGAAAGTAGCCAAGATGATCAGGCAGGTGTGTGCCTGGGGCAGACTCCTTACAGCCATGGGTCTGGGAGTTAACTGCCTCTCACTGGGGGCCCAGGAACTGGGCAGCTCACAGGGCTTTGCTAGGTGTCCCAGCCGGGGCAGTTGGGTTCTCCCCAACCAGGGACCCAGGAACCTCTCCCTTCTTCCCCCACTCTGTTTCTCCTTTATATGTAGCATTTTTATTTGTTTATTATTATTATTTTGGTTAATCCTCACATTAGAATGTATTTTCCCATTGATTTTTTTTATTTTTTTTTTAGTGAGGAAGGGGTGAGGGGGGAGAGAGACATCAATGTGAGAGACATAGATTGGTTGCCCCCAAGAATGTGCCCAGACTGGAGCCTGAGGCCAGGAATCAAACCTGCAGCCCAGGTACATGGCCTTGACCAGGAATCGAACCTGCAAACTTTAGGTGTGAGGGCCAACGACACTAATCATTGGGCATACCAGCCAGGGCACATTTAAATTTTTTAACAAAAAAAAA
>NW_006299834.1:2403466-2429512 GCF_000327345.1 Myotis davidii
CCAAGTATTCAGGTACAGTTTTGTGCAGTTTTAAAATTATACAGAAACTCGAGTTTTACAATAACATTAGCTTTAGCAACAGATTACATTATAATGAAAATAATTACAAGGAGGGGTGGGGGGCAGACTCTTTATAAGAAGTGATGGAAGGAAACTTGACTTGGGGTGATGAACACAATACAGTGTACAAATGGCGTGTTGTAGAATTGTGCACCTGAAACCTGTGTCATTTTGTTAACCAGTGTTCCACAATACATTAAATAAAAAGTAAAGAATAACATAAAAAATAAAATAATTACAAACATTAAATATGAAAACATTCTCTCCATAACATGGGTCTCAGTTACCTTCTCATTCATTGTAGCTCTCATTACTTTAAAAATAGAGATAAAGTATATTTGTTTGGGTTTTTTCCACACACAAAGTACATATATGTTTATAGGGCATAATAATGTCAGCCACCTGTTGTCACTGAAGAGGGCAGTAAAATAGCATTCTTTGTCATCGTGTGAAAGAAAAATGCAGGCTGCCATAAATTTGATGTTGCTTCTGAGCGGTCTGCCACCAGCTAACCAGTGAACCTGATGTGGTGCACACAGTACTCATAGCCATCCTCCATCTTATCACAAAGGACCGTTCTCCCAAATTGGATTGTTTTCTGCCATTTAAAGATTTTATTTAAAACACAAAACTAATCACATCAGTGGCATCCTACAGCACTTGTGTATACTTATGACTTGAACTGATTTGCTAACATAGTTTGCTTATAAACGACTCGTGAGTGCATTTCATGTGCCCAGGCAGCTCTGTGATGTTCTCTGGAAATGAGCCTCCTCTCTCTTAATGAGACTTTGGTCACCTCAGTTTGCAGGTTCCTGGGGGAGCCCACCAGTGTGTCCAGCATGGCCTCTGAAGACATTGCCAAGTTGGCAGAGACGCTCGCCAAAACCCAGGTGGCCGGGGGACAGCTGAGTTTCAAGGGCAAGAGCCTCAAACTCAACACTGCAGAAGATGGTGAGCTCCGGGTGGGCTGGCCCAGGGGAGGAAAGGGAGTGTGGGAACGAGTGCTCACTCTTACTGGTTGTCAGGCTCATTTAGCTACATGGTCACATTTTGTCCCTGCAGCTCTGAGAGGAATCACTGGGCCCATCTAACAGGGAGGCTCAAAGATGACTTGCCCTTGAGCATGCGCAGGCTTCCCTGCCGGTCTCCATGTTTGCAGTGGGCATTCCAGCCAGGATGGCTCAGGCTGGCAGGTGGGGAGGGCCCCTTTATCTCTTGGGGGAACGGAGGCAGTGAGCGACCACAGTTAGTGGCAGCCCCAAGGTCCAGTTGCTAACTTCTTACTTCAGATCCACTCCCACCTTCACCCCCATGACCCCAAGACGGTCTGGGAACACCTGTCACCTTCACCAGCGCTGAGGCCCCCCCCTGGCGCCGCGTTGAAACAACAGTGTGGTCCCTCTTGGGAGGCCTGGTGGATGCAGCTGCGCCTCCCCGGGGGAGGACGGCGCCCCGTCTGTGAGCAGGTGCCAGGATGGGCGAGAACTAGAATCAGAATGCGGACCCTGTCTTTCCATCCCTGGCCAAGGCAAGCCTGGCACTGACCATCCCTGAATCCTCTAGTGTCTGGAAGTGAAGGCACCTATGTTGGTACTTTTGGCCCAACCAGGAAACTGGTCCGGAGTGTGCGTGGCAGGCTTGCCCCTCCGCCATGTCAGAGACTGCTTCAGTCTTTGCTGCTGCACACGCCTAACACGCTACAGGCTCTTAAAATTGACCCAGCTCCTCCCTGTGTTTGCGTTACTTTTGATCCTTGCGTCATCCCTGAGATACAAATGTTGCTATTTTAGAAATAGGGAAAAAGGACTTTGGAAACTTAAATAACTTGCCCAAGGTCATAACGCTGGTAAACAGGGCCAGGATGTTAAGGGAGGCCTGGCTGCATCCTGTTCCTCTGCTTCTCCGTGGACATTCAGCTCAGGGCCGTCAACGCGGGTTTGCTCTTAGACGCTATTCGTTGAACACGGTGTCAGGCAGTCTTAAGTGCCTTACAAATAGCTCCTCAGTTCATCCTCTCAAAAGCCCTTGAAGTAGGTTTCATCTCCATTAAGGCTCAGGGAGGTGGTATGATTTGCCTGAGGGCACAGCTGTAAGTAGTGCAGCTGGATTAGAACTCAGGTTTCTGTGGCCCTAAAATCCGTGCAGATAGCCAAGCACTTCCCCAGCACAGGCTGGACATGCTGCCTCCCGATTAGGTCACTAAGGATGCCCCCTTCTAGCCCAGCCTCGGAGGAGCTCATAATGTGGAAAGGAATGAGGTACTCAAGTAGCGAACAGGAGGCGGAAGGTGAAATATACTGAGACCTGAGTGGAAGGCTCAGGGGAGCGTGTAGTTTGGGAAAGGGACCACTTTGAGTGTAGGAGGTCCAGGACGTCTCTGTGGATGAGGAGTATTTGAACTGTCGTGGAAGGAAGATTTAAGGAGAGAGCGCACTGCAGGCTGGGAGAAACACATGAGCCAGACACCGACGCTGAGACCCACAGGGTGGGCTTGGAAGAAAAGTCGGAGTCCCAGAGGGACCCAGGGCCGAGGCCCTTGAATGCTGTGCCGAGGAGCCTGGCGGCCTCATCTTGGACCCACAAAGGGCTCTGTCTTGGCTGGGAGTGAGCCAGCGCGGACAGGGGTGGGCAAGGGCCAGCGCGAGGAGGCCATGTGTCTGATGGTTAGGTCAGGCCCTTTTCTCCCCATGAAGTCATTTAAGGACCAAAGAAAGGCCTCTGCCTTGTGTGGCAGAGTGATGAAACCTGGGACTTGTTACTTTGTGAGGCGGCAGAGGCTGAGGAGAGAAAGCCCTGCCACGCAGCCACGTGACAGCTGGTTATTGAGGGTGGTTGGGGCCCATTTCTGAACTGTTTTTAAGTTAGTGTAACTCCATTTGGATTGGAAACCAGGTGAGAGAGGCAACTCACGCGTGGCCCCCACCTCCCCCTGTCCCTGCTCTTCCCGTTTTGGTGCATTTCCTTCCCAGGTTGGTCTGTGGAAAGTACAGCACCTATTTCTGTCCTTAGGTCACTGAGGCAGCATAGGTTGTCTTCCCTTGGGGCCCTGCTTTCAAGGACTCTATAAACATGCCTTGAGCAGCCCTCCTCGCCCCTTGTTGACCTGGCCAGTCCCTGGGTGTTAGGGGGCGCTCCCCTTTGGAACAGGTCGTTCAGCCCTTGAACAGGGTGCGGTCAGCCAGGAGAGGGGGGCAAGGAGGGGAGGGAGGGATTAAGGAGCTTCTCTGCTGGGGGGCTTTTTGAAGTCCATGGTTGTACACAGAGGCAAGGGCATGGGGGGGAGCGTGTACGTTCAGTTTTGGAAAAGCAGCCCTGCTGGCTTCCCTGAGCTCCTGAGCAACGTGGCTTCATTCCCTGAAACCTCAGCTTCCTCTTTTATAAATGGAGGCCCATACCTGTCCGGCCTCCCTGTTGAGAAATGGAAAATGGATGCTGGGTCATTCGTGTTCTACCTGGGTGACCTTGGTAGGCATTTACTTCCCCTCTCTGTGTCCTAATATAGTCACGTAAAATAGATGTAATAGTAACCACCTCATTAGATGATGTGGGGAATGTAGGAGTCGATGTGTGTAAAACTCACATGTTAGTGTGTTAAGTGCTTATCTGTATGAGGTAGTGAGCAGAGGCAGAGCGAGCCCCTTTCCCCATGACCCAGTGGGAAGACAGTATTAACAAAGTCACCACAATGAGCAAGTTCATTTAGACGGTGTAACATTGTAGCGGGCTCCATAGGAGATCGGGGCTGTGCTGCCTGTGAAGATTTGACCCTGTTGGGGGGCAGGGGTGTGCAGAGGGTCCCAGCTTGGATAGCTTTGTAGGGACCCCCTTAGAGATCACAAGTTAAAACCTTTCTCAAGACCCTCTGAGGGCTTTGTAACCTGGAAGATCAAGTTCAAACTTTTATCTCCCATATATACCTCCATCTCTTCTCCACTATTTGTTTCATGTAACTAGTGTGTTTTGTTCAGATTGTAAAGTTAATACATGCACATTACAGAATACAGAAACATTGGAAGAAGGAAAAAAAACTCTATAACTTTGTTATCACACAGCCCAGGGATACAACTACTGTTAATTTTTGTACATTTTTTTAGTCATTTGCTGTGTGTGTGTTTTTCCTAAACATAGCTGAGTTCCTTTTTCTTTTTTTAATAATTAGGATCATATTACAGATAGTTTAAAAGCTACTTTATTAACCTGAATCACTTATAATCCCACCACCAAGACATAACTGCTTTAACATTTGGTTTCTATCTTTCTGGACCTTATTGTGTGAATGTGTATGTTTATATGCTCATATGCACATACTAGAGAGAATACAATAACATATCAATCTATCTGCTGTTGATGGACATTTCGGTTGTTTGGAATTTTTCATCATAATAAAACAGCACAGTAATGAACACCCCAAACATGAGTAATGGAACGCTCGAAAGCCTTCGTGCCATTGTACCTGCTGGCCCCCTAACCTGGGTGCCGTTTTCCCACTGGGCCTGCTGCCCTGCCTGTCCTAGGAGGCTCCATGCACACCACCCACTAAGTGTCCAAGCTCTTTCTTTGCCTCAAGCAGCCAGTTGGTCTTTCCCTTGGCTCCCAGACCCTTACACATGCCTTGTTTTAACACTTGTTACAGAAAAATGGTCTGTGTAGCTGTGTCCCCTGCTGGACTGTGAGCCTGTGTGATTGTTCTTTGTGAGTCAGGGCCTGGCACATGGTAGGTACATCATCGCTGTAGGAACTTGAGTGACAAGGTAGTGTCTGGGCTCTCTCCTGCCTCCGCTGTTCGTGATTCCAAGTCTAAGATTCTCTCCTTTGGTCTCTGGCAGCCAAGGATGTGATTAAAGAGATTGAAGACTTTGATGGCTTAGAGGCTCTGCGCCTGGAAGGCAACACGGTGGGCGTGGAAGCAGCCAGGGTGATCGCCAAGGCCTTGGAGAAGAAGTCAGAGTTGAAGGTGAGACCTGCAAGGGGTCGAACTGCCCCAAGGGGACTGGCTGGGGATGAGCTTCCACTCACGGCCACAGACCTTCCCAGGCCCACAGCCAGCTCCTGCCTCTGGCTTCCCCAGAGCACTCGGCACCGGCCAGGGTCCTGCCCTTGCATGATGTGTTCATTCGGGTCCTCGAATGGCGACAGGGAGATGGTATTGGAGTGTAGCGGGTTTATTGGGCTACACGTGTGAAGATAAAGGGGGTGGAGCAGAACTGGACAGAGAGCCTTCACCTGCACGGCAGCTCTGGCGCCTGTTAGGAGGGAAGGGCACAGAACCGGCATGAGAAGCTCCCTGCTCTCGCAAACGCTCAGCCTGCTCCAAGCAAAGGCTGCCCTGCCCTATAGGGGAGTCTGGTGTTGGGCAGAAATCGCCCGGCCTTAGCTTGGATGCCTCGGCGGCCAGCTGACTGCCCTGCTCACGGCTGATTGGTGGCCTCTTATGGGCTAGATCCAAGGGGTGACCCTCCTCGTGCGTCCCAATGTGGGTGCCACTGAACGCCAGTACGTCAAGATGCCCTTTGGGAAAAGTGGGTCACCGCGTTCAAATCATTGGGAAGATGTTGCCACCTGCTCTTGTTTGCCGGGGTCAGCGTGTGTGAGTGTAGCAAAGCCCCCAAAGAGGCTGGAGGGAAAGGGTCCTGCTTTGCAGGTGAGAACGGCTTAGTTCATAAAAGGCTGGGCTCGTGCTGGCCTCTGCACGGGTCCCTTAGTCCTCTCAGCCGCCCAGGCAATAAAGGGCGTCCATTCTGTAAGTCACGGGACCGAGGCTCGGGGCTGAGTAATGGCCCGGGATCCTCCTGTTGCTGAGTGGCCGAACGCACTTGGTACTCCTGCGTCCAGTGCTCCTCCCCTGGGCTTTGGGAAAGGGAGGGCGTGCGGGGCTGGGCCACGAGAGAAGTGGAGTGGACTTGCCTGGTGAGGGCCGCTCGTTTGTGAAGTGGCCCCGGTGCTTGTTTGCTCCGGAAGGGCATGGTCGGTGAGCAGCCGGGCAGTGCTGTGTGTGTTCTCCTGCCGGGAGGCCCTTCCTCGAGCAGAAGCTGGACATTTTCCTTCAGAAGAGTTTAGCCCTTCCCGGGGGCTGGTGGCCTGTGCGGGAAGGGAACGGAGCGGATGCGGCCGGGGCCGGGGCCGGGGCCTGGAGGCTGCAGGAGCTGACCTTCGGCACCCAAGGGCCTGGCTTCAAGCCCCAGCACCACCACCTACTTGGCTACGTGGCCTGGCACTGAACTCAGTGAGCCTGGGCTCCTTCATGAAAAGTTTTTCCTCCCTGAGAGGTGGTTGTGACGGCCAGGTGCAGGCTCATGTCATGAGAGTGCGGCCAGGGGCAGCGCTGCCTGCGTCCTGTCCCCTGTGCAGACCCAGTGCCTCGAGTCACCCGCCCAGCATCGCGGGCCTGCCTCTGTGCAGGGGCAGGGGCGGGGGGAGCTGCCCTTGATGCCCATTGTGCTCTGGCACATGCTGATGGGAGATGTTATCTCCCCTGTGGTGACAGAGGAGAAAAGTGTGGCCCACAGTTACACATCTCAGGAATGGGCCGGGATTGGAGCCGATACTAGCCCAGCCTCCTTACTGCTCTGCTGCCACTTGAGATTGTGAGGCCTGAAGCCTCTTTCAGAGTCAGAGATGGGATTGTCAGGTCAGGGTTCTGATCCTGGGGTCCGTTAAGTCAGAATCAGAACCCAGGCCATGTCTCATCAGTCCCAGGTTTGGTCAGGAAAGGCCGGAGATGCCAGAGTGATATTTTAGATCAGCGGTTCTCAACCTGTGGGTCGCGACCCCTTTGGCGGTTGAATGACCCTTTCACAGGGGTCGCCTAAGACCATCCTGCATATCAGATATTTCCATTATGATTCATAACAGTAGCAACATTACAGTTATGAAGTAGCAACGAAAATAATTTTATGGTTGGGTCACAACATGAGGAACTGTATTTAAAGGGCCAGAAGGTTGAGAACCACTGTTTTAGATGGACACAACGGCCAAAGTGGGAGGGGAGGGTTGTGCCCATGCATTGAGACTAAACTGCTGGGCAGCATAAGACGGGTGCTGTGGCCACCACTTCTGTGCCATTTACCTAGTATTTCCTTGAAATCAGCTCACTTTGAAGTAATTGAAAAGCAAACCCGATCCCTTCTATAAATGGGGACGTGTTATCCTGTCCTGAGGCACTTCACGCACACAATCCACAGGTGTCCCAACCCACAAGCCCTGAGCCCGAGGTCTGCTCCTTGGCTCGAAAGGCAGACGAGTAAGAAGTGGGGAGGTGGGCAAGACCCACCAGCCTCAAGGCGAGCTCGCCTTCTGAGGCAGCAGGAGGGCTGAAAAGAGGCTCAGGAAGAGTAACTTCCTTGCTGCTGGACCCCCCGTTGTTAACTTTGCTGTTCCTGCGCCACCCAGTCATGTTCACGTCGCTGCCCCCCAGCCCGTGTGGGAAACTGTATTGGAAAGGAGCACTTGGCCGTCTCCGTCCTTGTCCTGCCACTGCCATTTGTTCCCGGAGCATCTCCGTTCTCTCACCCGTGTGTCCCTCCCGCTCCCAGAAGCCAGAGGCCTGGGCAGATCGGGGGTTTTCCTAACCTTCTGCTGAGCCCCACAGCCCTTGCGGGTCTCCAGGTCCCACCAGCTTTGGCCAGAGCTGGTCCGACTTTTCCCTGACGAAGGCCAGATGAAGAAGTCTTGTAGTGCTTGGTAGTGTAAGTCCATGAGGCGAGGTCTCAGCTAACTCTTCTTCCTCCTTTCCAAGCGATGCCACTGGAGCGACATGTTCACAGGGCGGCTGCGGTCGGAGATCCCACCAGCCCTGGTAAGTGAACGGGCCGTGGCGTGAGTCCCCTCTGGCACAGGACCCCTTTGGCCATCCCAGGCCTTTTTCTAACACCTTCTGGAGGCTAGGAGATGTCCTGTGGGTGACTGAGATGCTGACACGGAAGGCTGGCGAGCACAGCAGCTGCCCTGCGTGAAGCACAGGGAAGGTGGAGCGGGCACAGCATCTGGAAGTACAGGGAGGTGGAGCGGGCAGAGGGTCTGAGCAGCTCTGCCTGCTTGAGGGCGAGAGGTCAGTTGGGGCAGATCTTAGGGCTGGGCCTGCTCCTGTGGGTGGGGTAGCCAGAGACCAGTTTAGGCCTTGCCTCCCCTCCCCCATTCCCTGATCTTTGCCCAGCCTCCTCTCCGCCCTCATTTCTCCTGGGGCGCTGCAGGTCCCATGGCCAGGAGGTCCCGGGACTGCTCAGCACCTTTTTGCCACATCTGGTCCTGGGCAGAGGCTTCGGTTTCCTCTCCTGCGTCTCCCAACACCCTGGGCAGCAGCATCCTCCCTGGGGCCCTAGATTGCTGCTCACACTCCTGGGTGGGCACTTGCCTCCAGCCTCCATCGGCCCCTCGCTCTGCCCTCCTCAGGCTGGGGGCTGTTGCTTCCACACGCCTCACCCGCCTCAAAGCCCATTGCTCTGTCTCAGTTCACAGTTCTTGGCCTGGCCTTCAAGGCTCTTGCCGATCTGACGCCTCACTGGCTTTGTAGCAAAACCCGATTCCCTTGTAGCCTCAGCCTCTCCGGCATCTACCAGCTGTCGCCCCAGGCACACACGTGCTGCTTTGTGCTGTGTCTCTGCTCATGTTTTTACTGCTGCCTGGAATCTCATGTTTGACTGGCCGATTCTCATCCAGACTGAGTTCAAATGGTACCTCCTACAGGGAGCCTTCCCTGACCACATGGCATGCACCAAGCCCCACTCCCCAGCAGAATTGGGAGCCCTCTGCCGGTTCCCACCAGCCTGAGTACCCCCCGGCACAGAAGCAGCACCTGGTAGGACACTGACATGAGCTCCCTCTGTGCCCAGATCTCACTAGGGGAGGGACTCATCACCGCCGGGGCCCAGCTGGTGGAGTTGGACCTCAGTGACAATGCATTCGGGCCTGATGGAGTTCGAGGCTTCGAGGCCCTGCTGAAGAGTTCCGCCTGCTTCACCCTGCACGAGCTCAAGCTCAACAACTGTGGCATGGGCATCGGTGGTGGCAAGGTGGGTGCAGGGGCCCTCCTTCACATGCCTGCTGTCCTTCACTGTCCCTCCCTGCCCAGTCCCCACTACACTTGCCTCCATCGGCAGTGTGTGCCCTGGCCACCACCATTTGGATTGGTTGGCCTGCTTTTCTTTTCAAAGGAGAAAGGCCTCAAAGGTGGCAGCCTGTGGCCAGTGGGGAGAGGAGATGGAGTTCGTGAGGGTGGGGTTGCCAAGCAACCACCCCAGTTCTTGTGTTGCTTGGCAACACCGGCAGTATTGCATATGTGCCCCGACTTGCTGGCTCTGCAAAATGCAGGGCTTTGAGTGTCCCTAGGCCTGCTGTGCCCTCAGAGCAGTTGGCAGAGCCTCGTGAGGCCGGGCTGTGCATGTGGGGAAGGAGCCCAGAGAGAGATGGCGCAACTCGCCTTTGTTCCTGGGGGGCCCCGATGCTCCCCCATCCTGCTGGTCATTCCGCTGGTCAGTGTCGAAAGGCTCCTCTTTTCTTCCTAGAACCTGCACAGAGGGAGGGGGCTCTTTAGCCTCTTCTTGCTCCTTTCTGGCTCCGTTAGGCCCAGATCCTAGGAAGACTCAGTGCCTCCCCTTCACGTTCTGACCTAAAGTAGAAAAGGGCTGGGATGCAGGAATTGACAGCGGTCGGGACACCTTCCCTTTGAGGCTGTGTTATGTGTATAACCTTAACTCTCCTACCCACGGTAACAGGTGGGTGGTGCTGTCCCCCTCTTTTCAGACGAGTAGACCTGGGCTTAGAGATCTGGGGTCGAGTGCCCCAGATAATGTGGGACTTGAATGTTCATCCACGTGGCCCTGTCAGGGCAGCGGGAAGAACCTGTGTGACGCTTGCAGTGCTCCAGGCTGAGGAGCCAGATCGGCCTCCCCTGCAGAGGGTGCCTGTTGCCCTGCCCGCTGGGAGGGGGAGCAAGGGCCACGCTCCCCTGCTGTCCCGGCCGGCCCTCCCCCCAGCTGATTAGGAAATAAGCTTGGTGTGCGTTACCACCTAAAAGATTTGAGTCAGCACAGAAATCAGGCCCAGCCCTGCCTAGAGTGTGATGTACTGGGGGAGCCAGACTCATCCCTGTAATATGCTTCCATTTTCCACTCCTCACCTCACCTCTGCCAGGGAACTGAGGCTTAGAAGCTGCTCCAGGCACCACCCCAAGGACAGGAGAGACTGGGTTTAGGTTTTTGCTCCCAGCAGCTGAGACCCTGCTTTGTGTGGCTGCCTGCACACTGGCGTGTCTCAGACGGGCTCAGGGGGGCCGTGGTCTCCGTGGCTGGCTCCCCTTAGATCTTGGGGAGAGTGGGAGAGACACTGGAAGACTTGGGTACTGTCCAGAGTCTGCCACTTGCTTAGCAACCATAGGACCATTTCTGTCCCTCCCTGAGCCTGCGTGGCTTCAGCTGGAAAGGGACTCCTGATGGTCCTGCCTGCGAGAGGGCTTGTGACAGTCCAGTGGGCTAATTGTGAAAGCCTTTCCCGGGACCTGGCATCAGGTTGGCCACTTGGTGTTGGTCTCTCCCTTCCCCCTGGGGGCCTTGGTCACCCATCTTTACCATGAGGCTAAACCCCCAGTGTGGTGGGACGCGCACATGAAGCAATAGATGTAACAGCTCTTTGTAAATTATAGGGTGCTGGGCACATGTGAGAGGTGACCGTTCAGCTTTTGAGCAGTTCTTTTAAAAAATGTTGAGAGAGAGAATTGATTTGTTATTCCACTTATTTATGAATTTGTTGGTTGTCTCTTTAATGTGCCCCAACCCGGGATTGAACCGCAACCTTGGCGTTTTGGGACGATGCTCCAACCAACTGAGCTACCCGGCTAGGGCTTGAGCAGTTCTTTGTCCCCGTATCCACCACCAGTGGGTGGCATGGACATTGAAGACCCATTCAGTGGCATTGCTGCCCTACTGGGAGAAGGGCCTCCTGCGTAGGCCTGGGCCTCTTACCTTTTCCCCCACAGATCCTGGCGGCAGCTCTGACTGAGTGTTACCGGAAGTCCAGTGCCCAAGGCAAGCCGCTGGCCCTGCAGGTCTTCGTGGCTGGCAGAAACCGTCTGGAGAACGACGGAGCCACTGCCTTGGCAGAAGCCTTTGGGGTGAGTGGTTCTGCGTGTCCTGGGAGTGCCTCCAGGTCTGGGACAGCTGAGACCTAAGTAAGCCGCTTCCCCGCCCTGAGCCTGCTGGTCATCCTACAGGGGGCTGGTTGCTCTGTGTATGCCTGAAAGTTGCACAACCCTTCACCCAGGTGAACTGGCAGTGGCCCCCTGGAGTGCTGCCTGAGAAGATTGTGAGGCTGCTCTGAGAGTCAGGGGCATCTGCCAGGCGTGGTGATGCTGGAGCGGTGGGGTCAGCGTCTCTGGCCTCTAAGGGGCAAGGCAGACTGGCCCTTGAGACAGGGAGGTGGGAAGGAGCGGCGGCCCAGGTGCCCCTCCTTCACCCCCAGGACACTGCTGAGTCCCTAGTGGTGAGCTCCGTGAGAGGACCAGACCTGCCTCCACAGGGTCTGTGCCCCTCCTCTTAACTTAAACGTTTTCTTTGGCCAACAATATTCTATCAGCGTTAACGGTACTCAGGCCAGAATAGTGTCTCCCATAGTCCTGCTCTGAGGGGTCTCGCTGCCTCAAGTCAGAGTGACATGGCAGGGGAGAAGGGCCTGTGTCTGACTGGACCCCTGGCTGCAGGGGAGCCTTCCCCTCTGGAACTGGAGGGGCAGGTTACCATCCTCGCAAACAATGGCATCCTGTCTGCACGCTCTCCCTCAGCCGCCATCCTCAGTGCTGGGAACGGGCGCGTGGTGGGTGTGCTGGGCTGTCCTCAGGTGTCCTCCGGGGCCCTTGCCATGGGGTTCTTCACCCGGGCCAATGGGACCCCACTAGCCTGGATACAACAGGGAGCCTTTGCACATGGATGGGGGAAATCACATGATTTTCATCATTAACATGGCTAACGTATGCCCTCACTTCAGTCGGGAATGTAAGCTTTAGAAATGTCTGTGACTTTGTTAACGATAGCAATCGCAGATGTTTCATGTCAAATTATAGTTGTTACAGATATACAGAGATCTTCATGTTTCTTATCCATCAGGTCATAGGGACTCTGAAGGAGGTCCACATGCCCCAGAATGGGATCAATCACCCTGGCATCACTGCCCTGGCCCAGGCTTTCGCCATCAACCCCCTGCTGCGGGTCATCAACCTGAACGACAACACCTTCACTGAGAAGGGCGCTGTGGCCATGGCCAAGGCGAGGCGGGTGATCCGGGTGTGACGTTGGCTCAGGGGGCCTGGGTGAGGCCTGCAGCCTCACCCTGGCCCTCACTTCCTCCTGCAGACCCTGAAGACCTTGCGGCAGGTGGAGGTGATCAACTTCGGGGACTGCCTGGTGCGCTCCAAGGGCGCTGTTGCCATTGCAGACGCCGTCCGCGGGGGCCTGCCCAAGCTGAAGGTGCCTCCAGGGTCAGGGTTTCCCCCACTTGGTCAGGGGGTGGCAGCGGCACGGGGGCCTGGGTTCTTCTGCATCCTCCCTCTTGCCATTGTGCCAGTGCCTTCTCCCCTTTGGGCCACAGTTTCTTCTTTAAAAAACAACATATTTTTATTGATTTCAGAGAGGAAGGGAGAGGGAGAGAGAGACAGAAACATCAATGATGAGAGAGAATCATTGATCAGCTGCCTCCTGTATGCCCCCCACTGGGAATCATGCCTACAACCCTGGCATGTGCCCTGATCAGGAATCAAACCATGACCTCCTGGTCCATTGGTCAACTCTCAACCATTGAGCCATGCCGGCTGGGCAGTTTCTTAATTTTTAAAATGAGGTCATCATAGTTGACTGTATATAAACATACTGGGTACCTGGCACATCACTGGGTACATGGCATTTCTGTTGGTGTCATTCTGGCCATCTGGAGGCCGGAGCCTACCTTCCTCCCCTGGGGAAATGGAGGCTTCCGAGTAGGACCTGGTTCTCCTGGCCCACATGTCTGCCTGCCGCTACCCCTTCCTCTTATGTTTAGGAGCTGAACTTGTCCTTCTGTGAAATCAAGAGAGATGCTGCTCTGTCCGTGGCTGAGGCTGTGGCCGACAAGGCCGAGCTGGAGAAGCTGGACCTCAATGGTAAGTGGTGGCGGTGGCCTCAGCACAGGCCTGCCGGTGGGTCTGACCCTGACCTTGGTTTCCTCTTCTCCCCCTTCCCCCGCCCCGAGCAGGCAACGCCCTGGGAGAAGAAGGCTGTGAGCAGCTCCAGGAGGTTCTGGACAGCTTCCACATGGCCCAGGTGCTGGCATCCCTCAGGTAGGGCTCTGGGCGCTTATTCATTTCATAAACATTGATTGAGGCTGTTATGTACCAGGTGCTGTGCTAGGCATTAGGGATGTGGGAATATAACAGTGAAGGTGCCGCTTTATTCTAGTGGGGCAGGGGGTCCAGAATAGCCACATTATTATTACATGTTCAGCAGAGGGACAAAGGAGGGCAGAGGGGACTGTCCCCTTTAGAGCAGGGAGCTGGGGAGAGCTCTGAAGGGATGATGGCTGGTCTGATGCTGACGGATAAGGCAGGGCAGCCAGCATGAGGCCAGGGTGGCCTGGGGCTGGGCTCCGCATTGCTCTCAGAGACTGTCTAGAAAGGGAGGGACCCATGCAGGAGGGTGGGGGTTCTGGGTTTGCAGAGCCCACTGGAGGCATGGGGGGAAGGCAGCCTCCTCCAGTAGATAGCACCCTCTCCCTCCGCCCCTGTGACCTCCAAGTTGGCTTCATTCACTGTCATCCTCAGTCACTGCTAGAGCTCTGCTACCGCTAGAATGTGGGGACTCGATGGGCTCAAGGCTCAGGGTCCAGGGGAAACAGAACAGCTGTCCTCGGGGCAGGAACCCCCCGCCCCTCCAGCTGGGGCTGCTTATGATCAGCAAGATATGGGTGGCACGGCCCTGGGCATCTCAGCCTGGGCAGTGTTCCTGCCAGACCCTGGGCCCCCTGAGACAGTTCTCTTCCTTTCCTGTGTACCCCCAGTGGATCTGGGGGCTCTTTGGACAGGGACGAGATCTGATTCTCAGCATGGACTTCCCTGGGCGCTGAGCTATGAGTGACTGGCTCCCTGGTGACCCACTTGCCCCGCCCTGAGAGCAGCTGCCCAGCTGGGGTCTGTGGGTTCAGAGCCAGGCCTCAGAGCCAACATGGGCCATGGGCTGGGAGGGTCTGCTTTAGCCAACTCCTCTCTGCAGTGATGATGAGGGTGAGGATGAGGATGAGGAGGACGAGGAGGAGGAGGAAGGAGAAGAAGAGGAGGAAGAGGAGGAAGATGAAGAGGAGGAAGAAGAAGAGGAAGAGGAGGAGGAGGAAGAGCCACAGCAGGGAGGGCAAGGAGAGGAGTCATCCACACCCTCAAGGAAGATTCTGGACCCTAACAGTGGGGTGAGCTCCTCATCGTTTGCCAGGATCAGAGCCCGGGACCCCGACCGTGAAATCCTGAGAGAGCTTCTCGGGGCCACAGGGCAGGCGCGGAATCCACTTGAACACAGAGGCCACCAACTATTTTTGCTGTATTCTTATTGAGCCCAGTATAGATGTCTACTTAGAAATTATAGCGTATGTAATGCTGCTATGTTGTGTATAAGACATACATAAATATTTCTAAAAGAACAGTAAAAGGATAAGAATAGAGAGAGAATTTTCCCACCCCTCGGTGGGTTATCGTGGTGACCTGTAGGGACAGCCCATCCCGTAGGCTGGCGGGGACATGACCCGGCTGGCACGTGGTGCCCTTCCTTGGTCAGGAGGCTGGTGGAGCCAGGGCTGCTGTGTCCTGCCTCACTGTTCCTGTTCCCTCCAGGTTCCCCAGTAAAACTTCTGGAACTGTGGGTTGGACAAGGGTCCCCTGCTCTGCTGAGTTTGGCTTTCCTAGTTTTAGGGAAGCATTTCAGCCACCACTCTCTGGGCACCGCTGGTGCTCACTAGCCGTGTTTCTTTGGGTGAAGCTCCATCCAGGTCTGGGGGGTCCACAGTAGGGCCCACATGCCTCCTGAGTCATTCCTGGGGCATGTCACGTCATGGCGAGGGCCCACTTCGTCTTAAAGGCTCTTGGAGTCCTCGGGAGGTGGCTTGTCCCCAGCTCAGAGGCTTGAGCGCTGGGAGCCAGCGTCTGGGCCCTGCCCTTTGGGGAAGTGCATGTGGGTGGCAGGAAGAATTCAGACTCTGAGCTGTGATTGGCTCGTGTTCTGGGTGAGGAGTCTGGGTTCAGACCTTACTGTGCTGCCTGTGCCCCCCATCCAGGACCCAGCTCCCATGCTGTCCTCCCCGCCTCCTGCTGATGTCTCCACCTTCCTGGCCTTCCCCTCCCCTGAGAAGCTGCTGCGCCTGGGGCCCAAGAGCTCCGTGCTGATAGCCCAACAGGTGAGAGTGCGGGCCCTGCCCCAGCAGAGCTGCCGGAGAAAAGGGACGAGCCGAGCACGGGACTGGGAGGGGAGGCTGTTAGAGGAGTGGGCTGCCAGGGTTCCTTTCATACGCAGACGCTTTTATGCGTAGACGTGTAAGTGAGTGTGGCGTTATAAGGCAGAATGCAGACGGGCAGGCCGGCCGCACTTCAGAGGACTGGAATTGGGGAGTGTGTTCTCTTACACACACAGCCCTAGGCTTCCCTCCGCATGTTCTGTAGGACCAGCTGCTTCTAGAACAACCGGCTGCCCAGGACTCCTGTGGCCATCATCTCGTGTGTATTGTGGGCAGGCTGCCCTTGCTCTGGCCTCCCTTGCTGGTTGGTTAGTGGGTTCGGTCATTCATCCATTCTTTCACTCATTCATTCTGAGGTGATTATCAAGCACCTCCTGTCTGCCAGGCACTGTTCTGAGACCTGGGCGTGGTTTTATTTAACACTGTTGGCAACTAGAAATGGAGACCTGTTACTCTTACTGTACAGATGAAAACACTGAGGCTCGAAGAGGGTGAGTGATAAATAGAAATAAAATGGGCTCACCTGCTCTAGCTGGTTTGGCTCAGTTGATAGAGCATCGGCCTGTGGACTGAAGGGTCCCGGGTTTCATTCCGGTCAAGGGCACAAGCCCCAGTAGGGGGCGTGCAGGAGGCAGCCGATCAGTGACTCTCTCTTTGATGTTTCTACATCTCTCTCCCTTCCTCTCTGAAATCAATAAGAATATATGGTTTTTTTTAAATGGGCTCACTCTCCGTTGGCTTGGCTGATTTCCTTGTTTTATCTGTTTTTGTTTTGTGTTTTCATGATAAGTGAGATTGTATAATGTGAACCTGTTTGTGGCCCACCTTTCCATCGGCTACGGTTCATTGTCTTCCTGTGTCAGTAAAACTCTCTGTGCCCTCTGCCTGGGGAGGAGATGGAGCAGCCAGGTGGCCCCAGCTTCTGGACGTTGCGTTGTCCCTCCTTTTCTCATTAGCAGTCAAGTTGAGGTTACTTGGTTGCCTGGGAATGCTGTCTGCACCGGGGGTTATTCAGGTTAGATGATGGGAAGGGGTCAGATTCACCGGGTGCGATTGCTTCTTCACTCAGTGAGTGCGGCCCACCTGCCTGGGCCGGGTCCATGCCAGCTCTGCGGGGACCGTGTGCCCTGCTGACCAGCCACTGTCTCCTGTGTCCTCAGACCGACACCTCTGACCCGGAGAAGGTGGTCTCCGCCTTCCTGAAGGTGTCCTCTGTGTTCAAGGATGAAGCCACAGTGAGGACGGCAGTACAGGACGCAGTAGGTAACGTGGGGAAGGGGCCTGGGGGGCTCCTGCCTCTTCGCTGCTCCAGGGCGGGGAACGTTTCCAGTTATTGGATCCCCTCCAGCGCTGATGTATGAACTGCTCTCGGCCCCTCCCACCTGTTCCTCTGGGGTTCTCGCTGGAGGCTCTCCTCTGGTTTTTGTAAATGGGGAGACAGAGGCCTTTCCCAGGTCAGCTCAGCTCTATGCATCTAGAACTCGGGCCGGGACAGCCACCCAGGAAGACCAGCTGGCCACAGCGCAGGGCCCTGGGGAGGCACTGCTCTCAGAGAAGGGGTGTGAGGACTGAGCCTTTGTCCCCAATTCTGAGCCTTTGCACACGTGTCCCCTCCACCTGGAGGTTCCCCTGCTTCCCTGAGACCTTTCCCAGGCTTTCCGGGATCTCAGGTCCCCCTCCCCCAAGCCCTGTCCTGAGTTCCCTCTCCCACCTGGTTCTCTGTTACCTCCATCAACGTCCCACCTTGTCAGCGTGTGCTGGGGGGGTCCAGGTCCTGCTAGGCAGATGAGAGGAAGGGCCTGCCTGTGAGGGGCACAGCACGCGGAAAAGGCAGCATTGAGGCAGGAGGGTCACTGAGCAGCGAAGCTGGGTAGGTGGGTGAGAGCCAGGCAGGGGTCTCCAGGTGGTCTCCCTGAGAGCCCAGCCCCGTTTGTGAGGACAAGTTACCCAAATTGTTTCCCCGAGCAGCCCAGCACAGACTCTCCTCCCTGTCTCCCTATCCGTCTCCCTTGCCTCCACAAAGTGGCTGAACCCTCACTTCATCTCCACCCCAGCGGTGCCAGGTCCCCGAGCCCATTTTACTTGAGAGGCCGGGACAGGGAAGGGCCCAAGATGTCACAGCCGGCAGAGCCAGCCCCTCCCCGGTGCCAGCTGTCCCCTCAGCAGGACTGGCTTGGGGAAAGGCTGATGCCCTTTGGCCCGAGGCCAGCCCTTTGCTGCAGTGAGTGCTCTGACCACGCTGCTTCTGCCTTGCAGACGCCCTGATGAAGAAGGCCTTCAGCTCATCCTCCTTCAACCCCAATGTCTTCCTCACCAGGCTCCTCATCCACATGGGTCTGCTCAAGGTGCGGCTGGAAGGAGTGGCGGGAGGGGCGGAGGGGGTGCCCCAGCGGGTGTTCTGGCCATGCTCCATGCCCCGTCCCACACGAGTCCTGTAGGGGCCTGCCACCCACCCCGTCCTGGGCTTGGCTCTGCTCCAGCACCTTGGCCGTGGGGCTTCTGAGCAGGGACTGGATGGTGGAGGCCCTGGGCCCCAGGGGACCTCAAAGCTCACCTGCAGCTCCGTGTGTGCCCCTCACAGAGTGAAGACAAGGTCAAGGCTATTGCCAACCTGTACGGTCCCCTGATGGCACTGAACCACATGGTGCAACAGGACTACTTCCCCAAGGCTCTCGCTCCCCTGCTGCAGGCATTCATGACCAAGTGAGTGCGTCCGCGGCGGCACCTGGTCCGCCGAGGCTTCCCTGGCCTCCACTGGGCTTGTGAGAGGCCCTCGTGCCTCCCAGGCTCTTGGCATCGTGTTGGGTTTCGCTTCTGTGTGACGACCACTCCTGAGGCCTCCTCCTCGGCCCAGCTGAGGACACAGGACTCAGGGACAAAGCCTTTCCTTGCTAGAGACTGAGGATGTAGAGCCCCATTTTCCAGAGGGGAAGCCCAGTCAGGTAGGAGCTTGCCCTCACCGGCACTCGGCGACGTTCCTCCGAGCAGTTCTGTGTCCACTCCCACAGCGGCCGAGGCCACGGGGCCTGGTTGTGCTGGCCCTGCACAGCCACCGGCCGTGATAACCTTGGCCTTGGCCTGGAGGATCCTGGAGCTGTTGAGCGCTGGCCAGTCAAGTCATGAAGAGCCTCGGGGCCCTGTTGGGGCCCAGCATGGATGCGGGGTGGGCTGGTCCCCTGTCCTCACGGAGGCCTCAAGCCTCAGTCTCCCCATATGACCAACCAAGGTTGTCTCCAAGGGCTCTGACCAGCCACACTGCGGGTGAAGCCAGTGCCTCGGGGACAGTGGTGGGCAGGGGTGGGACGGGACCACCCCCACCGCGTGTGCATCCGCTTTGAAAAGTCACTGTGAACTGAATCCGGGGTGGGGTTTTGGGTGGGGTTGAGTGAGATGAGGCTGGAGAGGTAAGTACAGCTTATCATCATGGGTCTTGAAGTCTGAAGCAGCATAGAATCAAGCAAGGATCTTAAAAAGATACGCCCACTGGCTGCAGTGGAGACAGGGACCGGGAGAGACTGAGGAGCTGGGGACAGCGGAGAGCTGTGCGCGGACGTTCCACCACCAGCCACGTGTGGCCCTGGGCTCACACGGTCAGCACGCTGAGGGCTGAGGAACACTGTTCCACAGACTTGGCGAGAACACGGCAGCGCAAAACACAGCAATAGTGTCATGTACTTCATTAGCCTCAGTGATTATATATTGAAAGGATAATATTTTGGATCCATTGGGCTAAATAAAATATATTATGAAAATTTTAAAAAGTCGTGAAAATGAGAAGAGTGGAGTCAGGCACATTTCTAGCCGCAAAAATGGCCCCACGCTCTGCTGCCACCGAGCTCCCGCCCACAGGTGCCTTTCCCCACAGGCCCAACGGCGCCCTGGAGGCCTGCTCCTTCGCACGCCACAATCTGCTGCAGACGCTGTACAAGGTCTAGACTGGACACGAGCGGCCTCTCCTCGACCCTCAGCCTGGACCCGTGACGGGAAGGGACTCGGATGAAGGACTCTGGCCAGAGGCAGGGAGGGTCTTTGTTGCGTGTGTCGTGCTGGTCCCGAGTATGTGTGTCGGTGTGGTATGCGTGCCAGTGTGTGCTTCCTGTCGGGGTCTGGGTGTTTAACGTCTCCCTGCTGGGCTGGCCCTGGTCCGCTGGAGGGGAGCTGGCCCAAGAGAAAGGGCTGTGAGCTGCGAGCTGCTCTGCCATTAAATTCACCGCCATCTGAGGGCGCTCTGCTGGTCTGTGCCTCAGGCTCGGCCTGTGGCTGTTCCCACCACTTTGCCTTCCTTGCCCTCAGGCTGCACCAGCGCCTGGGGCGTTGCTGCCCACGTGCTGTCCTCCCTCGTGTCCTCCCTCTGGGCTGTGGCCCGGCTGCCTTTCTCACTGCCTGGGCCTCTGCTTCCTGTCACCAAGCCCGGCCCTGCAGCCACCGCAGTCCCTGCCGTCCCTCCCTGCTGTGCTGTCCCTCCCGTGAGAGGCGGAGACGGCGTGGGTGGAGCCCAGGGTGGTCAGCAGAGGGCCAGACCCTGGTGCTGTGCCATGTGGACAAGACAAAAGCCAGTGGGCAGACACCAGAGGGTCCTGGAGTAGAAGATGCCTGGACGGTGCTGGCTCTGGACTCCGAGGAGATGTCAGTGACTGGCCTGGAGGGGCACCTGGACAGGCCACACCTGTTCTCCAGCCTGGGGGAAAAAGCCACTGCTGCCTGAGCTGCGTTACTGAGCTCTTCAAGGAAGGGGTGGGGCCAGGGGGCTGGACTGGCCAGCGATGCCCTCAGCGTCCTGTGTTCCCTTCGTGCTCTGTGTCCGGGCTGTGCCTGAGGCTTCATAATAAAGTCGTGTGACAACAGTGGAGACTGAGAAGCTCTTCCCCCCACGGCCATTCGGGGCCTGCATACCGGCACCCACCTCCGCTGAAGGGGCCGTCATTCCTGCCAAGGAGTTCCCATGCCAGCCTCGGGTCATCACCGGGGCAGGTCTCCCACCAGTGCCCGATGCGTCCTCCCTGTGGGCACGCCAGTGCCCTGACAGCCAAGTGGTGGTGCGGGGACCAGGCTCCAGCTCGGGGGCGCTGGGGGGATGGAGGGCTCCCCCTCAGGGCCTGTTTCACCTGCCGGGCTCCAGGCCATCCTCCCCCTCCCTGAGCACAGCGCCGCGGGTCCCAGCATTGCCCCATCTGTGGGCCTGGCTGGGCTGGACACTGCTGACTTCACCACAGGCTCCGCTGTCTGCGGTCAGGGCCCCCTGGGCTGGCCAGCAAGGTCACTGCACAGGGCCGGGCCTGGCTGAAGCCACTGAAGGGTGTTGGGCCGTGGGGCCTGGACGAGAGGACACCTCCCTGGGGGGTCTTTCCTGCCGTTGCGTTGCCACGTGTGGTGGAAGGACAGGCCCGCAGACCCTCCTCACCTCATGCTGGGAGAGCAGGCACCCTGGGGTCCACTGGATCAAGAGCTCCTCCAGGTTTTCTGGGGGCCGGTTTTCCTACTGGCTATCGGCCACTCAGGTGACTCTCACCAGGTGGGGGAGGAGCAGGGAAGACCTCTGCCTCGAGAATGCTGGGCTCTGGAGCTGCCGGCTGCCTTTGGGGAGCCCCCAGGCCAGTGCAGGAGACCCACAGTCGAGGCCCATCGTGGGGACAGTGGCAGTGAGGGCAGGGAAGCTCCAGAGTTAGGGATGCAAGAGCTGAGTCTTGAGGTTCAAATAGGACATCTCACAGGAGACACTGACAGGTGGAGAAATAGTCCAAAGCTCCTGTCCTTTCCTCTCGGTCCCAGGGGTGCCGGCTCTGACTGCCCAGCCCCCCTCATCTCAGGCCAGCTCAGCCGTGGGGACCCCCGCGCCGGCTGCAGGTTCGGGAAAGCGCTGGGTCCTGAGAGCTCTAGCCAACCCTGAGATGGCAGAGGCTGCAAGTCCCTCAGCACCGTGGTGGCGTCTGCAAGGTCATAGAGCCCTGGCCTGGGAGCCCCACGTGCGAAGGGCCTGCTCAGCACCAGGCGGTCCCCACTGAAGGGAACACCACCTGTGGCTCGGGGCTAACCCGCCAATCCCATTCTGAAGCTCCGCTAGGAAAGCCCAGGAAGTGCAGTCAGGGGTGCCCCTACCTGCACATCCTGATGGCAGGAGCCAGTATCGGGGAAATGGGTCACATGCGATGCGGGCCAGTGGAGGGTCCACACGGTGAAAACGTGTCAGCCAGGTGGGAGCACTCCACGCACGCCACAGGTGAGTCCATGCGGTGCTGAGTGAAGAAAATCTCAGGGCGATGCAGTAGCACGTTAACGTGTGTTTAGGCATCCGTCTGTACGTGCGATGCTGTTATCAGTGAAAGGGGCGCTAAACCCAGCATTCACAATAGGACTGACTCCGGGAAAGGCAGGGGACAGGGTGGGGTGGAAGCACCAAGCAGCAAAGTGACCCAAGTCCATCCACCTCAGAGCCACATTCTTCAAGTGGAAATAGAACACAGGACAGCAGTGTTTTGGACACACAAAAAGCTTAAAATGGGGCCTTGGCCTGTGTGATGGGAAAATACCATGGAAGTGAAGACAAGGTGAGAGAGTGGAAAGACCTGGCAACGTGGGGAGCATAAAACAAGGACTCGTGTTGAGAATATACCGCCACTGGTGTGGAGTACTTACAGAGGGGATGCTGGAAGGCCAGATGAAAATGAACACATTAAAAAACGGCATCACAGGTGAGTCTCACAGACTAAACATTGCGTGAAGAAAGGCGGACATAAAGAGTGTGCACCGTGATTCCGTTGATGGGGGATTTGCTGAGTGAAATAGCACATGCAGAGGTTGTGTGTGATGGGGGTCTATTTCTGCTTAAACAAGAAACAAAAGCTTAGCTGGTGTTGCTCAGTGGTTGAGCATTGACTTATGAGCCATGAGGCCAGCCCACAATTCCTGGTCAGGGCACATGTCCAGGGTTTGGGCTTGATTCCCAGTAGGGGGTGTGCAGGAGGCAGCCGATTGATGATTCTCATCATTGATGTTTCTATCTCTCTTTCCCCCTCTCCCTCTCTGAAATCAATTTAAAAAATATGTTTAAAAATTAAGTCAATTACAGTAATGAAAAATGCAATTTCATGTTTGCTATGGTCTGAACTATTTCATTTAAAAATGCAACTGTATGCTCAATGGTTAGCACCTCAAACCAAAGGGTTGCAGGTTTGATCCCCAGCTATCTTTCTCTCTCTCCTTCTCCCCCTACCTTCCACTCTCTCAAAAATTCAATGGAAAACATATTCAAGTGCGATTAACCTAAATAAATAAATAAAAACACATGTTTCCAAGAAGGTAATTATTTGTATATTTTTTGCAACACTGGTAGCAAAAACTTGGAAGTAATTAATGGGTAAGTAAAGTTGATACATTTATACCAGGAAATACTATACAGCTGTCAAAATGAATGAGTATGGCTAAGAATCTATTTGAATAGCTTACAATAATTTGATATTGAGTGGGAAAAAAAATTGCAGAATGCTATATGTATGGTATTAAACAATGTAGGTAATGTTTAATCACAAACGGAACAGAGTTAACCATTCTTAAGCACCTACTATGTGCCAGGTGCCTAATTTAATGCCCACAGGAACCCACTGAGCTAGTTACTAATTATGGTTTCTCCTCACAGAGTAGGACACTGAGGCTCTGTGAGGCACAGCCCCACACAGGACCCCACAGCTGGAGGCCCCTCAGCCCCTCCAGGCCCCTCCCTGCCGGGCCGCCCTGGGACTTGGCTGCCCAGGCCCGGCCTTCAGGCCTGGGCCGGAATCCTGAGCTGGCGCTGGGCAGGAGGCCGTGTAACTCCAGCCGCTGCTCCCGCCCCTGCCTGCCCCTCCTTCACCTCAGCCTCTGCTGAGCTGCCCACAATGCCTCCCATTCAGCCCTGTCCCCGCTGCCAGGCCTGCAGGCGGGGAGGGGGCTCCTGCCAGCATCCAGACAGGGACAGACTCAGCCTTTCCCTTCTGCTGCTGCTCTTCCAGGCTGGGCTGCCCGTGAGACGGCATGGAGGGGTGAGTCTTTGGGCCCCGGGAGAGTGGGGTGGGGGGGAGTAGAGAAGCCGAGTGGCTGCAGTCAAGCCCCCATCCCCCCCAGCCCACCCCGCCCCTCTCCGGGCCTCTGGGATCTGCCTGGGCAGCGACTCCAAGGGTCGCCTCGAAATGGGTTCCAAGGAGGCAGGGAGGGGGCTTGTCCCTCAGGGATCTGTCCCCTCCTCCGGGCCCCCCTCCTGGTCCACCCTGAGCCTCAGCCTTGCCACAGACCGGGGGGTGCCCCCGCCCCCAAGGCCAGGGGTGAGCCCTGAGACCCCAAGGAGAGTGAAAAACAGATGGTGACAAAGCAGTGAGTGGAAATGGGGGAGGCCCAGCGTGGAACGGAGCCCAGGGGTCAGGACAGGCTGCTAGGGGCCCCTACAGAGCTGTAAACAGAAGGAAGAGCCGGTGCGATAGGTGTTGCAGGTGAAGAGGGAGCCCTGGGCTTAGGGTGGGGGAGCCACACGCTGAACCTCAAGTGTCTGAGCAGATTCCCACTGGAACCAGGAGCGGGACTTGCCATCACAGGCAGCTGGGAGGTGCTGAGGGCTTTCAGCGGGGCTGTCAGGGCCCATCTGTACTTTGCAAAGTTCCCTTTGGTGGTGAGCGGAGCGTTGCGGAGGCAGGAGACACACTGTGGCAGCGACTGTCCCCAGGAAGCAATAGGCAGTGGCTGACGTTGTGACATGAAGAGCTCCCAGTGGGTGATGGAGGAGTGGGGTGGGGGTGGAGGGACAGACGGGGGACAGACAGGTAAGTGGATAGACCTTGCCCAAAGCTCAGCCCTAATGCCAGACCCTCAGTTTCCCTTCCCGTCCTGGCCAGCTAGTGACACTAAAATGAAAGGACAACAGGGAATAAACAGGAGAGGAGAGGGCTGAGCCATTGGCTCACCTGTCAGGTGGCTCTGACCAGCCGTTAAGGCTCCTCAAGGCTCTCGGACCCCATAATTCCTGGTCCCCCAAGTCTCACCCCACAACCTGGGCTGGACCTAAGCCCTCCCCTCTGGCTGGCAGCCTGTCTTCTTGAGTTGAGTGTCATTATGCTCCCTGCCACCACGGGGGCTGCTTCTGCCTACACCTCCCACCTCGGCTAGGAGGTCCGGGCCTCCCTGGACTGGGAGTCTCCCTACAGCTGCACAGACTGAACCCAGAGGCGTTCAAGGATTTAGCAAGGCCTTGGTGCCCACAGGGCTGACAACCAAAGGCAGGTGCCAGGTCACCCCTCTGAGCCTCAGTTTCCTCCAGCGTAAAGCAGGGCTAACAACAGAACCTCTGCTGCGTGGTGGTGGGGGGAGGGGGGAGATGACACCTTCCCTGGGGCCAAAGGACCAGAGCCTGGGGCTCCATGAGTGGACAGTGTGGGACCCTGGCCCCTGAGAACACGGACTCTCCCTCTCTCTCCCAGTCCCCAAAGCATCTCCTCGGTCCTGCTGCTGTTTCTGCTGCTGCCCCTGGGCCCAACTGGGCACACAGCCGCCCAGCGCTGCCCACAGACCTGTGTCTGTGACAACTCCAGGCGGCATGTAGCCTGCCGGCACCAGAACCTCACTGAGGTGCCCAACGCCATCCCTGAGGTCAGCAGGGTGAGGGGGTGGGGAGGATGGCAGGAGGACTCTGGCTGGCTTGAGAGGACCTGCCTCTGCCTGGCTGGGAGGAGACCTTGGAAAGTCACTTTTCCTTTCTGAGCCTCAGTCTTCACATCTGTAAAATGGGAATGATAATAAGCAACAACAAGAAGACAAGCTATTTAAAATCCTCTGTGATTGGCATAAGTAGTTGACCTATAAATATTGAATTAATTACAGACCCTGTGGCAGAGAACAGGAGATATATTGGAGGAAGATATGGTGTCTGTTCTAGAGACACAAGAACTAGTGGGGACAAAAGTAAATGGGCATGCCCAGCCAGTGTGGCTCAGTGGTTGAGCATCGACCTATGAACCAGGAGGTCACAGTTCGATTCCTAGTCAAGGCACATGCCTGGGTTGTGGGCTCGATTCCCAGTGTGGGCTGTGCAGTAGGCAGCCAATCGATAATTCTCATCATTGATGTTTCTCCTCTCTCGCCCTTCCTCTCTGAAATCAATAAAAATATTTTTAAAAAAGAAAAAAAGGAAAGTAAACAGGCAGTGATAATTCAATGCAAAAGGTGCCATAGCGGGGGAGGCCCAGGTGGCTGGGGAGGAAGGCTCCCTGGAGGAGGTGTCAGGGAGCAGGAGGAGGAGAATGAGAGAGAGGTGATGGGGAGGAGCTGTCCAGGGGCACAGGCCGCACTAGTCCTTGTGGTGCTCAGCCTCCTCTCCCCTACCCCTCAGCTGACCCAGCGGCTGGACCTCCAGGGCAACCTGCTGAAGGTGCTCGGCCCCGCCGCCTTCCAGGACCTGCCTTACCTGACCCACCTGGACCTGCGGCACTGCCAGGTGGAGCTGGTGGCCGAGGGCGCCTTCCGCGGCCTGGGCCGCCTGCTCTTCCTCAACCTGGCCTCCAACCGCCTGCGCGC
>NW_006299834.1:2430545-2432286 GCF_000327345.1 Myotis davidii
CTTGCGCTGGCTCTACCTGAGCGGGAACCGCCTCTCCCAGGTGTCCCCCGGCGCCCTGGGCCCCGCTCCGGAGCTGGAGAAGCTGCACCTCGACAGGAACCAGCTGCGAGAGGTGCCCACGGGGTCCCTGGAGGGGCTGCCTGCCCTCCTGGAGCTGCAGCTCTCGGGGAACCCGCTCAGGGCCCTGCGGGATGGCGCCTTCCGGCCTGTGGGCCGGTCGCTGCAGCACCTCTTCCTGAACAGCAGTGGCCTGGAGCAGGTGGGCGCGGGGGAGGGAGGCAGCTTGGTCCTATGTAGGGAACATTCACTCAACAAACACTGCCAGCCCGGCAGGGCACTGCTGGGGCTCCGAGGAGGGAGGAGGCGGGGACTCCGGGTCCCCTGCTGTTGTGCACTGTGAGGCAGGGTGGAGCCTCAAGGGGCTTTGCCGCGAAGCGGGTGGGGGTGGCTCCGGCAAAGCAGGAAGCACCGTGACCGGGTCCAGGTGACTTGCAAAGAGCAAGTGCTTGTGCTTTGGCATCAGAGGCACCTACGTTTCCACCCAGGCGCTGCCTCCTGCCTGACCACATGAGGGGCCCCACTGCCTTGTGCTAGGGGAGCATGGGCCTCCCTCCCTGGCCTGACAGGAGCTCACCCCAGGGCCTGGCGTCTCCTTGCAGGTTTCTCCCGGGGCCTTCTCAGGCCTGGGGCCCCGGCTGCAGAGCCTCCACCTGCAGAAGAACCAGCTGCAGGCCCTGCCCGCCCTGCCCGGGCTCAGCCAGCTGGAGCTAGTTGACCTCAGTGGCAATCCCTTCCGCTGCGACTGCCAGCTGCTCCCACTTCACAGGTGAGCACCTCCACCTGGACCCCCAGCTGGACCTGCCAGCTGCTCTCAGTCCAGTCCCCACTGCCTCTCCAGGGCCCCGTGTCTGCCCGGCTGAGCAGCTTTCGGGGAGCGGGGTCCTGCCAGGGCACAGTTGGGGTGGCTTCTCTGAGCCTCGAGTCCCTCAGCCATAGAGTGGGAATGAGATCTGCCCAGCCCAGCGGGGCCGGACCTCATCAATATTCGTGGGCACTTCACATAATTACACGAGAAAGCAACAATCACCTGGAGTCCTGCCTGTCTGGCCATCTAACTTGGGCCACACAACCCCGTTCTGTAAGGGGCTGATAGTAATCGTGTCCACCTCATGGCGGCGGCTTGTTAGCAGTTACGTTGAATTAGTTTCGTGTATAGATTGGTGTGAACCATTACAGCCCTGTGTAAGTGTTTATCACCATGACTGCCCTCTTGTTACAGAGAAGGGATGTGAGGTTGGAAGTGACTTGCTCAGGGTCACATAATTGGTGAGCAGCCGAACCAGGATTCTCTGGAGTCGGTTCTCAGGCTCGAGGCCCCACTGCCCCAAATTCCCGAGGCCCTCGCCTCAGGAAAGCTCAGCACCGTGGGTTCCCCGAACTCTTTCTCCTCAGGTGGCTCACTGGGCTGAACCTGCGCGTGGGGGCCACCTGTGCCGCCCCGCCCAGTGCCCGCGGCCAGAGGGTGAAGGCTGCGGTTGCTGTATTTGAAGCCTGCCCGAGCTGGGCTTCCAGGAAGGCCAAGCGGATGCCCGGTGCCCGGAGGACCCGTGTGAAGGGAAGTCGGCAGGGAGCAGACAAGGTTGGCAGGTGGGGGGAGGCCTTCGGGGGTTGGGGGGCAAGTTCCAGAGCTCCCGGGGCAGCGGGGCTCTGACTTCTCTTGGTCTCAGTTTCATGTGGTTCT
>NW_006299834.1:2432383-2457702 GCF_000327345.1 Myotis davidii
TGGGGTGGGTCTGTCGGACTCGCTGCTTCACGTGATTTCATCCTGTGGGACAGTGGCCTTTCCGCTAGACCACAGCACACTGGACCGATGTGTTCATGAAATCAATCCCGCTGTCACTGAAAGGCCGGATCCCTGTTGACTCAGCCATTTCCCACTCTGGCTGTCCCAGGGGCGGGCAGGCCAGCAGTGCCGATGCCCCCCTGCTTCTCGGCCACCAGCTGGACTCCACTCTGCGGCAGTCCGTCAGCCCCTTGGCACGGTGTTCACCATCCTGACAAATGCATTCACACCTGAAAGATCAGCTGTAGCCAGATCTCAGCACATCAGAGGAGAGTGAGCGAGATGCGGGCACCTCTCTCCAGGTGGGGCCCGTGCTGGGTGGTGAGGCACTGGGGGCGGGAGGGTCTATAGGGGAGCAGCCAGTCCTCAGAGGGAAATGAGAACAGAACAAGGAGGCACTGGGAGGGAGAGGACCCGCATCGGAAGATTTGGGGTGCCTGGGGACCATTAGATGATGGAGCAGTTCCCTGGGGCTGCAGAACCACGTACCACAAATGGTACGTTTATTCAGAGATCACAAGTCTGAACCAAGGCATGGCCATGGTCATGCTCCCTCTGACGCTCTGGGGGGGGTCCTTCCTGCCCCTTCCAGCTTCTGGGGGCCCCAGATGCTCCTTGCCTGTGGCAGCACAGCTCCAACCTCTGGTATCTCCTTGTCTTCACATCATCTTACGACATCCTGTGCCCGCTTCTTATAAGAACACAGACCTATTGGATTACGGTCCACCCTAATGACCTCATTTGACCTTGATTACCTCTGTGAAGTTTCTATTTCTAAATAAGGTCTCATTCTGAGGTATTTCTCTGGAGGACATAATGCAGCCCCTAACAGTGTTCCTTGTGGGGGTAGAAAGGACCCCCTCGTAGGGCCCTAAGCTGAAGGTGAGCAGTTCTGCCGTAGAAGCAAGGCCTGGAAGGGCGGTGACAGCGGCAGCAGAGGCCGGCTTGGCTCGTGTGCAGGGACTTGTGCCAGGCTCGTACTGACGAACGGCACGGGGCTCTCCCGGTGCCAGCCCCAGCTCCAGGCCAGGGCTTTAGCTCAAAGGGACCCCCACCCCCACCCATACACAGTACGGTGGTGCGGCAGGAATGGGGATACCTCAGACCGTGCCCTCCAGCCACCCTTCCTGAGATGCAGATACCCCACCAAAGGCCAGCCTGGAGTTCTGGGCTTGTTTTTATTTTGTTGAAAGTGGCAGTTTTCTCCCAGGAACACAAAGGAATTGCAGGATAAGGGTCCTGAGCTGTGGCAGGATGCTCTGGGTCAGGATGCTGACCTTGCCTCTCCTTGGAGCCTAACCTCTAGCTTGGGGCTCAGCACATGGGAGATGCTTAGTGTTGAGGGAATGAAGTGCAGCAGCAACATGGCTGACCAGCCAGGGCTTAATCCCGCTGCTGTCATTTAAGTAGTAAATTTAAGCAACCAAGTTACTAGACCTTCAGGAGCCTTTCCTGTCTGTAAAATGAAGGCATGTTCCTTGCAGGCCCCTGTGGAGATGAAGCTGTAAATGTGTATAAACCAGGGCTGGCATGTGAAGTTGTCATAAATGGCCGTCCCCTTGCTTCTCAGTCCCTTGGGCAGAGGACGTCTGGACTAGGCGGCAGGAAAGTGTGAGGTGCATTTGGACTTGTTGAATCCGCACCGGGAGCCGCGGCATGTTCTGCAGCAGAAGCAGGAAGTCGGAAGGGCCTTCAGGAGGTTCCCAGCCAGCAGCCTCACTGAGACCATCCGGGAGCTGAGACACAGGGTCATTCTGCCCCAGAGGTCAACTCTTGCACCTGCGACACATCAAATTGACCTGTAGGCCCCATCCATACCCTTTCATGTCATACACACTCATTGTACCAGGCCCATGCAGAGGGCACGAGGGACAAGGCACAGGCTAGGCCAGTGATGGCGAACCTTTTGAGCTCAACGTGTCAGCATTTTGAAAAACCCTAACTCAACTCTGGTGCCGTGTCACATATAGAAATTTTTTGATATTTGCAACCATAGTAAAACAGACTTCTTTTTTTGATATTTATTTTATATATTTAAATGCCATTTAACCAAAAAAATCAACCAAAAAAATGAGTTTGCGTGTCACCTCTGACACGCGTGTCATAGGCTCGCCATCACTGGCGCTCGGCCTTGGGGGAACTCGGGGTCTAGGGGAGGGGAACGGCAGAAATAAGGGCATTATGTGTGGTTGCTATGGAGACAGGTGCTCAGGAGACAGGTGCCATTTACTCTTTATTGCTTCTTCACATGTGAACTCACCTCGCAATTGTTACTATGAGGCGGTATATCAGAATACACGCTGCTGTAAGGAACAAAAATCAGACAAACTGGACTTCAGGAAGTAAGGGATTTCATTATCTCACTGTCTGGGGAGGCCAGTCCAGGGCCTGAGTGGCAGCTAAACTTGTCCTTCAGCTCCGCCGTCAGGAGCTTTTGTGCCCACGGCACCTGTAGGCGTCATTTCTTCATTCAAGAACTAAAGGCCAAAGTGCCATGCGATTCCAGTTTCCCCAGAAGCCACAGGGAACACCTGGGCCATCTCCGTCCCTGCGGGTTGATGCCACGGCCTGTCACACCCAGGTCTGTCCTGCTTTTGGCCTTCACTGTTTGCAAATCTAGTCACTTTTTGGAGAAATCAGGCTGCACCAACAAGCTGCTTTCTGGGGCTCATTTCTGCACCACGTGGGGCTGCCTAATGCCGTCAGCAAAGGAGACCAGACCACGTTCTCTCTACTGACCGGAAAAAGGCTCCCCTTGGGCTGACCACCCATCTCTGGGATGACACCACATAGCCAGGCCCTGAGCAAGCAGACAGCACCCCGTGTGGCAAGCACAGGCCACAGCAGCCTGACCAGCTCAGAGGCGGCAGCTGGACTCGGGGCCAGCACAGCTGCGCCTTAGAGGTGGACTCTGACAGTGCGGCTCCCTACCCACAGCAGAGGAAAGAGAAGGGCTGAGGCCTGCAGCTTCCGCCGTAGATTCCAGAAAGGGGAGCGATGAAGACAGGACTGATCAGAAAGGAGAGTTTCAAAGGAGACTAATTTGGGCAAACAGGAGGTGAACTAGAATGTAATTTCCGAGAGGAGCGGGGAAACCCGTGTTAAGGAGGTAAGGGCTCGGACAGCAGAGGAGAGGGAACCAGGAAGTGTGTCCTGTTACCCCTGCTCCCGGAGCTCCTGCACAGGGGGCTCCTCCGCCAGCAGGGCTGACACTCCCCTGCAGCCCTGTGCCTCTGACCCTGGTTCACAGAAGGGGAGTGGCAAGGACAGGCCCCAGCCCAGCCGGCCTCTGGAGCAGGTTCAGATCGAGGCTGAAGGTCGTCTCCCAATCAGGTGGGGCCCCCACACCTCCTGCTCCCCCAGGGGCACGGGCTGGCGTGGCCTCCTCGCTAGGTCCCTGCAAGCCCCCAGCCAGGGAGCACACCCCACCTCTGCCCTTTTAGAAATGGGAACTGGTGCTCCTGCCAACAGAGAACATAGGTCAAGGACGCCTCAGAAGCCACTGAAACCTACATCCTGGTCACTGCTGCTCAGCTGCCCGACAGACATGGCTGTCCCTGCGGTGCTGGGAGTAAAGAGCACAGCCCAGGAGGCAAGACAGGGCACTCGGTAAAATGTTCAGACCGTCACACCACTCACCCCAACCAGGCGAGGCCTCCCCCTCAAGAGCGGCTGCAGGCCTTTATCTATGTGCCTGCTGGGCCACACACACAGGCACACGCACACTTCACTGTTTTGTCCTGCAGTGTGGCAAGCCCAGGCCACAGCCCCCAACCCCGGCGGCTGAGGGGTGTGGAGGGGGCGACTGGAAGGGAGAGCTTCAGGAACTGCAGCTGGAGAGGGAGCCACTCCGACCAGGTGGGGACCCCGGGCAGCCCCAGTCACTAGGCCTTGCCAGAGGGTAGAGGTCACAAGGCAGGTCAAAGGAGACCCGGCTCATCCTTCAGTGCCGGGCCCTCAGCACCAGGCGGTATTTATGCAAAAAGGCTGAGTCTCCAAACTGAGGAGGGTGGAAGGGAGGTGGCGACAGAGGAGCCTGCGCTGGCCGCCCAGGTGGCCAGGCTGGCAGCAGGGGCAGCTCAGTCGTCTGCCTCCTGTTTGATGTTCTCGATGGGAACAGGCAGCTCTGGACTCAGGGCCTTGTCAGGCGTGGCCGCTTCCACATGCTCTTCCTTTACACGCACAGCGATGACTGAAGAGGGAGGAGGTGGGGGTGGGGGGAGAGAGAGAGGCTGTGCATGTAACGCTGGGAGGGTGGGGGCTCCGGATCTGGGGAAGGGATCTCACTCCCTAGATGGGGGTCTCAGGATGAGGTGGGAGAAGGCCCAGGCCCCATCACACGCCCGCCAGGCTGGCTGTGCCAGAGACGCTGCACCTGCCCCTCTGCCGCCCGCCCTGCCAAGCGCGAGGTGGGGAGAGGTGGAGAGGCCAGGCTGAGCTGCTTGGCTCCGCTCAGAGCTGGGGGTGGGTGTTTCGGAAGCTCTTCTGCCCAGTGGTCTGAGAAGGGCTGCTTGGTGCCCAGAAAATTCCCTTCAAAATTGACTGTCCCCTTCTGTGCCAGGTGGGGAAGGAGAGCCGCCGCCCCTGAGCCCTGCCGCAGGCCGCCCGGCCCACCAGCCCGCCCTGGGCTCTTACTCTCATCGGGAGCGGCCCCCGCCGAGACCTTCTCTGTGGCCCGTGGGTCCTCATCCAGCAGGGGCTTCTTGGACCCCTGTCTCAGGGGCCGCGTCTTGGTCGGTGGCATTCTTTTCCCTTTGAATAAAATCGGAATTAAACCCGGCATTAGGGTCACATCCATGCGAGGCTTGAAGGTTGGATCTCATCCAGCGGCTGGGCAGCAGAGCAGAGGGGACGGTACCGATTTAGGGGAACTGGCCTGAACTTCTGACCTCACCCCTCAGGCCCTGCGCCCGAGGCTCAGAGCCCTTCACAACCTTAATCCTGCTCAGCAGCCTCCCATTGCGGGCACCTCTTCTCTGGGTGGTGCCGGTCATGGAGGCTACCTCGCCACCACCCTCCTCTACTCCCTGCCCCCTCCAACCGGCTGCCCCGAGCCAAGCCCCTGCTGGACTCAGGACCTGCTGAGAGTGGCGCCGCCTGGGGAAGTGACCCTGAAGCTGTGGCTGCCCTTGCTCCCATCCCGGAGGGGGCAGAGGGAAGACCGGCAGCCTGGGGAGCAGCTTCGTTTCCTCAGCACCTCTGACTTCCACACCCAGCAGCTGAGCACAGCAGAGGGTCGGTTCCTGTGATGGGCAGCATGGGGCCCCTCCCTCCCCTTCTTGCTCTCAAATACAACCTCCTGTCTTTTCCTGGCATCTGACCACTGCCAGGGACTAAAGGCTCCCTACTCTGCTCTGGGTCACTGAAGACAGGATGATGGCCCGTGGGGCCAAATGGGAAGGGGAGGAGATGGAGGGACCGTCGTCATGACCTAAGTGACAACACCCAAGCTCTGCTCCCAGGGCTACAGGCCCCGCTGTTCCAGGTCCCACACCAGCCCAGGAAGCTTTAGAGCCACTTACTTTTCTTCCCAAACTGCTTCTTTCTTTTCTTCGTGGCCTCTTTGGCCTTCAGAGGTGTGGTTGGCTCTGTTGTTGAAAGAAAAGGACAAGAGGTGAGGAGAGAGTTCTGAGAGGACACAGGGTAGAGGCACATCCCGAGACCCCTGCCCACCCCTCATAGCCTCCCTGACACTCGGGGACACCCCAAGAAGGAAAGCCAAAGTTGGGCATGAGAAAGGGGAAGGGGCTGGGGGAGGGACTGGAGAGCAGCTGTCCCTTCCCACCCTCGTCACCAGGGCTGCGCCGAGGGACCTGGGTAGTTTACCTGGGTGCATAAGGGCACGAGCATATGACAGAGTGGGCAAGATCAAGGAAGGAGCTCTGCAGGCCAGAGGGAAAGGGAGACAGAGAAGTCAGGAGCAAGGGTGGGCCAGGAGACTTCTCGATCTCATGCCACAGAATGAGGTGGGCATGGGGCAGGGGGCGTGGTTGGAAGGAAGGAAAAATGAAAGTCAGGAGCCCCTTAGGGCTGCAAGAACCCAGACCTGTTGCCACGGGTGGCTGGAGCTGGTAGCCGGTGAGCTCACACCAGCCGACGGGGTAGATGTCCGGGGACTCACAGTCCACCCACTGGTCATACTCGTTGTCCCAGCCATCAAAGTGGATGCTGAGGAGCCGATGCACCACCCGCTTCACCGTGGCCACGCAGATGAGCCGGGGCTCCATCAGGTCCACGGCCTCCAGCTTCATGCCCACCTTGAAGCCGTGGTTGGGACAGTCCTGGGAGGAGGAAGAAGGCAGTGACCTAGCCAGCCAGCTCCCTGTCCCAGTGGTGAGTGCCTGCAGGGGAAGGTCCCTCTGACCAATGCCCCCCCTGTACTTTGTGCCCAAGCACCAGTCCCTGTGGGAAAGGGACCGCTGGACTATTGGGGTGCAGTGCCTGTGTCGAAGCAGGGCCCTCTCCCTGGAAGTGGCTGATCTCAGCAGCAGATACTCGCTGACAGTGGGCAGGGCCAATCCGAGGTCACCCAAGTGCCCAGTCCTCAGTCTCCTCACCATGTTAAAGAGTCTCGATGGAGCTGCTTTCGACTTGGTCTTCTCCAAGTAGGTGTCCCAGTTGAAAGTGCGTGTGTCGTAGCCTGAGGAGCAGAAGGAGATGTGGAGGGAGGAGGGGGAGTAGGAGGAGGGGGAGTGGGAGGAGTCCAGAAGGGAGCACCAGCCAAAGGGGCGCCTGTAGCCTGGTCAGGCCAGTCTTACCTTTTGGGAGTGTGAGCTCAATGTCATTCTTTTGGCAGAAGGTGGCTGGGAAGATGGCGTGGGAGGAGGCATGGTAACAGAACCAGTCCGAGCCGTCGGTGGAGGGCCCCCCGTCCACACAGATCATTAGGTAGCCATCCAGGAGAACCTGGGGGTGGTCGAGAGGGGTACCCAGAGAACACAGTATCATGAGCTGCACCCCATCCCAGGGCAAGGTGGCTGTGGTGGGGACACGAGGCCATGGCTCCCCTGAGCTGCTGCTCCAGCTACGGCACTCCGAGGCCTATGCTTGAGATCACTGACCCTCCTCACTGGACAGTAATCCGTGCCCACAGGGCCCATGTCTGTCTCTGTGCCACTGTGTTCTCAGTGGGGAGCTCACGGAACTCAGGGCTCCAGGAGCAGGCAGCCAGAATGTGGTGGACATGGAGTGAGGGCTCTGCACTACCTCCCTCCCCTAAGCCGCCTGGAGGTTGAGGCAGCCACAGGCTCACCTTGCAGATGGTTGCCACGCAGATGTTGCCCAGATTCAGGGGGTCGATGGCCTCCAGCTTCATCCCCTCCTCAAACCAACCGCCTTCTGTGTAGACAGCGCGAACCTTAAAGGAATGGGACAGCTGGGGCACCTGGGACAGCCCAAGTGCAGGGCGGAGGGAGCAGGCCTCTCCTGCCAGAGGCCTGGGAAGGGGACAGGGAGGCCAGGGTCCTAAGGCCTGGCTTGGACCCAAGATCAAGGGGAAAGGGCCCAAGAGCGGTGCCTCACCTTCTTGAACAGGTAAGGAACAGCATCACAGTAGATCTTCCGGAAGGTGGGATGATGGGCCATGTCGCTGCGCCTCTCTTTTGGGGAGATGGCAGAGGGAGTGAGGGAGAGAAGGGAGTTGAAGGCTGCTAAAAGGGCCATCGCTACACTCCCCAGAAACGCGGGTGCTGCCCTGCAGATGCTGCGATCTGTGTCTCAGCCCCCACCCGCCTGGACTAGAAGACAAAAGCGTCAGGCACGCTCTATGGGAACTATTAGCCCCAAGACCCATTCTCCTCCCAGGTGACAGGGGGAAGATGGGGCCTGTGGTCTCTAGTTCCAAATCAGTTTTACCACCTGCAAGCTGAGTGACCTTGGTCAAGTCACTCAACCTCTCTGGGCCTCAGTATTGCCAACTGCAGGGTGGAGATGAGCACCCATACCACAGGGCGTTGTTGTGGGGTACAGAGGTGCTCCCACCCAGCCTTGGGGTGGCAGAGCTGGGGTCAGGCTGTCTGGGGCTCTGCTAACCTGACAGCTTGATGCCGTGGCCAACACGCCGTGACCAACCCACTGGATGGATCAGGGGGCTCCACATATGGCACCAGAAGTCGTCGTCACTGTCGCCATCCTCGTACAGGAGCCGTAGGCGACCCCCAATCACCGTGTCCACCACGGCCATGCGGGTCCGAGACACCTGGGACTTGTCCACCACCTCCAGCCGCATGCCCTGCCGGAAGGGGTACTTCATGCTCTCCACCATCTGCAACATCAGAGCACAGGCCTGCTGTGGGCATGGCCTGCCACCACCTTCGTACAAGCAACCAGAGGACAGGGAAGTGGGGTGGAGCTGCCCGAACGCTGAGTCAGGAAGTGAGCCCTCCTGTCCCCAATTCCACCCTGGCCTCCACGTCCTGAGGATGACACTGAGAAGGCACGCAGCTCACAATGCACACACCAGAGCGCCAGTAAGAAACCTGCAGGGAATTACAGAACCCTTTGCAGACTAAGGAAGCGGGGGCCCAGAGGGTCAGGTGACCTGCCCAGAGTCACAGTCATTACTGCCAGAGCTGAGCCTTGAACCTGATCCCAGTATCCAGCCTTGTGGTCCTTCCGGGACCTGTGTTCTGACTCACAGGTGTCCCACACCCCCTCTCCTGCCCGCCTCCCGCTGGTGGCACACATAAGCCTCCTGAGCAGCCTTTGCTTCCATCCATCCAATTCCAGCTCTGGCCTCACCGGGCCGCAACTCTGAATGGCTTTTGTAGCACCTTAGGAGCAATGCCTGCCCCCATGAAGCCACTACGGACTGTTAAACAAGGGTCTTAGGAAGAACCAAAAGCAGCAGGAAGAACCTCAAATAGGGGGGCAGGAAGGAGACCACTTAGGAGACCCAAAGGGCTCAGTGCCAGACCTTGATATGAAAATCCACGGGAAGCGTCCTGGAGCCCACCAACCGCTTCATGAGGTAGCCCTTCCAATCGGTGAATTTGGCGTGGATGGCTGTGAGACAGAAGATTCCTGCTTACACGCTGACAACACTTCCACCGACAGGGGGCGCCAGAGCCACCCCAGGAGAAGGACGACTTATTTCTGCCTTTCGGTCCGCAATCACCTCATCCTATACAATCAGGCTCTAAACCTGGAGCTGCCACGAGGCCTCTGGGGCAGAGGAGGCAAGTGGGTTCTGTTCTGCCCAACCGAAGGGCTCTTGGAAACCAGCACACGGAACCCTCGTCAACTCACTCCGGGGCGGCACCAGGATCTTGCTGTTGATGGCACACCAGCCGATGGGGTGGACATCCACGGTTCCCAGGTTGCACCAGAAGTCGTGGCTGCCATCATTTTCAAAGCCCTCGTACCGAAGCAGTACTCGGTACCCTGGAGAGGACACGAGCCACAGTGAAGGAGGGTGCGATGGGGAAAGGTGTGTTCTTAGGCCTTCCTCCTTCCGCAGCCTAACCCAGACTTTCAGCTGCCACTCCTAGAACTCCTTGCAGACACTGGTCTCTGCTGTCCACCGAGTCATGGCCAAAGCAAACCCAGGCCACTTACTTGGAAAGCAGTGCGGCATAATGGGGAGAATTAAATTTTCTATAGCTTGAGTATCCCTGGAATAAACCTTAAAAAATGGGACTTTCCAAACTCACCCAGCTCGGTGGTCCCCTCTAAGGCAGGCGAGGTAGGGCTGCCAGGGCGCCAGCAACCCCAGCAGGTGGGGTTTTGTTGCCCACAGCACTGCCCACCCATCTAGACGCCCCTCTCCAGACCCTGCTCCTCTTTGGCCAGAGGACACCCACCTGCGGCCTGGATGACAGAGGCGATCCAGTACACCCGGCTGGGGAGCACAGCGTCACTGTTGAGCACCTCCACCTTCATCCCCTTCATCACATCCTCCCACTGGTCATAGAGCGGGACCTGGGTGGGTACGAGAGAACCCAAAGGAAACAGTGAAGTCGCTGCCTGGGCTGGCAGAGAAGAGCGCTGGCCCCATGCTTGGTACACTGAGATCCAGTGTACGGAACCCCCTCTTCCCAACGGATTGTGTCTTTCGCCTTTCACACCAGTCACTGGATGAGGAAAACAGGCAGAGGACGAGGGGGAAAGAGGTGAGCATGGGGTGTCTGCTGCCCTTGAAGAGCAGTCAGGGAATGGAGATGGGGGTGGCCAGGGTAACATCAGAGATCAGTCAGGCAGCCCCGAGTACTAGTCGGTACAGGACCAGCCCCTTGCTGTAGCATCTTGAGCACATCACACCTGTGCCAGCCTGCATGCCACCCTGCACGACACATTACAGCTGCTAGCGCTTACCACGCGCCAAACCCTGTTCTTGGCACAAATATCACCTCCTTAATCGTCACTCAAGCCTGGGCAGTAAAGGTCATGACCCCGGGCTCTGACAGAGCCACTCAGCACACACCACTCCGCGTGTTCTTTCCCCGCCCCTCCAGCTGGTCCTCTCTCTGCCCGGACAAGTGCCCCGACAGCAGGGGCTGCTTTTTGGGTGCCTCCCCACCGACCAACCCTCGCGTTGCTGCCATGGCACCTCATCTCCTTCGGGGAAACTCACCTCTTCTGCATCCCAGCCTGCTTAAGCCAATCGGGGTGTCCTGTCCCACGTCCCTGGCCACAGAGATTGGGTTCATCATAGACCCAGAATGCTACCCAGGCACACAGGAGCGGGCTCTTCCCAGAGCACATGAACCGGACATGTTAAATGCCAGTGTGCCGTTAACTCCCCTGCAGCGAAGGTGCCAGTGCCAGGAGGGCTAGAGAATCGGGGCAACTAGGGGAGGCCACCTGCACCAGCCATTCAGAGGAGAAGGTCAGCTCTTCACTGTTCAGGGCGCCCTGCAGAGTTCAGCAGCAGCACAGAAAGGAGAGGCCAGGGGGCGGGTTTACTCTGGTGAGAGGCCTCCACCTACATTTCCTGGTGTTTTGGAAATTGGTTTGGAAGACAAAAGAGTGCTGCTCTAGGCCTCCCTCCTTGCCTACAACCACCGCCTAGGGATGTTTCACAGTCAGTGCCTCCACTCCACGCCCAGCCCCCAGGGCCTCACCCTGCTGGTGTTTCTCAATGATAGGGCCAGGGAGCCGCCTGCAGAAGGGGCTCCAGGAGGCATCCACATCCGCCTCCCCCAGACCAAGGGGCCCAGGGCAGTTCAGAAGCACCAAGCTTTCAAGGGAAACATGGACAATGGGAAGAAAGGAGTTCCTATCTGGTGCTCAGACATAAGCTAGCACCAAGTTCCATTATGTAAATAACAAGTTCCCCTCAGAGGGGCAGTGCAGTGCTAGAAGCCCTCAGTGAGGGTCCGAGGGAAGACTTGCAAAGAAGTGAAAGAAAGGTAAACGAGTAACCAAGCTGGACTTTGACCACCAGGACCCTGCTCCACCCTCACTGTTCTCTCGCGGTGCCAATGCAGCGTCCAGCCTGGAACCGTGTTTGCGAGGCAGTGAGGTGAGGTGGGTGGCGAACCCCTGGGTTCCCTGCTCCCTCTCCCCTCCCCGCCAGGGCACTCACGTGCTTGAAACAGCTGACAGGAGCAGCCTTGTAGCTGTGATCCTTCAGGAACTTCCCCCAGTCGAACCCCAAGACCAGCGCTGCAGACAAAGGAGTTGAAGAGAGTGGAGTCGGAGCTCAGGCAGCAGCCACCCCAGGCAGCTGGCCCCTGAGGAGCCTGAAGGCAGGTCCCTTTCCCACCACAGCAGCGTCTCAGTCCCAAGTGCATGGCGAGGCCACCTGTCCCCGTACCTGCCCCACGAGTGGCCATCAGGACCCTCTCCAAAGGCTGCCAGACTCTCAGGAGTAAACAATCAGAAGGAAATGTCTGGCCTTTCTTCCCCCAAAGGAAAATAAAATTCAAAGACCCTTGAGTTTAAATTCCTCAGACCTCCCCTGACCTGTCATTGGCTACAGCAGGCAACCCTCACGCCTATGGAGCTCGATTTCTGTCAGAAACTCAGCCCACCCGGAGCAGAGCCGCGTTCTGCCTGTATTTCACCTGCTCAGAAATTGCTCCGCACTCCAAGTCCCCTTTCTTATTGCACCACCCCTCTCCCAACTAGACCTGGCTTCCCACCGCCCAGGGGAACAGACAGCAAAGGGCTAACATCACTGCAAAACAATAGAGGCTAATTCACGGCTTTTGAATGATCAGTGGGGGTCCTGCCATGGAGGGTGTCTGAAGGGATTTTCTGCATCATTTCCACAACAGCTACCAGGTGAGGAAGATGCAACCCACAGTAAGCCTGGGTCAGGCTCTTTCTAGCGGACCATCTTTTCTCCTCACTCCCAGAGTGGGCCCCCCAGTCCTAGCCCCCCATACCCATGCCCAGCCGCTCCCTGGGCACAGTCCTCTGCCCGCTTACCGTCTTGCCCCGTTGGTGTCCCATCTGCGAGCTGTCCCGTCCCTTGGGAGTGGAGAAAGGCTCCAATTTTGGCAGACCAGGCTGCTTTGTGCAGGACTTTGGCTTTCTTGGTGGGCGGCTTTCCCTGCAGGGCAGAGAGGGTGTGTGGAGAATGTTGGCTAAGAATCTAGCTCTGGACTTAGACTGCCTAGGTTTAAATCTTAACATGGGTCAGTTCCTAGTAAGCTCTCGGGGCTCCAGTTTCTCCATTTGTAAACCAAGGTGATGCTAATAACAATAAGGGTTGCCAGGATGGGAGAAGGGCTTAACTCTTGTTCACTGGGGAGGCACTGGGGACAGATGGCTGAGCAGTAAGGCAGACAGGGACACCTGTTCCATCTTTCAAACTTTTGCTTCCTCCAGCACCTTTCCTAGTGGCTTGAACTCTCAGCCATTACTTGCTCCTGCGCTTCTACAGATTTATGGCAGAGAATGGGCTTCAGGGGATCTGTGAACGGAACCGGGAGACATTTGTATATACATGGAGGTTCCGCTTCCATCGGGGCTCAGAGTTCTCCCCCAAAGCTGATGGACACCGATCCAGTCTGTAATTTGTAACCTAAGCACTGCTCAGAGGCCCAGAGAATTTGCTAGAGATCAGTGTAGTAGAAATGTGGGTTTAGAACCCACACAAACCTGGGGTCAAATCCTGGCTCAATTTTACTTGTGTGCCTTTCATCGCTTCTCAGCCTTTTGGCTAAGATCAAGTGTATTTGTGTACCTTTCAGCAAGTTACCAAAAATTTTTGGCCCTTTAAAAGCACTTTTTAAAAATTATTTTTAGAGATCACTGGTTACACTGAGTGCCAAGCCCTTAGTAAGTACCTCCAAATTGCAGCTATTCACAATATTACCAGCTCACGGAGGGAGGATTTTCCATGCCTTGACTACAATCCACAAAATGAGGGCAACAACAGTAATGGTCTGGTGAAGGTGAGCGAGTGCAGGAAGCGCGGAGCAGAACTGGCTCCCCGGCTCACTACACATCAGAGCAGGGCCCGAGCCTGCCTGCACAGTAGGCTCACCTGAGGAGCTCTTTGAAGCCCCCGTGTCCAGGCCACACTTCATCCCAATTAAGTCAGGCTCTTTGGGAGCAAGACCCAAGCGTCAGTATTTCTAAAACCTTCTAGGTGAGCTCAACATGCAGCCAAGTTTGAGAACAGGCGTGTGGGCGGCAGCCAGTCACCACACACAACACAAGGCCAGCACCCGAGATCCGCTTCCAGCCTCGCTCTGCCGCCTCAGCCCAGAGCCGCCCTAGTCAGCCATTCTTCCTCTGGCCTCAGCACACGTCCCAGTTAGCGTCCGGGTCGGACAGCACATCAGAATCTCTCCATGTCTGAAACTGCTACGAATGTGAGTAATTAACTGGAGATTGGTAAGACTTTCTGGCTGCCTATGACATGGAGTCAGAGATGAGGCAACAACCATCTAAACCCACTACGGCTGATGAGCCTGTGGCTGGTCCCCAGCTTCCTTTCAGAACATTTATAAAAGTGTGGTGTAAGGACCAAGGGCATTTTTGTTTAAAACTTACTGAACCTCCCCAGAGTGGGGAATGAAGTGAATGCAGCTCCAGGAACCTGCAAGTTAATAAGCTCCATAAATAGATCCCTCTGCCCTCTAAAGTTTGAGATCATAATAAATACCAGGTAATTTACATCCTCGGATGGATACAGGCAAGGTCCTCCCCAAGCCCTCTTGGCCCCTTGCCATCAGTTAGTTGGCTGTTCCTGTCTCAGCACCCTGGGCCCCAGGAAGGGTCTTCCCAAGTGACTGCCTCTCACCTGTAATCTAGCCAAGATACTGGCTTTCTTGGAGTTGGAGGAGTAGCTCCTGGAACAGGAGACGCTGCAGAACCTCTTGGTCTTGGAGAAGAAGGCTTCCCTTGTACCCACGATACCACACATCTCACAGACAGCTGGGAAGAGAACTTAGCACATGACTCACCTGATATGTCACCCCAAATCAAACAGAATGATAGGCCCTTCAAAACCTGGCACTGCATTAACCAGGTAAATCCTGAATCTACTTCCCCTAAGATAAGCTGCTTGGCATCCCTTGGCTATGTGTCAATAGTGGGGCTAAGAAAAATCCACCAAGAAACATGTGTTGGAAAGTTTGCAGAGGAAAAAAGTAGAAAAAAGTGCCCAAATCATTTAACTTCTGAGTCTATTTTTTTCTCATCTATAAAGAAACTGAACTAGATCAGTGTTTCAACCCCGGTTCACATTAGAATCACTTGGGAGCTCTTAAAAATGCCCAAGCCAGAGCTAGAGAACCCTGGGCTCGATGGTCTCTTTCGGGTCTTTCTATTCCTAAAGTTCTGAGATTCTAAGAGAACTAGAAGACAGAAGGGAGACAGACACACGAAGGCAGACAGCACAGGATGACTAGAAAGGAAGTAAGATCCAAGTGGCGGAGTCTTAGATAATTGTTCTGAAGAGTCTGGCACCAAGGAACAGAGTGTCCTCAGCGACCGCCTCACCTGCCTCTCTTCACAGGCAGGGACACGTGGAGACCCCGACATGGGCCCAGCAGCTGTGCAAGCATCACATCGCTGAAGCCAACTGGCTCCCATGTGCTCCATGGGGATTCTTATCTGCCCAGACACCTACTCCTCTTACCCAGGGGTCACTTTAGTCTCCATTTCCCTCACTGTCACTTCCAATCCATAAGCTATTTCTTGTTGCTTCCTGGATAATAATCAGAACACTTTAGGTATCCTACCTTCTCAGCATCCACGCTTAAAAATCCACCAGCTGCCCTCACTGGTTTGGCTCAGTGGATAGAGCGTCAGCCTGTGGACCGAAGGGTCCCAGGTTCGATCCCGGTCAAGGGCACATGCATGGGTTGCGGGCTCAATCCTCAGGAGGCAGCCAATCAGTGATTCTCTCTCATCATTGATGTTTCTATCTCTCTCTCCCTCTCCCTTCCTCTCTGAAATCAATAAAAATATATTTTAAAAAAAATCCACCAGCTACCCTGGCTCAGTGGATAGAGCATTGGCCTGTGGACGTATAGAGCGTCAACCTGCATACTGAAGGGTCCCAGGTTCAATTCCAGCCAACGGCACGGCCCGGGGTTGTGGGCTCCATTCCCAGTAGCATAAAGGAGGCAGTTGATCAATGATTCTCTCATCACTGAAGTTTCTCTCTTCCTCTCCCTTCCTCTGAAATTAATAAAAAAAATAAAATATTTTTAAAAAATACACCAGCTAGTCACACAATGTAAAAGCAGTGCCATGTTAATGACTAGCACCTAATACGTGCTGAATAAAATCAGTTGTATGAAAGGAGTGAAATCACAATTTGAAATCAGACTGCACCAGCGGAAATGACCTTTGGGGATACTTGGGGTGCTTCTGTCTCTCTCACAGGTCCTTACACATCTGATCCCTCATACTTAAGACCAAACAGCCCTTTACACCTGACAACTCTGTCCACAGGGCCTATATCCCCCCTCTTCCGCCACAGCCTCCTGAAACCTCCCATCTTCAGGGACACTCTGAAGGCACCTGGCTCGGAACCACTGCCGTCCAAGGAGCGAGGAGTCCCAGGGCTGAGCAGATGCAGGGGGGAGGTGGGCAGCTCCCCTGCTTCCCTCTCTTCGTTTTCTGCTTCGCTGGACTCCTCCAGATAGGAGCTGCTCTCGCTGCCCGCACTGCTGTTGTAACCCCGGAAGCTGTCATAGCCACCAAAGAGCTCCAGGTCGTCATCTTCCTCTTCTTCCTCCATGGGTTCTGAAGAAGGAATCTCCTAGGGCAAGAAAGGAGGACACACAGCAGGCAGGAATCCTGGTTGGCTTTGTGTACAGGGAGGGCAGCTGCAGATCGCTAGCTGCTCCCTTTCCAGTTTTTGGTCAGTCAACATTTTTGGGCAAAATGGCAGGCAGAATCAAACACCCCTTTGGGAACACCAGAATCGTGACTCTTGTTCATACACTTTGCAGGCACAATTCAACAGAATAGCTTAAAACAGAAAAAAACATGTTTTAGGAATTAAGCAAGCTCCTTCTGTGGATTTGTAAGTGATGAAATATACAGCCAGCCCTGCATATCAGTGGGTTCCACATTCCCGTAAAAAAACATAAATACAATGTTAGTTTTGCTGACATGTACCATATAGTTAGGCCTGTGGTCGCATCTGTACTGAACATATGAAGACAATTTTCTTTTCATTATTCCTTGAGTGATACAGAATAACAACTGTTTACATAGCATTTATATTGTATTAGGTATTATAAGTAATCAGTAGATGATTTAAGGTATATGGGAGGATGTGCATAGGTTATTTGCAAATACTATGATATTTTATATCAGGGACTTGAGCATCTGCAGATTTTGGTGTCTGTGGGGGTTCCTGCAACCAATCCCCCACGGGTTCTGAGGGAAACCTGTGCGGGCGTACCTCATTTATTGCACTTCACAGATGTTGCAATTTTCACAAATTGAAGGCAAGACTCTCCACCAGCAAAAAGATTACGACTGTCTTTGTTGCGGTGGTCTGGAACTGAACTCAGTAGAAATGTATTCTTCCCCCTTCAGCATATGTACATCAAAATCACCTCAAAAACAACTTAAGTCAGAGAAAAGTTAATTTGGGACCCAGACTGCCATAAGAAGGATTTGGAAGGCAGAAGACACACTAGCTACAGCACAGTGGAATGGACCACAACTTGGGACTTAGATCTGATCCTAACTAGCTGGGGCTCTAGGGCAAGGCATTTAACCTCTGGAACTCAATTTTCCTATCTATAAGATAAATAAAAAACTTGGCTCACAGGATGTGAGATGTAAATGAGATAGTGTATATGAATCTACCTGGCGTGTAGTAGAAAAGGTGTGAAGAATTTGGACTCTAGGTCAGGGCTCAAATACCATCTCTAGTTTTGTTGTTGTTGTTAATCCTCACCTGAGGATATTTTTTCCATTGCTTTTTAGAGAGAGTGTGAGAGGGAGGGAAGGAGGGAGGGAGGAAGGAGGAGAAGAAAGAGAAACATCATTATGAGAGAGACACATCTATTGGTTGTGTTCCCCACACACCTCCACCGATGCGGGTGGGAGCGAGCAACCCTTTGGTGCGCAGTGTTGATGCTCTAATCCAGTGGTTCGCAACCTTCTGGCCCTTTAAATACAGTTCCTCATGTTGTGACCCAACCATAAAATTATTTTTGTTGCTACTTCATAACTGTCATGTTGCTACCGTTATGAATCGTCATGTAAATATCTGATATGCAGGATGGTCTTAGGCGACCCCTGTGAAAGGATTGTTCGACCGCCAAAGGGGTCGCGACCCACAGGTTGAGAACCGCTGCATGGCTGCATACACTGGCCAGGGCCCATTGCTAGTTTTTACCAGCTGTATGCTCTGCAGTCAGTCAGTCTTTCAGTGCCTCAGTTTCCCCATCTGTAAATGAGCACAATACCACCTATTTCATAGGCTTTGGGGGGAAAGTAAGGATTAACACATGTAAAGCACTGGGAACAGTGACCTGCACATAGTATTCAGTAAATATTGGCAATTTTTACTGGTTAAAAGCATGGCATTTCAGATCAGATTTGCCCAGGTTTGAATCCTGGCTCTGCCACTTTCGTGTGCTTTGGTGCAAGACAGTCACCCATGCCGCTGTTTCTTCACTAGTGCCCGGGAGATAAAAGCCGGCCTCCTTTAGAAGACTGTTATGAAGATAGAGATATGTAAAGCCTTGTGAGCTATTATTCTTAAATATATATATTTATTTATTTATTTCCAATTGATTTCAGAGAGAGGAAGGGAGAGGGAGAGGGAGAGGGAGAGGGAAACATCAGTGATGAGAGAGAATATACAACTGGCTGCCTCCTGCAGGACTCCTACTGGGGATGGAGCCCGCAAGCCGGGCGTGTGCCCTGACCCGGAATCCAACCCCCGGAATCCAACCGTGACCCCCTGGTTCAAGGGCGATTCCACTTTATATTTCCAACTACACATGCAAATGTGCTAGAAAGGAAACGAATTCAAATACAGGGTGACAAGGCCCTGGCCGTGGAGGCAAAGTTAGCTGGGCGCCGTCCCAGGTGGCGGCCAGTTGGGATCTCCGTCGGGGCACCAGCCTGGGGTGCAGGGTCGATCCCCAAATGCCCAGTAGGGGGCGCGCAGGAGGCAGCTGATGGATGTTTCTCTCCCTCTCCCTACTGGTCTCCAAAAACAAAAACAAAAACAACACACAAAACACAAGGCGACCGGAAGCCAATGATGAACGAGTGAGCGGGACACAGGTCAGCAGAGCGGGGACCTAACAGGTGGAGTCTGGGGGCCGGCCGGGCGTGGCGCCGGCCTCCTCCGCCTCCCGGCGGCGTGAACTTCCGGGAGTCTCGCTACCGAAGCCGCAGCCACTAGAAGCGTAAAAGCGAAACAGTAACCAGGACGGTGGTGCGTGTCCCGGGAGACGGCGCACGTGGGCAGCCTAGACACGGAATGTTTATTCTGCCTTCATCTCCCGTCACGTCACCCGGAATGTGACAGGCCTCGCAAGCCCTAAAGAACGGGGCCGCGCGACAGGAGGGACGACGGGGATTCGGGAGCTCTCAGATCCCCAACCCGGTTCCCCTTCCCGAGGTCAGGGAGGCGGTTCCTCCCGGAACTGCTCGCCAGACGCCGACCCCAGCCACCTCGGACCAGAAGGCAGCACCGACCCCTCTGGCCCTGCTCAGCCTGTTTATCCATCCCCCTACCCAGCACCGCAAGGCGTCGCTGGAAGGCCCGCAGCAGCGTCCCCCGAGCTGGGCTCTCGGGGTTCCCTTTCCCTCCCGCCGAAGTCCTCTCCTACTCACCTCCTCGCCGCGCGGCTTCTCCATGAGACCCAACAGTTCCCACAACCGTCACCAGGTGCAGGAAGCCATATTGGCCTCGCCGCTTTTCCCGAGTGCGCTCATTGGTCGCCTTCCAGAGCCGCGAGCCAATCACGCTTCAAGAAAGAGGAACAGCCGGTGCCGCCCTCGCCTGCGCCCCGCCTCCCCTTGAGGCGGGGTCTTGTGGGACTTGTAGTTCACCGGGGTGCTTGTGGCGGGGGCGGTACAAGAGCGACCTGAAAATCCCCGGGCGCTGGGTCTTTTTATTTCTCTACAGCGGTTCTCAACCTGGGGGTCGAACGACCCTTTCACAGGGGTCGCCCAAGACCATCGGAAAACACATATATAATTACATATTGTTTTTGTGATTAATCACTATGCTTTAATTATGATCAATTTGTAACAATGAAATTGGGGGTCACCACAACACAAGGAACTGTATTAAAGGGTCGCGGCATTAGGAAGGTTGAGAACCACTGCAAGACAACCCCTTCCCGTCACCCAGATCCCATTCTGCATTAGTCAGTTATTGATACCCGCGATAGTCAGATGCTGTTCTAGGACAGGGTGCCTAGCAGAGAAACTCATTTCCTATTCAGGGAGAAACGGGAATACTCTTATGCCCAATGCTATACACGTTTCACATATTTAAAAGCTGCAACACTGGCCCTACATCACCCGCTCCTGAATAAAACCTCAAGTATGAGGCTCTCTGCCTCATTCCGTTTGGATTTCCCACAACCTTCTTCAGGCACCCGGCGCCAGGTGCTGTCCTGGAGCTTCACAAACATCTCAAATCCAGGGACGCCTCACCCTTTGAAAAATGAGGAAACATCTTTGTGTTTAGACAATTTCCAAGATCACACTGGATTGGAGTTTAAGAATTAGTTCAAATTCTTTCCCTCTGTTATGCTGTGCTCTGGTTTAATTGAGACTCTAAATGTAGTAAGTGGAGGCTAAATATGTGTTAAATATATTTCTTTTTTAAAATATATTTTATTGATTTTGCACGCCCCCCAGTGGGGATGTGCCCGCAACCCAGGTACATGCCCTTGACCGGAATCAAACCTGGGACCTTTCAGTCCGCAGGCCGACACTCTATCCACTGAGCCAAACCAGTTTCGGCCACTGTGACTTATTTATGTGATAACTAAAAGTTTGTTCCTCTCAATCCTCATCACCTTGTTTGCCCTTCCCCCCTCCCCTCTGGCAAGCATCGGTTTATTCTCTGTCTCTATGAATCTCTGTTTCTGTTTGGCTTGGTCTGCTTGTTTTCTTTTTAGATTCCACATAAGAGTGAAGTCGTACGGTATTTGTCTCTCTGTGTCTGACAACACGCTGCTGCCTGCAGGGAGAACACTAGAGCAGGTAGCTTGTTCTCCTGACGCTTGTAAACTCTTTTGTTTTACCATTAACGGGGTCCAGGCCCAGATCCCCCACCAAGAGAGCTAGGCTTTCCTTCTCTGGGCCTCACCTGCCTCATCAGGTAAATGGGATTGAGTTCATCTCACTCAACTTGAAGAGTTCCATGATTTCAGAGTACAATAAGCAATTCAAGACTAAACGTCAGCCCTGGCCGGTTTGGCTGAGTGGATAGAGCGTCGGCCTGCGGACTGAGGAGTCCCGGGTTCGATTCCAGTCAAGGGCATGTACCTTGGTTGCGGGCACATCCCCAGTGGGGGGTGTGCAGGAGGCAGCTGATTGATGTTTCTCTCTCATCGATGTTTCTAACTCTCTATCCCCCTTCCTTCCTCTCTGTAAAAAATCAATAAAATATATTTAGGAAAAAAAGACTAAACGTCAAACATGATAAATAAATGGAGTCGAGGTTTTATTTTGTAAAACGGAAATACAGGGCCCCTCTCATTGGGCTGTTGTTAGAAATCACAATGTGCAGCACTTGCCATTGCATAGACTGGATGCAGTAAGTGGTAGCTACTATCATCCTCCTAGACCAATGATGGCGAACCTTTTGAGCTCGGCGTGTCAGCATTTTGAAAAACCCTAACTTAACTCTGGTGCCGTGTCACATACAGAAATTTTTTGCTATTTGCAACCATAGTAAAACAAAGACTTATATTTTTGATATTTATTTTATATATTTAAATGCCATTTAACAAAGAAAAATCAACCAAAAATATGAGTTCGCGTGTCACCTCTGACACGCGTGTCATAGGTTCGCCATCACTGGCCTAGACATTAGAATGGCAGCAACCAGAAGAATATCCGTTGCATTCATTGGTTGACCAGGAATTGAACCCACAGCCTTTGCATATGATGATGATGATGTTCTAAGCAACTGAATTATCTGGTCAGGGCATGGTTTACTTAATCTTTTAATTTTTATCAGAGAGCAGCCATAAATCTCACAGGTAGAGAATCTACTCATGGCAGATCACCGTGCTCATTAAATATTTATTTAGTGCCCACTGTGTGCCAGGGCCGTGCTGCACTCTGAGAAGACATGGGTGCGTATTTCTTCCTCTGGGAGTTTCCTGCCTCCTGCAGGGAGACAGTGAAAACAGCTAGTTCCAGCCGGGAAGGCACTGAGCAGGGCGCTGTGCGGGAGAAACGGGAAGGGAGCGCCCGGTTCGGGGATGTCCGGAGAAGGCCTGCTACCTAAGAAACAGCCTTGACTTACAGGATATGAAGGAGTCAGTTAGGAGCAGAGGGGAAGGGCATCCCAGGCAGAGATACAGAATCTAGGGAAGGAGGTGAACTGCTCCAGTCGCAGGAGAATATAATGGGAAGCCTGTGAAGGCTTTAAGCAGGGGAGTGAATTGATTTATGTTTTTTTGCATTCCTCACCAGAGGATATGTTTTTATTGCTTTAGAGAGAGAAGAAATAGAAGAGAGATTGAGACAGGAAGAGAGAGAGAGAGAGAGAGAGAGAGAGAGAGAGAGAGAGAGAGAGAAACACTGACATATGAGAGAAACGCTAATCGGTTGCCCACAACCTTTCGGTGTCCTGGACAACATTCTAACCAACTGAGCCACAACCAGGGCTCAGATGGTGTGTTAATTGCTCCCTCTCAGGCTGCCGTGTGGAGAATGGGTTGGAAGAGGATGGAGAGAGGCAGCAGGGAGACCAAGTTGGGCGACTCTTCTAATGATCCAGGGGAAGGGTGATCATGGCTTGGACCAGGGCAGGCGCAGAGGGCATGCAGAGAAGTAGAGGAATTTGAGAAAAAAGTTGGAAGCAGTAATTAGTTGCATGGAGTGGGTTTGGAAGAGGGAGGAATTCAGAATCACTCCAAACATGTCAGTTGGGTAGACAGTGAGATCTGTAATCGTTAACAATTTTAGGAGGGCCCTGGCCGGTGTGGCACAGTTGGTTGAGCATCGACCCATGAACCAGGAGATCACGGTTCGATTCCCAGCCAGGGCACATGCCCATGTTGCAGGCTTTGTCTTCAGTAGGGGGTGTGCAGGAGGCAGCAGACCAATGTTTCTCTCTCACATAGATGTTTTTCTCTCTTGCCCTCCCTCCCTCTTTAAATACAAAAAGAAAAATCAATAAAAAAATTAAAAACATTGTTTGGGTAGCTGAATAGAGGCATAAGAATTTTACTTCGTCTGAGATGTCTCCAAGAGGGCAAGAAGGGCCCTGGCTGGTTGTTCAGTGTGGTTAGAGCATCAGCCCTTGGACCTAAGGGTTGAGGGTTCGATTCCCAGTCAAGGGCACGTACCTTAGTTGTGGGTTTGGTCCCTGGCCCCGGTGGTGGGAGGCAACCAATTGCTTTATCTCTGTCACCTCAATGTTTCTTTCTCTCTCTAAAGATAAATGGGAAAAAATATCCTCACTCCTTGGGTGAGGATTAAAAAAGGGGGCGGGCAAGAAGGCAGTTGGGGCTCATCAGAGAGCCCTGACTGCAGATCTAAATTCTGCAATGTTGGCATCCTTCCTTTAAGACAGAACGAGAGTCCCTGCATCCTCACACTCCACCCAAACTGCTTGGTCACGTTCACACCCAGCTTCTCTGAGGCATAGCCACGCCCCTCCTTCATGACCCGCTGTCCTTTCTTGGGCCCCTTGGTTTTAGTCCTGCCTCTCTGGCCAATTCTCTCTCCTTTTCAGGACCTTCCTCTTCTACCTGAATTCTTTTTATTTATTTTTTCCTTTCTTTTACCTGAATGCTAAGTGTTGGCTGGCACTCTCCAGGGCTCTGTCCAGAGCCCTCTTCTTTTCACTTTTCACCATAAGTGATGTCTTTCATTCTCAGTGTTGTAAATGCCATGTATATGCCCCAGATTCACATCTCCAGCCCATGCGCTTGTCCTCTGAGCTCCAGATTCCTATATCCTCTGTGGAGATGACAACTCGACATTGCATCATAAACCACAGAACTTTATTCCCTTACCCCAAACCATGTCAGTGCACAGCACTACCAACTCAGGAACCTCTTTTTTTTTTGTTAAATATTTTATTGATTTTTCACAGAGAAGAAGCGAGAGGGACAGAGAGCCAGAAACATCGATGAGAGAGATCGATCAGCTGCCTCCTGCACGCCCCCGACTGGGGATGTGCCTGCAACCAAGGTACATGCCCTTGACCGGAATCGAACCTGGGACCCTTCAGTCTGCAGGCTGACGCTCTATCCACTGAGCCACACCAGTTCGGCTCAGGAACCTCTTGATTCCTCCTTCTTCATCCCTCACTTTCTACCCACCCGCAAATCTTTTATTTTTCCCCAACCTTCCTCAAATACTTCCACTTCTTTTTTTTTAATATATATTTTTATTGATTTCAGAGAGGGAGAGAGAGATAGAAACATCAATGATGAGAGAATCATTGACTGGTTGCCTCCTGCACACCCTCTACTGGGGACTGAGCCCGAAACCTGGGCATGTGCCCTTGACCGAAATCGAACCTGGGACCCTTCATTCCGCAGGCCGAGGCTCTATCCACTGAGCCAAACAGGATGGGGCAACTTCCACTTCTTTCTATCTCCACTGCCACCACTCAACTCCAGACCACCATCATTCCTCCTCTATATTCCACTGAATCGTTCTAGCTGTCCCATAAATTGGATCAATTAACTACCCTGAATCTATAGGCTGGGTGCTCTTTTATTTTGTTTTAAATTAATCCTCTGCCGAAACCGGTTTGGCTCAGTGGATAGAGCGTCAGCCTGCGGACTGAAAGGTCCCAGGTTCAATTCCGGTCAAGGGCATGTACCTGGGTTGTCGGCACATCCCCACTGGGAGATGTCTTTTATTTTGTTTTAAATTAATCCTCACATGAGTTTATTGATTTTTAGAGAGAGAGAGAGAGAGAGAGAGAGAGAAACATTGTTGTGAGAAAGAACCATCCATTAATTGCCTCCTGCAGCGCCCAGACCAAGGACCACATGGCAACCTGGGTACCTGCCCTGACCGGAACCCTTCTATGCACAGGACAACGCTGGAACCAGTGAACCACACCGGCCAGGGCTGGATGCTCTTTATCATACCACTCACTCTGTCTGGCTTTCCCCCAGTTATTTTTATAAGCTCTTTGGGGAGGGCCCTAGCGGTTAGAGCCTCGCCGGTTTGGCTCAGTGGATAGAGCTTCGGCCTGTGGACTGAAAGGTCCCAGGTTCCATTCTGGTCAAAGGCATATACTGGGTCATGGGCTCGATCCCCAGTGTGGGGCGTGCAGGAGGCAGCCAATCAATGATTCCCTGTTATCATTGATGTTTCTATCTCTCCCTCTCCCTTCCTCTCTGAAATCAATAAAAATATATTTAAAAAAAATCTTTGGGGAGGGAGCAGTGAGTGAGAGGCCAGCAAAGTTGCTGCTCTCATGGGGCTTCCATTCCAATATGATCACCGGGTCCTGTGATCAATGGATGCGAAAGGAGACCAGTGCTTTCGGGTCCAACGACGGGCGGCGGGGCGCTGATGGCGCTGGCCCACTGCCTGCTCCCTGCTCCCCTGGGCGGGACTCAGTTCGCCGCATCTGCAAAATGGGCTGATAACAGGGAGCTCAGCCCCTGGGCCCTCCTGGTAGGGGGCAGGGGTCAGGCCGCGGTCAGAGG
>NW_006299834.1:2457980-2467012 GCF_000327345.1 Myotis davidii
TCGATAACTGAGCTCCCGGGCAACTGCCCTGCTCCTGCCCCGCTGCCCCCCGCACCGGGCGGGCAGGAGCCGTCAGGGGCCGCGGGTTCTGCGGGCGGCGGAGCGGGGATGCGAACCTGGGGCGCTGCGCTCTGGTCCCCAGCGCTGGGCGCGGGAGGAGCGGGGCCGGGCGCGGTGGGCAGGGCTGATGGGTGGATGGAGGGGGCGCCCGGGCGAGCTCCGCCCTGGTCCTCGGAGGCCGTGGGGAGCCGTGTGATCCCCGGCCCGTCTCCTCCCCTGAGAACGGCCGGACTTGGGAGAACTGAGAACCGCCTGTGAGTCGTGCTTTGCGACTTGGAAAGCGCTTCCAGCGACGTTGTCATAGGCGACGCCTCACGCTGACGCCGAGCGGGGGAGCTGACCAGCCGCCGGTTGGGGATGACGGGGTTCTGTCCTCCAGCGGCTCAGGCGCCCGGGGAGCAGCATGGAGCAGCGCCACAGACCAACTCGAAGGCTTTTCAGGACAACTGCCGTGAACGAGCAGAAAGTTCCAAAACACAGCCACCCTGTGACCTCATTATCCGAGCTCCTCGCTACCAGCTCAAAACAACACTTTTGCCGGATCTGCTTGCCCCTCCCCAACTACCAACCACCACAGCCCAGCAGCCCAGATGACCAGGACACAGCAGCTTTGATGATGATTTTTTTTTAATGTTCCTTTGTGGTTTGGGCTGGATCAACTGTGAGGAGTCCTTTAGGCAAAGTGGGGAGGTCGTTGGGTGGGGGTGGCAGTGTGTTGACTGAATTCTGAAAATTCCAACTGAGCGTTTTGGGTTTTCTCAGTAACAGTTATCTTGACGGCATTGGTGGTAAATAATGGCTTGTGTCCTTTCTATTGACAGGTCGGCCTTCTGGCAGATGCTTGGGAGGATCGTGAGAAGTGTAAGTAGAGATTTTGAAGTATCCGTGAAAGGAACTGAAATTGTTTATTTATAGGGTAATAACCTTTAATTTGGTGGTACCGTTTCTGGATGTATAAAGTTCATTGGTAGGTGCCTTTCATATGCCCATTTTTGAGGAGTGTATTCACTAGTAAGACAGGCAGAGAGGGTGTGCGGGCAGCCCGTCCCCACAAACGCTGACACACAGCCGGAGAGATGGGTGCCTTCCCGCCCCATCCCCAGGCCAGTGACGGGGAGAGGGCCCGGTGTTTCTAATGTCTGCGATGAGTGCCAGGTGTTTCTGGGCCGAGTGTGTTCACCTGCCCTATAACCTCGTTTATCCTCAGAACAAACCGTGAAGGCAGGAGGAATTCTTATCAGAACTGAGGAGACTGAAGCTCAGGCAAGTTAAGTCCACCAGCCCTATTGGTGCCAAAAAAACCTTTTCACTAAACAACACTTTTTATTTATTTTTAAAAAAATATATTTTACTGATTTTTTTACAGAGAGGAAGGGAGAAGAATAGAGAGTTAGAAACATGGATCAGCTGCCTCCTGCACATCTCCCCACTGGGGATGTGCCCGCAACCAAGGTACATGCCCTTGACCAGAATCGAACCTGGGACTTTTGAGTCCGCAGGCCGATGCTCTATCTGCTGAGCCAAACCAGTCAGGGCCTAAACAACACTTTTTATGTTGTTGATCCAGGTTCAGAGCCGACAAATATTTAATGAACACCCATCTAGGCCGGGTGCTTTTGAGTATTGTATTGAGTCCTCGTGACAGCCCACCATGCCTTTGGCTTATTTCAGCTGATCACATTGAAATCAATTAGTGAGCCTGAAAAATGTAGCCTGTACAGCACGGGAGATAAGCATTCGTAAATCCATTGTTAAGTTAGAGTTCCCCTTCTAACGGTAATATGGTGCTGTGGGGTGCTAACAGCATCGATTCCTTTAATACACTCCTGACATCCCAAAAAGAGGGGTGTGCCCAGCCGGTGTGGTTGAGCATCAACCTGTGAACCAGGAGGTCACGGTTCAATTCCTAGTCAGGGCACAAGCCCAGGTTACAGGCTTGATCCCCAGCACAAGGCGTGCAGGAGGCAGCCAATCAGTGATTCTCTCTCATCCCTTTCCCCCTCTCCCTCTCCCTCTTCCTCTCCCTCACTCTCTCCCTTCCTCTCTGAAATATATATATAAACAACATCTTTTTTTGAAACTGGGCTTTGAATTCCATCACTCTGTGACCCCTACGCAAGTCATCTTCACAGCTCCTCCCCTGTCCAATGGGGATACTGATTCTTAGCTCAGAGGGTAGTTGTGAAAGTTGAACGAGATGATGCACACAGAGCACTTCCCTCGGAATCTGGTCACACAGAAAGAGCTCAGCGAATGCTGGCTGTTACATTTTTATCAGTTACTGGACATTTCCACATTCATTCCATTGAACTAACTGCAAGAGTTCTTTTCCTGGCCTCCCTGCCCCCAGTTCCACCTGCTCCGGTCTGTCCTCAACTTTACCTAAGTCTGTGCTGCACCCTGAAACACCAAGACGGAGCTGGGCGGACTCTCCAGAACTGTGTCCAGCAGAACCGCGTGTAAAGTCCAAGTCTAGCTGATGCTACATCTAAGACACATCCCAGACCTGTCCTCCTACCTGTCCCCTCCATCCAGAAGAAGCCATCATTCTTGCCTGCAGTCCTCAGTAGTCTCCCAACTAGTCTCCCTGTGTCCTCTCTTGCCACCCCAAAACCTGCTCATACAATCGTCCAGCTGGTCTCTAAAATGTGAGTCAAACCACACCATCCTCCTCCTCAAAACATCCCCCTGGCTCCCATGGCTCCTAAAATAAAACCGAATTCCCTGCCCTGATCTGTCAACTGCCAGCCTCGCCAGCTTCGTTTGGCATCATTCTCTCCCTCATTGAATTCCAGCCCTCCTGCCCTCTTCCTGTCGCTGGCACATGCCAAGCTTGTTCTTGCCTGAGGGAATTTACATTTGATTCCTTCTAGACTATTCTTTTCCTAGATATGCTCACGCCTGGCTCCTTCTTGCCATCTAAGTCTTAGTTTAAATGTCATCTCCTCTGAAAGGCCTTTCATGAGCACCCAAAGTTCATGAAGTCTTCTATCACCCTTTCAAATTTTCTTCATTATACTTATCGTATATAATAAAAGGGTAATATGCAAATTGACCCTAACAGCAGAAGGACTGGGAATGACTGGTCACTATGACACACACTGACCACCAGGGGGCAGACGATCAATGAAGGAGCTGCCATCTGGTGGTCAGTCCGCTCCCACAGGGGGAGCTCTGCTTAAAGACAAGCCAGGCTGATGGCTGCCAGCACAGCAGTGGTGGTGGGAGCCTCTCCCGCCTCCTCAGCAGCGCTAAGGATGTCTGACTCGAACTTAGGCCTGCTCTCTGCTGGCAAGTGGACATCCCCGAGGGCTCCCGGGCTGCCAGAGAGATGTCTGACTGCCAGCTTAGGCCCGATCCCCCAGGGATCCCAGACTGCGAGAGGGCACAGGCCGGGCTGAGGGGACCCTCCCCCCCTCAGTGCACAAATTTTTGTGTACCGGGCCTCTAGTCATGATATAATATTGTTTGCTTATTTTCTGCCTCTTTCCACTAGAATGAAAGCTCCCTGGACTGTAAAAGCTAAAACTTATAGAATGCTTATACTGGTTAGGCACTATTCTAAGTGTTTTAATATATTATCTAATTTGATCCTTATAACAGTTCTAATAGAAGGTGGATACCTTTATTATCCCCACTTTACAGATGAGAAAACTGAGCCAGGTAGGTTAAGTAACTTGCCCAAGGCCACACAACTAATAAGTGCAGAGCTGGGATTTGAACCCAGGCAGTCCAGCTCCAACAACCACACTCTTAAGCAAAAGTAAGAATCCTATTGTAATGGGGCAACCTGTGGAGATGACTACCAGAAACTCAGATCAAGATTTAGGAGCCTTTATTAAGCTGGCCAGCAACTACAGTTACAGCACCCTGCCGAAGCAAAGGCTGAACTGCAGCGCCGACTACAGGAGTTACATTTTATTATTAAATTTTGTGGAGGCCGAGAGAAAATGTGTCTTTCAAATTCTGGGCCCCCAATATGGAGGAAACTCTCTTTATTTATACTTTTTCCAGTCCTTTGTCTCCCAAATTTGGAAAGAGACTTCCGGGCCTTCTGAGAGAGAAGGCCTGCGCGCTGGGAAGGGGCCATGAGACCGTATCTCAAGGCCTGGCAACTGTCTGGGTGTCAGCACTGACAACTCCGTCTGGGGCATAGTTTACGGCCTCTCTGGAGTGGGAGTAGTCTTATTTTCCTTATCATTTAAGACAGAAGCCATACTATCAGGGTTAAAATTTCCAACAGCAGTTTTTATATAAGATGGATATTTCACTATTTTTCCCACCCCGGTGGCCCAGCACCTTGGACATAGCATGGCAGCAAGCAGGCTCTTAATAAAAATTGTGCAGTCACAATAGAAATAGACTCCATTATAAACAGACCCTAGGAATTATCCTTGATTCTACTCTCCCCCACTCACAAATCCATCTGCAAGTTCTGAGTCAGAACTACTTCACCACAAAATATTTCCCAATATGCCCCCTGTCCTGCATTCTCACTGCCACCGTCCTGTCTGGGTCATAACCAGCTTTCTCCTCGACCACCACAGCAGCCTCCCAACGGGCTCCCTAAATCACTGGCCTGGGGCAACTTCCAGCTGGTGATTAATACCTGCTGAAGCCAGGAACCAGGTGTGTGAGGGCAGAAATGTTGACTTGTGTTGAATGAAATTTGCTAGCTGACTTACACCTTGGCAATATGTCCATTTATTTCCATTAGTGGTTTGAGTGGGGTCAGACTCATGGTATATGTAAGCCCCCAGATGGTGGCTCTCCAATTGTGTGTGGAGGTGCTCACAGTTGGAGAACTCACAGAGGTGCTAAGGGGGGTTTTAAAATCTTAGGGGATACCTAGTGTGTGTGTTTGCTAGGTTGCCAGGGGCTTAACCAACAGAAATTAATTTTCTCATAGTTCTGGAGGCTAGAAGTTCAAAATCAAAGTGTTGGCAGGTTATGATCCTTCTGAGGCCTCTCTCTTTGGCTTACAGATGGCCAGCTTCTCACTGTGTCCTTCCATGGTCTTTCCTCTGGGTGCATGCATATTTGTATCCTAATCTCCCCTTCGTATAAGGGCACCGGTCATATTGGATTAGGACCTACCCATATGACCTCATTGACCTTGATTATTTCTTCAGTGGCCCTATCTTCAAATACAGTCATAGTCTGAGGTACTGCGGGTTAGGACTTCAACATGTGGATTTGAAGGGGGAACATAATTCCGCTCACAACACAGTGACATCTGTCTGATCCTGCACAGGCTGCTAGCTTGAGGCAGTTTTTGCATTAGCTCGCACTACATTCCTTTTGATAATGTCATATCTTTTTGAAGCTGAGGTTTTGGGTGTTCTTGTGGTAAAAAGCAAGTATTGTGTACAAATTAATATGGAATAAGACATAATAACAGCAGTGTCCTGTGTGATTCCAGGTTCGAGAAGGTGTGTGGTGTCCCAAAGGCATTGAGTTCTTAGGACATAAATACTGTTTCTTTGGACTTACCCTTTTTAAAAATATTATTTTTATTGAATTCAGAGAGGAAGGGAGAAGGAGAGAGAGAAACATCAACGATGAGAATCATTGATTGGCTGCCTCTTGCACGCCCCCTACTGGCGATCAAGCCCACAACCTGGGCATGTGCCCTCTATTGGAATCAAACCTGGGACCCTTCAGTCCCAAGGCTGACACTCTATCCACTGAGCCAGACCAGCTAGGGCTGGACTTACCTTCTTCATGAACAGACTGTTAGTTATTTCTGTAGGCCTAGGAGTATCATCACACAGTTATTGAAATATCAAAGCCAATGTGAATGGAGAAAATTTGGAAACCTTTACTCCAATAAGTTAGTGGATCCCAGAGATCAGAAACACCAGGGGAAAATTTTAATTATGCAGATTTTGTTTCAAGACCCACCCCAGACCTATTGAAAAAGCATTTGGGAGTTGATTCTAGGAACCTGGTTCAGTTTTGGGATCCTCTGGTCTAGTTGAACTCCTTCATTAAGGCCTACAAGGGATATTTTTTTTAAAATTTTGTTTCATTGCTTAAAATATTACAAAGAGTGGTACATATGTCTCTCTTTTTTTTCCCCTTGACCTTCCCCCGGCCTCCTCTACCTCCCCAGTGTCTTGTGTCATTGGTTATGCTTATATGCATGCATACAAGTCCTTTGGTTGATCTCTTACCCACCCTCTCCTGCCTAAAAAAAATCGGTGGATAGAGCGTCGGCCTGCGGACTGAAAGGTCCCAGGTTCGATTCCGGTCAGGGGCATGTACCTGGGTTGCGGGCACATCCCCAGTGGGGAGTGTGCGGGAGGCAGCTGGTCGATGTTTCTCTCTCATCGATGTTTCTGGCTCTCTGTCCCCCTTCCTCTCTGAAATCAATAAAAACATATTTAAAAAATAAAGGCCATCATTGATTAAAAACAAACAAACAAACAAAACAAAACAGTGGTTAGGTGCCACGAAGTGAGTGGCAATGCCTTAACCGTGTGCGTGTTAGGCCCGAGAGCCTCTTCCATCCTTGTCAAAGGGGTGCTAACCTTCTCTCCTTTCATACGACACTACAAGGGATATTTCTTGCCAGAGGTCATATAGCAAGTTAGGTGCTGAGCTGGAACTAGAATCCAGATTCTAATGGAATCCATCAGATTGTTTTCCTCTTCATCAGTATTTCTGACACCCACATGTGCAAATGTTGTCATGACCATCTGTTACTTAAGCAGACATGGCTCTGACCTCAAAGATTGATAGTGATTACATGGACAAAATGCAATTGATGTACTGAATACATCTATTGCATTTTAAAAAATTATATCATACAAAATCTGTATGAGGAAAACTATAAAACTTTGATGAAAGATATCAAAGAATTAATTAAACAGAGAGATATTCCATGTTCATGGATAGGAAGACTTAATATTGTCAAGTTGTAATTTCTTCCCAACTTGATCTATATAGATTCAATTCAATCCTAATCAAATTCTCTCAATAAAATTCATCCATTTAAGCCTTAGCCAGTTTGGCTCAATGGATAAAGTGTCAGCCTGCGGCCTGGATTCAATTCCAGTCAAGGGCACATGTCCGGGTTTTGGGCTCAATCCTCAGTAGGGGGTATGCAGGAGGCAGCTGATTCTTTCTCATCATTGATGTTTCTATCTCTCTCTCCCTTTTCTACCTCTCTGAAATTGATATATATATATATATATATACATATATATATTTAAAAAGAGAGATTGCTATTTTGATAGATTGCCAGTTTGATTCTTGGTCAGGGCATATGCCTGCAGTGCAGGCCCAGCCCTCAGTGGGGGCAGGTGAGAGGCAGCCTGTTGATGGTTCTCTGTCAGTGATGCTTCTCCCTCTCCCTCTCCTTCTTTCTAAAATCAATACAAATATTTTTTTTAAAAATTAAACAAAATTTAGTTCCCCACTTTCACTAGGCATCTTTCAAGTACTCAGTAGCCACATGTGGCCAGTGGCTCTGTATTGGGCAGTGCATATCTAGAACTTTTCACCATCACAGAATGTCCTATCTAGAGAGTTCAGTGCAATGAAGTGTATAAACACAGCACATGGCATGGAGTTCAACATGTGCTGGAGTTCAGCACGGACTGGGCATGTGCTGGAGGGTGTGGTAGGGAGGCTCCACGGAGAAGCTGAACCTTGAGCTGGGCCTTGCTTTAGTTCTTTAAGAAGAAAACCATCCAGACTTCTCCTTGCACCTGCTCTTCCTTTGTTGCTTCTTCTAACTTCATATTTTTCCTGGAACTCATCAGCTGCAAGGGAAAATTTGGGCCAAAGTTCTGAATCCCCTTGGCTGCCCTCGTAGATTTTCTCCGCACTCCCACTGACTAGGGAAGGAAGAAGAAACAGGGTTGATGTAGAGCATCAGGGATCTCTAGAGATGTTTGTGCAATAATTCTCCTGTTTCCATGGCAACTGCTTGACCAAGCCAACACGGTGATGGCTCATACAAGAATTTTCAGTTGTTTATAAAATATAACAGGAAGAAAAGATCAGAGGAATATTTAGGAGTGAATTGAAGATGGATATGTAATATTATGAGGTAGAGATCATGGGGTCCAACAACTTCCTTTTTCCCTTCATTTATTTTTTAAAAAATATATTTTATTGATGTTTTTACAGTGAGGAAGGGAGAGGGATAGAGAGTTAGAAACATCGATGAGAGAGAAACATCGATCAGCTGCCTCTTGCACACCCTCTACTGGGGATGTGCCCGCAACCAAGGTACATGCCCTTGACCGGAATCGAACCTGGGGACCTTTCAGTCCTCAGGTCGATGCTCTATCCACTGAGCCAAACCGGTTAGGCTTCCTTTACTTCATTTAGTCATTCATCCATCCATCTACCCATCTATTTATTCCAAATTTACTGAGCAACTACTCTGTGCTGAGCACTGTGCTGTGTGCTCTAGGCTATGGAGAAACAGATGACTGAGAGAGAGACTACTTTAGGAGCTCACAATCTAGTGGAGACAGAGTCAAGTGCAGAGAGTGATAATGCAGGGTGATACATGCTTATGGGGGGAATATACGTGTCACATGTTCTTAGAGCATTGAAAGGGAACATGGTACTAGGTCCTGAAGGATGAGTGGGAATTGCTTACCAGGAAACAATGGCCAAGGCATTGAAGACAAAGGGAACATGAGCCCAGGGAAGAGAAAACACATCCAAAGCTTGGTTTAATGAGAAATAGTGGATGTTTTATGGGTTGGAATTGTTGCAAGATGATGTTGGAAGAAGGTGATAATGGAGAAGGAAGCAAGACTGGATGTGAATGCCATGCTAATTTGGAATTTGGAATCTGACCTCTAGGTAATCTGTGTTCTAGAAAGTTTTTTTTTTTTTATTTTATTATTTTTATTTTTTTAAAATATATTTTTATTGAGTTCAGAGAGGAAGAGAGACATAGAAACATCAATGATGAGAATCATTGATCAGCTGCCTCCTGCACGCCC
>NW_006299834.1:2467072-2472009 GCF_000327345.1 Myotis davidii
TAATCAAGAGAATGACAGAGGTAATCTGGATGTCATTAGGAGTATGCGTTGGAGGGAGAAGGGCTGGAGATCAGGAGACTAGTTTGGAAGTTACCATGATAGACTAGGAAAGAGAATCTTTGAGGGCTTAACCCAGCTCAGTGGGGGTGGACAGAAGGGGACATTTCATGAATGATTCAGAATAGGCAAGACTTGCCCTAACTGGTTTGGCTCAGTGGGTAGAGCGTCGGCCTGCGGACTGAAAGGTCCCAGGTTCGATTCCAGTTAAGGGCATGTAGCTTGGTTGCAGGCACATCCCCAGTAGGAGGTGTGCAGGAGGCAGCTGATCAATGTTTCTCTACCATCAATGTTTCTAACTCTCTATCCCTTTCCTGTCCTCTCTGTAAAAAAATCAGTAAAGTATATTTTTAAAAAAAGAATAGGCAAGCCTTATATTGGATGGGGGAACTAATAGGAGGGAGGAATGTAGGAAGATTTCCTGGTTTCTTAGTTGAGCAACTGAGGGTCAGTGGTCATTTATGGGCCCCCATGGCATGTTTAAGGAGAGGGTGATTGGCCTGGTACAGGGCACATGGAGTTGGAGGAGTCTATAGCACATTGGAGGTGGAACTGTTTCCCTTACCTTTGGGAAAAGTGTGGGCCTGAAGCTTATGGGCCAGATCTGGGCCCAAGATAGAGGTTATTATGTAAAACTTAGAAAGTGGAGGAGGTCAGCCAAGAAAGTAGCAGCAATCTAAAAAACACCAATACTTGAGGGATTGGCCAAAATTGTGATGTGGATTAGAAAAGAAGAATTAAAATATTTCTTTTTGCAGATGACATGATGGTCTTTATAGAAAATCCCATGGAATTAAACAAAAACTCACTAGACCTAATAAATGAGTTTAGTAAGGTTACAGGATACAAGATAAACATACAAAAATCAATTCTATTTCTATATACCATTCATGAGGCTGAAAATTTAAGAACCTTAAAAATAGAAATCAAACTTAAAAGTACAACCCTGGCCAGATAGCTCAGTTGGTTAGAGCATCCTCCCCAAATGCCAAGGTTGCAGGTTTATTCCCAGTCAGGGCACATGCAAGAAACAGCCAATGATGCATAAACAAATAGAACAACAAATCGATGTTCTCTCTCTTCCCCCTCTCCCTTCCTCTCTCTAAAATCAATTTTTTAAAAAGTACAATAATATTTACAATCACAAAAGAGAGAAAGAAAAAGAAGGAAGGAAGGAAGGAAGGAAGGACGGAAAGAAGGAGAAGAAATTAGGTGTAAATGGGAGATAGAAACATGTCCAGGACTTGTATTCTAAAAACTATAAAATGCTGATGAAAGAAATCAAAGATCTAAATAAACAGACATTGTATTCATGGATTGGAAGATTCAACGTAGTAAACATGTCAATTTTCCCTCAATTGATAAACAGGTTTATCACAATTCCTATTAAAACTACAAGATAAATTTAAAAATAGCAAGATTTAAAAAAACTATATTTTCATTGATTTCAGAGAGGAATGGAGAGGGAGATAGAAACATCGATGAGAGAGAATCATGGATCGGCTGCCTCCCGCATATACCCCACTGGGAATCGAGCCCACAATCCAGGCATGTGCCCCCAACTGGAATCAAACCTGGGACCCTTAGTCCGCAGGCCGACGCTCCATCCATGGAGCCAAACAAGCCAGGGGTAAAATATATTTTTATTGATTTCAGAGAGGAAGGAGGGAGAGAGAGAGAAACATCAACGAGAGTCACCGATCGGCTGCACCCTGCACCCCCCCGTCGGGATGAGCCCGCAACCTGGGCATGCACCCTTGACCAGGAATCAAACCTGGGACCCTTCAGTCCACAGGCCAATGCTCTATCCAGTGAGCCAAACTGGCCAGGGCTTTTTAAAAATTCTTACCTTAGGGCAGTGGTCGGCAAACTCATTAGTCAACAGAGCCAAATATCAGCAGTACGATTGAAATTTCCTTTGAGAGCCAAATTTTTTAAACTTGAACTATATAGGTAGGTACATTGTTATTAACTTCATTAGGGTACTCCTAAGGCTTAGGGAGAGCCACACTCAAGGGGCCCACATTTGATGCCATGCTTCTAAAGAACAGAGAATGGAAAGCAGATACTGGTGACCTCGCACTGGGAAAACCTGGCATACACTAACCCAGCCATGGGCAAACTACGGCCCGCAGGCCGGATCCGTCCCGTTCGCCTGTTCTGTCCGGCCCACGGAGCCGAAAGAGCAGAGGGTTCTCTTGCTCTCCCCTCCGCTCCTTCACCAGCAGCAGTGTTAACATGTATTAGTTCACACAAACACTCCATCCATGCTTTTGTTCCGGCCTCCGGGCCAGTTTAAGAACCCATTGTGGCCCTCGAGTCAAAAAGTTTGCCCGCCCCTGCCCAATCAGGACTGAGAACCTGCAACCAAGGTACCTGCCCTTGACCAGGAATCGAACCTGCAAGCTTTTGGTCTGTGGGCCAACACTAACCACTGAACAACCAGCTAGCACCTCAGTTCTTTCTAATACCTGGCAAGTACTGGTCTCCCTGTTGTAATTAAGCTCTCTTAGCCTTCCAGTCTTTTCACCCATTTTCTTTTCCTGCTAGACCCCTCTTCCCCCTACTCCTTGTCTTCTTGGTTGGCAGTTAGCAACCAGAGTGTGACAGAAGATGGCTGTACTGGCCCTTTAAGTACTCCTTTTCCAAGAAACTGCTCATTTTCATCCCGATAAGTTGATTGGAAGACCATGAATCATCCATAGGGGAATCATAGAACATGTTAAACACTAATACCAACTCAAATAGATAAAATTAACATTTGGCTGGTACTTGTAGTGTTTTTCCCTGAATGGTGGACAAATTTACCAAAGCCCGTTTTAAGTTCACTTGAATATAGAGAAAGGCTAGGCTGTGTGTTAGTGGCTTTGCTTTTTCCTCTGAACCCTATGCATCAGGGACTTACACTGATGCCTTCGGAGACAAAGTTGTGTCGGAAAGAAGTGAAACAAAGTTAGCTGTCTGTCTCACACAGTTTATTTAACAATAGGTAATAAGAAATCAAATTTAACAGTCTATACAGTGATCCAAAGTTCATATTTATAAGTAATCAATTTTAATTGCATGATTTACAACAGTTGAGGGTTTCTGCTTTCTATTTTCAAGTTTTACAGAAAGTGTGTGTGTGTCAGGGGGCAGGGTCAGGAGGAAGAAAGCAAGCAGAGAAACCCCAGGGACATTTTCATGTTAAAATCATCCCAATGGAATTGTTTCTTACCCTCTTTTTAACTTTTTTCTTTGTTAGATGTAAAAATAACAAAAAAAATCTTCCGAGAAACAGAACCACAGTATATAATACATCAATTTGGCAGCTGCCCCTGTATATTTTGAAAAAGTCATTTTTCTCTCTACATGTACAAATTATTTTAATACTTGAAGTTTTTACGCTCAGACTTTATGGAATAGAAAATTTTCTGGAGCACAAAAGTTGACTTGAGGGGAGGAAAGGATTTTTTTTTTTTACATTTTAAAAAGAATGAACATCTTTGCACCCAGAGAAAAAAATTGGTTTTTTAATATATATTTAATGTAATTTTAAAGTAACATTAACCCCTTTTGTCCTCTGGTTTTAGAAATGTTCTTTAACTCTTACATAAAGTGAGGAAAATAGGGAAAAATGTCAACCATCTGCACCAGTAAATAATAACTATTAATATTACATATTTTCATTAATTTAAAAAAAAAATAAAACCTATTGGAGGTGCAAGGCAGGAGCACGTGGGTGGCTTCACAGGCCTTAGCGTCCTCCCAGTGCACACTCGAACCACACACACGAAGGGGGAAAGGCTGGTGGTAACCAGCACTAACAAAAATATATTCTTTGTGTTCTATCATCCCTCAGGTTCATCTTGCATGTTTGCTTTAAACCACAAACAGCTACTGCACAGTTCGTATGTGTTCCAAGGAAAATTGTCTTTTAGGCTAAGAAAGTTTCAAAAAAATTGTTTTCAGTACAAAACAGTCTTGTTAAGAGAAAATAATTTTTTTGCTCCCAAAATACTACAAGGTGTCTCTAGTGTATGTCTAGTGTACTCTGTGAGAGGTTTGAATTCAAGTCTGAGTTATCGGTGCTGAGTCCCAGGTCCGTGGCGCTTGCACCATGGAGGTTTGCCATGCCTGGATTGCCAGTGAGCTGAGAGAGCATTGAATTCTGGTCCGGGCTGGCAAAATGCCCTTGTTCCATGGGGTTGGCCTGGGCAGCTACCAGCCCCGGATGTGGAGAACTGGTTTGTGGGGAAACGTGGTGTGGAGAAGGCTGAGGTTGCATCCTCGGGGAAGGGCTGGAGTGGGGGGGCTGAGACTGCGGCCGTGGAGAAGGGACAGGCTGGGGAGAGCGCACTTGATTGGAGAGAGAAGAAGGGAGCTGCTGGCCTTGTAGGTGCGGGGACTGAGCCTGACTTGGGAGCATATGCTGTTGGGGGCTCATGGGGTTGGGCTGAGCAGGGGAACCCATCTGTTGTTGAAGTAGTCGCTGCTGGTAGGCCTGCAGACTGGCTCCAGCCTCTGCTCCCAAGGCCTGGGGGAGCTGGCCCATCTGTCCCATGTTCCCTTGTTGCATCTGTTGCATGTGATGCTGCATCCTTTGTTGCTGCTGCTGCTGCTGCTGTGGGGGGTAGCCAACTCCTTGGGGTTGCTGGAACTGGCTGTGGTTGGCCATCCCGGGGCCCATCCCGGGCCCTGCTCCCTGCTGCTGCATCATCTGCTGCCGCCTCAGGATGTCTCGGAACTGTGCAGGCATGGTGTTGTGGTTCATGTTCATCTGCTGAGCCTGGGGGCTCATCCCTCCCATGGGTGGCTGCATTTGCTGCTGTGGTTGCTGCGGGGGCAGGCCGGCCCTCTGGACACCTGCCTGCATGGGGTTCATGTTCTGCATGGCTGGA
>NW_006299834.1:2472030-2487300 GCF_000327345.1 Myotis davidii
ACAGGCATGGCAGGGGGCTGCAGCCCTGGCTGGCCCTGGGGCATGCCAGGCTGCCCAGGGAGGTTTTGCGGATTAGAGTTGGCGTACTTGGCAGCCCGCTGCTTGATGAATGCAGCCAACAGCTGGGGGTTGGCGTGAAGGATACTAAGCACCTGTTGCTGCTGGAGGGGAGAGCTGGGAGACCTGAGAGTCCGCAAAAGGTTTTGTAAGGCTTGTTGAGACACAGTGCCTGGTTTGAGAGGGCTCACACCGACCTGGCCCAATCCTGGTTGGGGAGCCATGTTCAAGGGCTGACCATGTTGGGCCACTGACATCATGGCAGGCCTTGGCATCCCGGACTGTAGTTGTTGGGGCTGAGGCAATCCTCCTTGGGCCCATGGTGGCTGTTGTTGCATCCCAGTGGGCCCCATCCCTGGCTCCAAATGTCCACTGGGACCTCTGGCCATGGGAGGTGGGTTCATACCCATGGGGGCCATGGGGGCCATGGGGGGCATCTGGTGCTGCATTGGCCTTTGAAAAATCTGCACATGGGCCATCTGGCGCTGCGTCTCAGCTGCCCTCTGAATCTGCATTGCTATTTCCACTGCTGCAGGCGGGGGCCCTGGGAGGGGTGGCTGAACCGTCTGAGGGGGGGTTGGAGGGGTCACCTGGCCAGGCGCTTTACCCTGGGACACAGGGCCAGCAGCTTGAGTCCTGGGCAGGTAGGGTGGCATGCTGTTGGGAGGGGTGGGTTGAGGCTGGGAAGGGGGCTGAGGTTGGGGTGTCTGCGGGGTGGTGGGCTGTTGGCTGGTCGGCGTGGTTGGAGTGGCAGGAGTTGGGGAGGGCAGGCCCTGCTGCTGTCCCACCACACCCGTCCGCTGCATGCTGGCCATCCTCCTGCGGAGCATCTGGGCCTGCTGGAGCCGGTGCTGCAGCTGCTGCTGCCGGAGCTTTTGCTTGATGTTCAGGCAGAACGGCACAGGGCACTTGTTCTCCTGGCAGTGCTTGGCATGGTAGCAGCAGAGGGCAATGAGCTGCTTGCAGATGGGGCAGCCTCCATTGGTTTTCCGTTTGCAACCCTTGGTGTGCTGCACGACCCGCTTCATCTTCTGGCAGGAGGGCAGGGAACAGTTGGCATTTCGGCACTGGCAGGCGTGGACCAGAGACTGGATGCAGCGCTGGATGCTCAGGCGGCGAGAGTCTCCTGGGCTCTGGGTGGCCGCAGCCTGCTGGTTGTTGCTCTCATCATCTAAGCCGAGACCTAGTTTCTCCATTTTGTGGTCATGGTTTTTAGTGTTATAGCAGGTGATACACAAATCATAATCCTGGTGGGGAAAACACAGGTGTAAGGTCAACAGCATCTATATGTATAAAAGCCTAAGCGACCGTTTAACCGGTAGCTGTGATGTGCACTGACCACCAGGGTGCAGATGGTCAATGCAGGAGCTGCTGAGCTGTGGTGACTTGGCAGCTGCGGTTCTGACACACCCAGAACCAGAGAGGAGGGAGCCTGATTTTGCTGTGTGTCACCCAAGAACCACCCTCTTGTAATCTGGGACCCTTTAAGGCCGTGGTCGGCAAACTGCGGCTTGCGAGCCACATGCAGCTCTTTGGCCCCTTGAGTGTGGCTCTTCCTAAGTCTTAGGAGCACCCTAATTAAGTTAATAACAATGTACCTACCTATACAGTTTAAGAAATTTGGCTCTCAAAAGAAATTTCAATTGTTGTACGGTTGATACTTAGTTCTGCTGACTAATGAGTTTGCCGACCACTGCCTTAAGGGATGTCAGAGAACCGGTTCTGGCCTGATCCCGCAGGCTAGGCTGAGGGACCCCACTGGTGCATGGGCCTCTAGTTTTACATATTCTGCTCGAGCTCAAAAACCCCTTTCATTCTATCACTCAAACGTGAAGGCCAGGCCCCGGAACCCACCTCGCAGACGGTGCAGTGCCAGCGCGTCTCCACGTGGTGCTTGCACTCGTTGCAGGTGTAGACAAAGCGGTCCTGGCTCTGGGTGTGCAGCTCCACCAGCATGCACATGGTGGACCACTGCGCTCTCCGGAGGGATGAGAACTCCAGGTGCTTGTCCCTGGCGAGGGTGAGAAAGGCATCCCGCCCATCCATCAGGTCGCAGGGGATGAGGGGGTCAGGATCAATGATGGGAGGCAGGGAGTTGGCGGCAGGGCCGGCGATGAGACGGATGACAAAGAAAACCTGCAAAACAGATGATCTCATTCTGACTCTGGAACTAGAGCACCGCATAGCGCTGGGTCAGTAACAGCAGACAGGTGAGCCAGACTGGACCCCGTGAGGCCGATGAACACTGAGTCAGTGATACTGCCCCCTCCTGCTTCACATGTCTCTGGTCTTTCTCTGAGATTGTCTACAATGGGCCTACAATCTACACTTGATCTTTTCTACCTTATTCAATAATTTCTTTAAAATAAAGGACAAACAGGTCAGGTACAGTACATGTACAGTGGACATTTCACCTCAGAAAAGTCTACTTTTAAGATGCAACCCCATGGTTTAATCTGAATCTAATCACGAGAAAAAAAAAGAAACTTTACAAAACAATTGGCCTGCGCACTTCAACCAAATGCTCATGTCATGAAAGAAAATAAGGCTGGGAGCTAAGGCATCGCAGCTCAACATACTCCTGAACTGGATCACAGAAGGGCCAGACATTATGTAGTGACACTGAGTACGAAACCATCGCTTGGCCAGGCAGAGGTGGTCTTTTTTAGAAGATGCTTGCTGAAATAGAGATAAAGGAAATGTAGCAAAATGTTAATAATTGGTGACTCTAAGTGAAGGGTGTGGGAGGAGGTCCTTTATGGAACTTTCCTGTAAGTTTGAAACAACAAAAATGTTGATGGGGGTGGGAAAGATAAACAAAGCAAAATCTTATTCCTTGCTGTAGCAGCAGCAAATGTTTTGCTCATGGAAGTTAGAAAACACACAGCACCCATTAATTCTCATTACCATTAGTGGAAAGGCTGCCATAAGAAGCTGGTATATATGTTTGAAGTTAATTAGTATATAAACTATAAATTCTTATTAACCTAATGAAAGTAAAATGGTACCTTCCTGAGACCAGGATGCTGTGAGCAGGTGCTGTACTGCCCTCTGTGCTGTGCCAGTTTTCCAGAGACTAAAGCCTGTGCAAACTAGCAGGGAGCCTCACAATAAGCTTGGGAAGCCATGTCTGCATAAAACAAGTCATTTCAGGTAAGATACACAGGAGAAGAGAACACACACTGAGTAGAGGCAAATACCAGATGCCAGAAGTTAAAAGCATAAAGGGAGGACTGTGATGGGTGTTTGACTGTGTAATATTGGGTTTAAGATTGTGGCTCACAGGAAGCACTCATAAAGCAAGAAAGAGCATTTGAAAACGTGACACAGAGGAAAACACTGACTCTAACAAGTGGGGAATGCCTAACCCATTCAAAATAGAGGCGAACAAAAACCAGCTGGTGACTCCCTAGGAAATCTGCACCATGGCCAACCCTCTAATAACAACCATGATTGATTCCATTGTACGCCACTCTATAGCTAAGACAGTACTGGAATTTAACCTGAATTGACCACCTTAGATTTTAATTCCTAACAGGTGACTACTACTACCTACATCTTAAATAGTGGACACGTTCCAGACTTGTTCAATCTAAGTCAAATCACAACAGGACCTTTTCCAGTTGCTCTGTTATATTAGAATTTTGTGACACTACATATTGCTCTAAATAGCTAATTATCATCTCAGAAAGGCACCCATTAGAAGTAAGAAATTCTCCCGTTTCATTAGCATGGCTGAGGCAGTGGTATCATCCTCCATCACTGCAGGCTAGCCTGCTGACCTCACTTCTTTAGGCTTCAACAAAGAAAGCATGGGGGTCCAGCTGGTGTGATTCAGTGGTTGAGCACTGACCTATGAATCAGAAGGGCACGGTTTGATTCCCAGTCAGGGCATATGCTAGGGTTGCAGCCTTGAACGCCAGTAGAGGGAATGCAGGAGGCAGCCAATCAGTGTTTCTCATTGTTGATGTTTCTATCTCTCTCCCTCTCTTGAAATCAATAAAAGAAAATTATATATATATATATACACACACACACACACTAGAGGCCTGGTGCACGATTTCGTGCATGGGTGGGTCCCTCGATGATCAGGGTTCATTGGGGCCGATAGGGCTGGCTGGCCTGCTGACTGGGGAGAGGGACCGCAGGAGGTTGGCCGGTAGGCCCTGATTGGAATGATCAGGCTGGCGCGCTGGGGTAAGGGACCCGGGAGGTTGGCTGGCGGTGGGAGGTTAGCTGTGGGAGTGCACTGACCACCAGGGGGCAGGCAGTTCCTGCATTGAGCATCTGCTCCCTGGTGGTCAGTGCATCATCACAGTGATCGGTCGACTGGTCCTATAAAGAGGCATTGGGGGTAGAGTAGTGGTGTATGGGAAAAGATGCTTTCAAAAGCTGTATAGGTCAATACCACTACAATAAGTAACTCTCTAAAGAAGGGTTCTGCCATAACCACTTCTCTCTTGGAGTTTGCTTAATTAATTTGGTTGTAATTCCATATTTAAACTCCAGCCTTCAGTTCCCTCCCCACATAACTAGCCACTTCCTATAAGAACTTGATTATGATGTCTGAATAGAGTTGAACTGTGACATTAAAAATCTGACATGAGTTACCCTTTAAGATTTCTCCTCTCACCAATGATGCCGCTGAAAGGAAAGAGAACCCTAACACACCCTACAACAAATAGGTAATTTAAATGATGAAATAATTCCGAAGTTTTAACTTTTCTAAGAAGTTACAAGTATATTTATGAAAGTTTAACTTTTCTTCTTCAATTCTCTCCACCTCCCAATTCACTTTCAGGAAGGTCAACAGTCAACGCTTTGATTCATTTTTTGGCCAAAGTCCCATTCCAGTGGTGTTCTAAGGAACTTGGTTTAAGAGAATCTCCTGAACAATGGTGCACCAACAAGATAAACGATGCTTTCAAACCCATTGTCATGTTCCACCTTACAACTGGGATATGTTCTAAGAAGTGCATCATTATGTGGAAGTAATAGTGTCCTTGCTATACTTCTATGCGCCTGGCAGCACTGTAGGTTTGTTTACACCACATCACCATAAACGTGAGCAATGTTGCGCTATGACATTACACCAGCTGTGATGTTGCTAGGTGACAGGAATTTTTCAACTTCATTATCTATGGGACCACCATTGTAGATGCAGTCCACCACTGGCCAAACGTCAGTAGGCAACACATGATCGTGTAAGACATAATCCAACACCATCTAGATTTATGGCAGCTGCAACTCAAAGCATCATTTTCCTGTTCGTATCACACACCCTAGCCATCCCCCCGTCCCTTCCTCCTAATTCAAATGACTTCTTTGTTCTAAATTTCCAATCTGGGGCTCACATCGTACTTGCCAACCATGGTGGGCAGTTGTTTTAGAAGTCCTGCCCTGCTTTTTTCCTATTCTTGGAGGCACCATCTTACCTCTTTGTGTTTCTCCATGGTAGCATACAGTTTCTGCGAGAGGTCGTTGGATACATTGGGCATGCCTGGCTTCTTCTTATTGCCTCTACTCAGGCTGCTCTTGTTTTTGCTGGTTTTCTTATTATTCTTCTTTTTAGCATTTTTGCTGTCTCCCTTTGTCACCTGCAGGATAGCAGAAAGGAGACAAGAAAATGTTAATGTTTTGTTAAGAAGTGATTGGAATAATGGTAAAAAAGATTCCTTTCTTTGAAACGAGATCATATTATGTCTTCCACCAAATGCTCTGTACTCTGTTTTTAAGTTGTTATTTACAGCAAACATTTTCTTTCATGAGACCCTTCATTATGGCAATCTTAGCTTTTGACCAGGAGAGCCCTAGTTTGGAGACCCTTCAGATCCAGCAATCCTCTCTCAGAATTGAGAATAGGAAACAAGTAGCGACACAGTGTGGGGCAGTGAAGGGTGCATGGAAGTGGTGAGCCAAGGACCTGGACTCACTGCCTTATACTCACATTCTAGAATTTTATGGACCTACTTGAAAAAAACTCTTAACAAACATTCAATCAATGAATTTAAATAATAAGGCTGTAAAGAGTTCTGCAGACTATTTAAGGATGACTTTAGAAGGCCAAACTAAACGAGGGCAATTCTAGACAGGCTATGAGTAAACAGACTGGAAGAGCTCCTCAGATGATCCTCCTACAAAACCAGGCTCTGTACACAGGGGACTAGTAAACTGTGGTCAGGCCTGTTTTGTTATGAAATGGAAAAAAAAAGCATCAGAGACAATACATGGCCCCAAATACTCATAATCTGGACTTTGAAACTGAAGTTTACCAACCCCCTTTTAATTTTGTGTCCGTTATTCAAGATTTCCTTTCCGTTTCCATGATCAGCTTCCATCCTGGAAATCCGAGATTCCATTGACAAAGGGGTCTCATGCTAAGGTCTAAAACCACAGAAACGGAACCTCGGTAACTTGGCCAGTATTTCTTGCCCAATTTAAAGAGGTCTTCCAGGCCCTGGCCAGTGTTGTTCAATGGATAGAGTATTGGCCCCGGATCAAAGGGTCATGGGATTGATTCCAGTCAAGGGTACCTACTGGGTTGCAGGTTCCCTGCCCTTGTTGGGGAGGCAACCAATTGATGTGGCTCTCTCACGTTGATGTCTCTCTCCCCCAGTTCCCTCCCACTCTCTAAAAATAACCTCCAGTGAGGATTAACAAAGACAAACAAAAATTAAAGAGCTCTTTCACACCTGAGAGCTGTAAGACCAAGTTGAAAGTTTACGCACACTTCTGGTTTATAGATGAGAATCAAGGTACAAGTTGGAAAGGAAAATGAAAAGCCCTTACATCTGTGCTTTCATTACTGGTGTTTTCCTCTCGCTTCCTCTCTTCTTCCTCCTGTTCCAGTTCCTTAATGCTCTCTTCCAGAACATTGGGCCAGAAATCACCTTCAAAGTAGGGCAATTCCTTTGCACTTGTTAACCGATCTTCAGTAGCTTGTTTAAAAATATCCTGTGAAAATACCCATGCACAAAATGAAATTTATATATATATTTTACAAAGGCATGTATTATACAAAAGCAGTCACAGCTAATGCACATACAAAACACCAAAGATTAAAATGTCTTCTAGTCCTGGTTGTGTAGTTTAGTGGTGAGTGTCTGCCTGTGCACTCAAGGGTCATGGGTTTGATCCCCAGTCAAGGGCCTGTACCTGGGTTGTAGGTTCAATCCCCGGCCCTGGGGAGGGGTGCATGTGGGAGGCAACCAATCACATCGATGTTTCTCTCTCCCTCCCTCCCCCATCCCCTCATTCTTTAAAAACAACAACAACAAAACAGTAGAAAAAACACCCTTTGGTTAGGATTACCAAAAAAGGTCTTCTAAAATGATGGCAGGGATTTTTTTTAAAATTTAAGCACCATGCCCAGGAAGACATTTAGTGTCATAAATAGTAAAGGGCTATTTCAAGTTAGTATTTCTGGTTTTCTTTTCCTCTACCCACAAAGGCAGGAAGATTATCTGTCTTTACATAGCCAAGTGGTAAATACCCTGCCAGGAACAATGGCAGAGGCATCATTTACACATGGCTTTGACCACTCCTGATGACAAAGGCAGCGCCATGTGAGGCACGCCTGCCTCAGACCTGTCCTTGGGAGTTCTAGCAGCTTTCACTGAGCGTATGTTCAACACAAATACCAGGAACTGAATGGCTACAGAGGTTCTGTTGTGCTGCTGGGAAAATACCCAGCTAATGATTTCCTCCCCAAGAGTAAAAACAGGTACGAAATTCAGTACAAGTTCTTATTTTGAGAGAGCCTATTATTAACAAATGGCTATTAAGAATACATTCTCAGTCAAATCTTTAAAACAGAAATTTGTTGATTTAAGACTCTTGTTTCTCTTACTTTGAAAAAGTTTGACTCTAGAAAAGAGAATATTAAACACTGATATATTCAACTGACAAGATTTAACAGTTTTTAAACATTTTGCCAGATATAAGTCATCTTAATAATCCAAGCAAAATAAAAACACTACAAAATAGCATAATTTTTTAAGTTACTTGGAAGAGGGAGAACACACAGAAGCTTTTTAAGACAGTTAATTGACAATACGGAGCAGCAGGATTAGTGACTTTCCTCTTCTATCACTCCCCCACCCCTCCTGACCTTGTAGTCATGGACAATTCGCTCCGACACAGACTTGTCAAGCATCTTTTTGTACCACTCCTGTAGTCGCTTGGGCTTGGGTATCTTCTGGTCAGGCGGATGGCAATGGAAAATATAGTCGTCTCCTTCACTTGGGGGACATGCCCAAATATGCCCTGTTGTATAACTAACAATACAAAGAGAAGGAACATTCAAGAGAAATGATCATTCTGGGAAGAATGACACACTAAACTACACAGTGAAGTCAAAAGGGAAACCAATGATTCGCCCTCAAGACACTACAAAGTATATAATCCAGCATTAGGTCAAAGTTCTTAGGCCAGAACTAGCATAACCCACAGCAGTAACAATGGAGCTCACATTGCCTAGTGCTTCTTAGAGGTTTCACAGAGGGTAGTTCTTGGGGGATCCCAAAACCCCAAATTTGCATTTAAAAATCAAATGAGGCCGAAACGGCCCCGGTGAGGTCGGGACAGATAATGGGAACCAGTATAGATTGATGAACAGGGGTAGATGCAGAGGCAGAGCAGCACTGAACAGACTGTCAAACTACAGTGGGAAGCCTGGGGAGGGTTTTTTTTTTTTTTTGGGGGGGGGGGCGCGATTAAGAGATCAACGGAAGGACTTATATGCATGCATATAAGAATAACCAATGGACACAAGACACTAGGGGGTAGGGCCGGGGGAATGTCAAGGGGGGGAAAAAGGAGACATATGTAATGCTCTTTGTAATACTTCAAGAAATAAAAATTATTAAAAAAAAATCAAAGGAAAGCTACAATGCAAAGGGAAACAGATCCATTTCGATAAGAAAGCTAAACAAAATGCAAGTTGAGAACAGCCTGCAAGGTGAGGTGTAAGGAACCAGTCTGACAATTTTTATCTCCAGACCTTTGTTTTTGATTCTTAGGTGTAAAAGGATCAATGCAAATGTTAAGATTCTGATCCTAAATGAGTAGCAATCAACTCTGAAATAAAACTGTACCAAACAGCTTAACTGGACAAAATAAAACTAATCTGGGATGGGCGTAACATCAAAGCTCTCCAGCAAAAGTGAGGTTCCAATTCTATTAGATAAAAACCAAAGCTGAGAAAAAAGGGCAAAAAGTCATATATTTGTATGTTTCCATTTATATCTTACCACAATACCACAGTGGTAATTAATTTAAACCACTTTTTAAAAATGCCATTTGTTATTAATACGCTTACCCTAGTTTCTTGACATATTCTAAATATCCAATTAGGATTTCATAATAGACTGCAGTCCTCAAGCATTTCGGGCGGAAAAAGTGAACACTGTCGAGGTATGATATGTATACTCTCCTGTAACAAGTGGGGAGAAAGAAACCAAGTCAGGTCATCACATGATTTCTTACCAATGCGGCTAAAAATACATATTCTCTCTCCGTGTTTTTTAAAGCTCACCTTGTCAACATGGTATTATTATTGTCCCTCTAGGGGAGCTTAGTGAGCCTAAGGCTCTATTATAATCTCAGCACCCAGTAGTGCCTGAAACATAGTGTATCAACCAATATTTATGGATCCAAATGTATTCTGGCAGCATTCTTATTCTGGCCTTTATACTATTTTGGAAACAAATTCTAAGCCATATTGCTACCTGATCTGCATGACACTCATTCGCATACCTCTCAGCAAAGTCCTATCTAGATTTAAGCCCATTTTCTGAAAAGTAGTGTTTGTTTCCCATTCCAGGCTGCTACTCACAACGCTTTCCTTATTTCTATGACCACAGAAAAGCAGTATTGAGCAGTACTGTGTGTTTTTGGTTTCATTTCAATACTACACTTGAGAATCTGCATTTCCAAACCAAGTACATCAAACACGTTCTTTTGCCCATTTTGCCTTTCATCTAACTACAAACTTCCACCCTAGTAAACCTTACCTCTGATTGGGTGGAGGGCAGTCCGAGCCATACTCCTGAACATGCATGCCAAAGAAGCACAAGTCAACACCATCAATCTCTTCAAAGGCAAAGAGGGCTTTGGTTCGATAGGGAAAGGATTCTGCCATCTCTCCATTATCCACAAATCTACACAATTCAGATTGGAGGGAAAAAACACAACATGTTATTCAGATTAGAGTCATCAATAGTAACTGTGGATGAACAATTGTGGATCCACAAGAGAAGAAAAAATTAAATTCCTAGAAAAAAGTAAATTACTAGATACCTTGCTTTCATGCCTGGTTTGACTTCCACAGTTTTGTCAGAAGCATGAACGACACGAACAGTGACTTCTCCTGACTCAGGGTGATTTTGTCTCCTCAGAAAATCATTCACACGATTTTCTAGAAAGGTGCCAAGCCTAGTGGATGGCAACCCTAGGAATGTAGAAGTTAAAAGTTCAGTAGTAACCAAGATGCAAAATCATTACTGTTAAAAGCAAGCAATGTAGTCAATACTCAAAGCATTCCCCCCACGGAAGACTGCATGAATGTGCACTCATCCTTGCACAGGGGCCCTGCTGGTCTTGTCTGAACCATTCCAATTTAGTGCATTGCAGTTAAAGCAAGCATGGTAGTCAATACTTTTTAAATGTTATTTCTCCCAACTTTTTATTTTGAAAAACTTTATAATTTCAGAAGTTAAAAAAAAGACCAAATATCCATATGCAGTTTGCCTCAATTTGCAAAACTAATTTTCAAAAAAGTTTATTTCAGAGCAAGAAAAAGAAATGTCAATGTGACAGAGAGACATTGACCAGTTGCCTCCTGTACACACCCCCACCTGGGACCGAACCTGAAACCCAGGCATATGCCCTGACCGGGAATCAAACCAGCAACCCCCTCACTGCACAGGATGACGCCCATCAACTGAGCCACACGGCCACAGCGCTACAAAAATTATTTTTAAAAATGTTGGATATTATGAGAAACCTTGCAGGAATAAAAGTGACCTGTAGGTCAGCAAAGAATTGCAAAGGCACTTACGAAACTAAACCAAATACTGTAAGATAAGATAATACTGATAGTATAAAATTTTTAAACGATACCCCCCCCTCCCCCGCCCAATTGAAAAAGTCACAGGTCTAAAAGCAGCCCCCACTAATGGTATGGACAAAACTTAGAGAACCACTCATGGGATAGCAATTCTGGCCAAATATTTTCACACCTGGCCCCCATTAAGAAATGGTCCAAATATGGAGAAATGCAGAAACAAGAAAACAAATTCTCCATTTTACAAACCCTGATCCCTGAAATGTTTTTCTTAGGTCTAACGAATTTCACATCAAAAGGTACACTGCAGTTCAATTCTAAGTACATACAGTATAGAAAAGTTTTATTTTTAATTTGGTTAAATATTTTAAATAAGGTTGAAACAAAGCATTCATTTTAGATAGTTTATTCTTAACTGTGCTTTAGTGAAGTTTTGCCAAGCTGTACCTGTAAAAATGAAACTTACTTTTAGCAGAGAACTTATTTTCTTTCCTAGTTCGCGCAGTTTTCTTTAAACAGCCATCACAGACAAACCTAAAATGTAAACCAAGACTTTGCTTACAAAACTTAGAGAAACATTTAAAGTAATGTATACTACATAATCTAGCTTATATACTGGTATGTATAAAGTTAAAATTCAAAAGATGACTTGCGAGAAATAGAAACGTTTCTAAATATGCAACAGAAAGTTAATACAAACAACATGTGAAGAGCTTGTGGATACCATTCACACACAAAAAAGGAAAAACCTAATTGAAAAATAAAAGACATGAAGAAATGTGAAGGGCAGATAAACTGCCTTACATGTGAAAATGATGAAGGATTACAGATTAAGATAGGAATTTAGGTTTTTTTGGCAAAATTTTGGTATCAGTCTATTTTCTTCTGATAGGTATTTAAGTGAGTACATTCAGAAGTACCAATAGATTTAAAATTTACATTTTAAAAAAATCCTCACCTGAGATTTTGTTTTTAATTAAAAAAATTGATTAGAGAGAGAGAGAGAGAGAGAGAGAGGAAAGGAGAGGGAGAGAAAGAGAAAAAGAGAGAAGTTGCCTCCCATACAGGGATCAAACCAGGTAAATTTCCTGAATGGGAAATTGAACCAGAGACCTTCTGATACACGGAACGATATCCAATTAACTGAGCCACCCGGCCAGGGCAAAATGTAGATTCTTTTTGTTCCTGCAGTTACATAGGATGTGTACCTGAGCTGAATTTCTTACAAAACCCTGAGAGGTCATCAGCTAGCTGACTATCAGAAGTTGCTGGAATCACTGCCAATCTGTTAATTATTCTCACCCACTCTGTAATTAAGGAGAACACTAAAAATTCCTATCTAAAGACAAGCAATATAAATATCAACTATGAGTTTCCTGAGCTATTTTCTGGAAACTTGTTAGCCTTCTCTTTCCTGTGACCTTCAAACCAGCATCGATAATCCAAGGAAAGAGCAGAGGACAGTATAGACAGAGAGCCCATCCTAACAAGCCACTTGATGCACAGACTCTGCCACTCGTCCCCTTCCCTTGGACAGAGCGGGGACCAGCCCCACTACTGGAGAGTGAGAAGTGGCCCATAGCAATAGCAGGTTAAGTGTCCAAAAAAATCCACATCGAAGCCAGTGACGCTGGGCAGCTTGGATAAATATATGCAGAATATTCAGAAACAGAACATGTGGCCCAAGAACAGCTAGTTAACTGAAGTCTGTATCTAGTCACTTTATGCAACTCTGCCTTTCACTGAACAACAGCTATGTACCTTATTACTATAGCCATTAACCTTATTGCCCAACCTCCCAAAAGATGTTTAAGTCTAATCCTAACCAGGGCCACCATTTAATATACTATTCAGTGTAATGTTTTCTCAAAAGGGAAAAAGAGGTGTTCCCTTAGCACCCCTTATATTTGTATCTTTTTAAAAAAAAATATTTTATTAATTTTTTACAGAGAGGAAGGGAGAGGGCCAGAGAGTTAGAACCATCGATGAGAAACATCGATCAGCTGCCTCCTGCACACCCCCTACTGGGGATGTGCCCACAACCAAAGTACGTGCCCTTGACTAGAACTGAACCTGGGACCTTTCAGTCCGCAGGCCAACGCTCTATCCACTGAGCCAAACTGGTCAGGGCTTGTATCTTCTAATTTTCCTAATGCAGTATAAGCAAACGTTCAAAACTTGGTAAATTTAATTGCATCTAACACCTCCTTGCTAGACTCCAGGTGCTAGCGATTTCTTGTTACCTCTATTCATAAATCTTTAAAAAGCACTTACTTTTGATGTAACCAAAGATCACAAAATAATCCTATACAATAAAAGGTTAATATGCAAATTGACCAAATGGCAGAACAACCAGTCGCTATAATGCGCACTGACCACCAGGGGGCAGACACTCAATGCAGGAGCTGCCCCCTGGTGGTGAGTGTGCTCCCACAGGGGGAGTGCGCTCAGTCAGAAACTCTGAACTGGGCTCACCGCTGGCGATTGTAGCAGTGGTGGCAGGAGCCTTTCCTGCCTCCGTGGCAGCGCTAAGGATGTCCGCCTGCAGGCTTAGGCCCTCTCCCCAGGGGGCCTAAGCCATCAATTGGACATCCTCTGAGGACTCCCCGCTCCCAGGGCTCCTGAACTGCAAGAACGCCCAGGCCGAGCTGAGGGACACCCCCACCCCGCGTGCATGAATTTTGTGCACTGGGCCTCTAGTTTAAAATAAAAACCAGTAGAATAATTGTATATGGATTAAAAAACTGCATGCAAACAAGATAATGATTTTTTTGATTCTAGGTTATTTAATGTTTTAAATCTGGGTTTAAATTAGCTTTTCCCAATCCAAAGAACAATTTTCAGAGACAGTAACTTCGAAGATATAATTGCAAAAACAAAAACTCATTAAGACTCATGATAAAGAAAGAGTCTAGATAAAATACTGGTGTCTCACCCAGATGGCCAGATCATCTCATGATGAAGGACACAGATCTGATGCATCTTTCTTCCACACTCGGTACATTCAACAAACCTGGAAGAAAAAAGCCAAAATATCTAAAGGCTCGAAATAATAGTTTTTAGAAGTTTTTAAAAGCTCTTTACTGTTACAGGTAGAACAAATTTCAAAGAAATTAAATGTGACATTTTAAAATGTGACTGGAAAGGCAGTAAAATGTGAATGATCCCTATTGCTTAAGCTTCCAAACGAGTCTGCCACCGCCCCGGCCACTCTAGGAATGCCCACCACAATGGTACATGCCAGCGCTCTGCAAGGCCTCACCACAAAGGAGGGCCTGTGAGCTTGTTTCAAAATGTGGAGGACAACAGGGATGATCACATGGCCCTGGGCAGAGGTAGGTTGGTGCTTCCCTCGGGCCTATGCAACACCAATATATTTGGTCGCTTTAGTGAAATGAAAAAAAATACTAACTGTAATGTAAACATCTACATTTCTACCATCTATGTTATTAGTTTTATGTATATAGATTCAGTCCAAGGATATAGAATCATCTCACTGGCCATGCAAACCAAGAAAATGAAGGGAAGAAAGGAAAATCAAAGTGTACTGACTATTCAAGGAAATCTACTTACAGTTCAGGATCCAGTGTGTCATTTTTTCTCTTGGAAAACTGTTCTTTATTTATTGTACTAAAGAGAGAAGAGGGACACAATGAGAAAAAGCGATGTAGAAAGGTGAGCATTCTGACCACCGTTCTATCCCAAGGAACAAATCTCATATGATAAGTGGATTATTTAAGTCCATTTTTCAGGTAAGTCTAGTCAAATAACTTTTTATATTAATAGAAAATGTCAATATCAAGAAAACATATTTTAGTCTTACAGGTGAAAATTCCTTATCTTATAGTATTTATTTAAAAATATTCACATGGCCTCCCAACCATCTGGAACTGACACATCACACACACTGACAGACTCACAAACACAGAAGCTAACACTCTTATCATTCTTCATCCAGGATAAACTTCAGGGGGCCCAACTCTGCCTATTGGGGTGATTCTTCACAAAAATGAGGGCACTTCCACATCTAAACGGTTTCCTACTAGTTACTGTCTAGCAGTACATCTCTACATGGCTCGAGGCCTCGCTACTCTGAAGACCAGCAGCACAAGTGGACCTTAACGCAGACTCTCAGGTCCCCAGCATTC
>NW_006299834.1:2487355-2496848 GCF_000327345.1 Myotis davidii
CACAGATGCACTGTGAGAACACGTGGTAAGACACTCCGCAGTGCCAATAGGAAGGCTGCCTTCCTTTCCTGCATCAGGAAAACCGAGCTCGAGTCCTGACTTCCCTGGTTTAGCCAAAGGTCAGAAAATCTCCATAAGGCTCAAGGGACCTAGTACCTACTCCCCAGATCAAAGCCTGACTGTACTAAATTGTACTTCAATGGTGATTAAAGTTAAAGTGCAACTTCAAAAAGCCCAATTTGGAAAAATTAATCAGTTTTTCAAAGAAGCCCTGTTTTACTAGTAACATAACACAATTCTATATTTTTTTGGAGTGTTTGGAGCAGCTTTTGTTTATTATGGGTTAAACCAGAAAAGAAGCTGAATATTAAAAGTATACCAAACAGTTCTTTCTTCCTAAAACAGTCCAAATTTGAAATACAATGTTTGTCTAAATCTCAGAGATTAGAAGTGCTCTGAGCCCTGGCCAAAGTCAGGGTACGTGTGGGAGGCAAGCAATCGCTATGTCTTTTTCACATTGATGTTCCCCTCTTCCTCCCTCTATCCCTCCCTTCCTCTCTCTAAAAATCAATGGAAAAAATATACTGAGGTGAGGATTAACAAAAAACAAAAAAATAAGTACAATGAGGCAGTTCGGGACATGTTTGAAAATTTTTTTCCTTGGCATTTACCAAAAAAGAACTTGTAAGATCCCAAAAAGCCCAACGAAGTCTCTAAGTCACTCTAACAAAGCCCTAAGGTTGTTTAATGCTATTCACAATTATAGTGATTTCTGTATTATTATCTAAGATGAGAAGGCTGTAAGATTTTGTTCAATTCCCCTCAAATTCAAAACTGTTAATAATGAAGTTCCCTGGCACTACACACTTTCAACATTTAGGAAAGAAGCTGAGTGTTTCCTTAGAGAAGAAGTATATCTAAAATGACCACCCAGTACTAATGTAGTCCCTCTATCAGCACTAACAACTGATAGAAATTTATCGGTGCTAACCAATATGGCGGCCACTAACCACAGATGTCTATTAAGCATTTAATAAGTAGCGAGTGCAAGTGAGAAACAACTTTACATTTTATTTACTTTTAATTAGTTTGTGTTTAAGTAGCCATCTGTGGCTAATGGCTATCATATTGGACAGCATAATCCAAGACTACTCAGAAGCCTAAGCATAAGCATAATCACCTGAAAATAAACAGAAATAAGATGGCACTTTTGAAAAGAAGCAGGTACTTACGTTTGAGGCTGGGAAGGGTCATCCCCCAAAGAAACGCTCTCCCCTTGGATTTCATTGAAACACTTCTCACAGAAATGATACCTGTCGGCAAGAAGGCCATACTGGGGTGAACTGTTCCGTTCACACAACACAGCCCAAGCCAAGCAACGAAGCCACCAATCACAGCAGGCCAAGGAGGGGGACGGGAGCAGAGAGCAGGTCATCAACGGCGACAAGGACATTCAATGATGCAGATTTATGGGCCCCACAGTATGGGTTTTGTTTTTTGTTTGTTTTTTTTGCAATCAAAGCCAAATGCAGACAACGACAAGCATGAGGGAGGAAAAAAAAACAAAACAAAACAAACGAAGAAATGAGGGATTGCAGGATAACAGAACAACATTCAATGCAGGACAAGACAACACAAAGCAGAAAGCCAAGGCAAAGCACAGATTAGCATTAAATATCTCAAATGGGATCACAAGTAAAAATAAAAGTTTCACTTACACAGACCTACACCCTTCATTTTAGTAATTAATGCTAACTGATACAAATTAATCAGAAGGAAGGAGAATATACTGGGGAGAGAATAATTGCCATCCTGTTACCTAAACATCATTTTCACACACTTCTCCCCACTTCTTAAAAAAAAAAATCCATTATGGATACAGTACCAGGGAACAACTAATCCAAAACCAACTGTGGGTTGGAAAAAATTTTCTTTTTGATCCCAAGGAAGCCACATTAAAAAAAAGCCCACGTGTTTTTCAATGAAAAGTTTGCACAAGCAGTTAAATAGGGATTGTGACCATCAACTGATACAGTTAACAAGACAAAAGGCAGGCAGTGGTGTGTGTGGATTCCTTGGTACCAAGATTATAAACAGTGTAAGTTGATGTTAAAAATACAAAAATGGTCTGAATGTTAAGATTGTAGCATGAGAAGTTTCATGCTGGTTGTTATTTGATTTTTTGAACATAAGTGCTTAAAACAACTTGAGACCCACTTTTTCCAAGTTTTAATCAGTAAAACACTGGATACGAATGACTACAAAGCACTAAGGGAGTGCACCGAACTTTTTGTAAATAAAACAAAAAGTTTAAGTGACTCTTTCAAAGCTAGGACTACATCTGTAGCACACAAGTTCAGAAAAAACACCACCATGGGCTTGGTTTTATTACAGAAGAGTGTTAATCACTAGCCTTGGTCTTTACCGTCTCAGAGCCCACAGTAAACACTCCTATACCCACACTGAAAACAGGAGACAAATCATGGTTAAGATAACAGTGAGTAAATTTTTGTAATTACTGCCCAAAAGGAAACATCATAGAGAAAGGGCACATAGCAATATTAAAATATTTTCTCTAATCAGTTTCTTTTCAATGTGCACAAATTCATGCTCTGGACATTAGTATTATTATAAGCCAGGGCCCAGACAAGTGACGCAAGGCTACTTTCTGCTATAAAACTGTGTATTTCTAAAAAGGCAAATTGCAAAACCAGAACTTGTGCTGTACAGTTGTTCTCAAGGAAGTTACACATGAACCATGACCTTATGTGTGTTGGTCCATGTGCATGCACTCTCTAGACAAGCACACACATGGATCATGGGCCACACATGGTCAAGCTTACCTGTTCTGATAACTGTAATACGTGGCATCACGTGGGATTGTGCACAACTGTTTGCCATAGCAACAGAGTGTCTGTGGAGAGAATTCCAACTGCAAAAGAAACCATTTATTAAGTAGTACACAGGCCTGAAGGACAAGCTAGAATATTTACACGGGCAAATAAAAAACCAAGTCAGTGAAGTTTTAATTCTCATTTGTGTTAATCATAATGTGCTGTTTCCAAGACAGTTCACAGAACTAAAACCATTCTAGTTTACTAATGTATTATTTCACCACTGTGCGTAGACTTAGTGGTCATATCCTCTCATGACTTACCAAAGAACTCAACAGGACAAGAGGAGCTTAATGTGAATTGGTATGCACAGGCAAAGCAGTACATGACAGGTGGTATGCACCCATAGGAGGTTATGATCAAATCCCTACTCCAGATGAATTTATAATCTAATGATTCAGGACTCTAATTAGTCAAGTTTTCAACACAATAATTATCTGTGCAAAAATTCTTACCTTTCTACCACAACAATATCCAAGGCTTTGCATGACTGGGTCAATTTCTTGTTCAAAGACCTCAGAGAGCTTGGAGCAGTATTTGTACACGCGCGATGTTTTCCGATTATATAACCAGGCATTGTTGAACATAAGCCAAATGTCATCCACATACTGCCAGGGCTCCTGATACTGTCCAGTGTCTAACTTCCTCTTGATGGTGGAAAGATCCATGGGGATCTTCACAATATCAAAGTAATCCTAGGATAAGAAACACAAGCAACATTACGCAAAGTCTCAGTATATTTAAGGCAGATAGCCTATCTTCCTATTATCATCATTAACTTCCAGGTAATGTTGAATCTTTGACCTGTCTATATTTCAGAAGAGTTGATTGATCCAACACCCTTTAAATCATTAGTCTACAGAGATGTGAGGCAGGTCAAAGGAAAGAGCAGAGAACAGAGCTACCACAGACTTTCCATATGCCAGGCTTATGGTCTACAGAAACAACTGCAGGTCAAGAAACACAAGCAACATTACTCAAAGTCTCAGTATATTTAAGGCAGATAGCCAGGCTTATGGTCTACAGAAACAACTGCAGGTGCTTTACCACATAGTATAAGTACAATCAGTTTAAAGACCCTAAAATTTTAGTACTAGAAGGAAACTAAGTCCACAACATCAGTGCTCCATCTAAGGCCACAGAAAAATATAGGGGGGTGAAGGGTGGGAGAGGGAATTCCCGATGGATTTCCATCCTTCACAGTACTCCATTGCCTTATTCAATACTACTTAAAATCCTCAAAGGGAACCTGCTAGCAGACTGGTGTAAAGGCAACTTTAAAAGCAGATGAAGCTGCCTGGCCAATGTGGCTTAGAAGTTGACGTCCACCCATGAGCCAGGAGTCACAGTTCGATTCCCAGTAGGGGCATGCAGGACGCAATCTCACTGATGTTTTTTCTGTTTTTCTTTCCCCCTCCCTCTCTCTGAAATAAAGTAAAAAACAAAAGAACTCCACAAAAATCCTCTGGAGAACTTAAGATAGCAGCTGATTGAAATAGGCCTTTAAGGTCTTCCAGTTTAAAAAAATAAAAGCTAAAATAAAAGCTGATGAAGCTAATTTGGGTCTATCTTTTCCATAAAAAAAATAAAATTACTGCTACTCCAGTGATAAACTATATGACTCAGGAATCCCACTAAGTATATATCCAAGAGAAATAAAAACATCCACCACACTGCCTTGATTGGTTTGGCTCGGTGGATAGAGCTTTGGCCTGCGGACTGAGGGGTCCCGGGTTCGATTCCGGTCAAGGGCATGTACCTTGGTTGCGGGCGCATCCCCAGTAGGGGGTGTGTAGGAGGCAGCTGATCGATGTTTCTCTCTCATCGATGTTTCTGACTCTCTGTCTCTCTCTCTTCCTCTCTGTAAAAAATCAATAAAAATATATTAAAAAACAACAACAAAAAAACCCAAACATCCACCACACAAATATTTGATGCGGATATTCCCAGCAGCACCAGTGTCAACAGTAAAAAATGTGTAAACAACCCAAATGTCTAACAAAAAATAAACTGGTGAAGAAAACATGGTACAACCACAGACAGGACTATTCCTGGGCCATAAAAAGAACTGAAATACCAGCTTGCGCTACAACAGGATGAACCCTGAACACATTACGCTAAGTGAAACAAGCCAGTTCCCAGCCCCACACACTGTGTAACTCCATTTAGTGAGATGTTCAGAATGGACAAATCCAGAAAGCAGGCTTATGGCTGACTGGGGGTATGGTAGTGGTGGCTGTGAAGCAGAGGGGAATGACTACTCATGGATATGGGGTTTCTTTTCTTTGGGGGGCTGGTAAAAATGACCCAAAACTGACTGTGGTGATGGTTACATAATTCTGTGAATGCACAAAACCATTGAATTATATACTTTACATGAATGACTTACACCATATGTGAATTATATCTGAATAAAGCTGTTAACAAGTTAAAAAACAAAATCAGAAGTGCCACCACATACTTACAGGGATTCCTAGAAGCTGAGGGTCCACAGGTTGACGAAAGGGGAGGGATTCTGGATCCTGTCGGTAAAGTGCCTCCAATGTTGGCATCAGTGCCTGGCGTAATTCTTCTGGTTTGAAAACTTTAAGAGTACATTTAAAATTAGTTACCAATTAATCATAAAAAGAGAAAAAGTTCAAGTCAAAGCTATGAATACATCTCAAGAATCACAAAATACAAAAATGCCTACATTGTCCCCATGGAAGTATCACTAAGGGTGGGTAGCACCTTCAAAACACCATGTCTTGTAATCCTTAAACACCTTTTATGGCTCAGCTAATTTTTCAGTCAGAAATTTAGTTCAGATTTTTTGTTTCTCCCTCACCCAAGGACCCATTCGATTTTTTAGAGGGAGAGACAGAAGCATCAATGTGAGAAACAGGTTGGTTGCCTCTCGTATGTGTCCCATCTGGAAAGGAACCTACAACCTAGGTATATGTGCCCCATCTGGAGTGGAACCCATGACCTTTCAGTGTATGGGATGATGCTCCAACCAACTGAGCCACAATGGCCAGGGTTGTTAAGATGGTCTTAACCAAGTAGAAAAAGAATCCCAAACCTTCCAAAAATTTATGAAGAGACTTGTCAAAATAATGTAGGAGGAGGAGGATGCTATCAAGTAAGAATAGAAAGAACTCATTCACAACATCAGTATTTAACGAGCTAGAAATTGGATCTGGTATTGTCTTATAGCTGAAGGTACCAGAAGCACTCCAAGAATAGGCCCTCATTATGTTTCAGAAGTTAGGAGGAAGACATATTTACAATTTTAATGGCAAATGTTAGGTTTAAGTCTAAGGAAACAGACTAAATTGTTATTGCCAGAACACTGGACTCAGTTTACCAAATTATGTTCAAGTGTGTTTTGCAAAAGTCAGAAAAGAGTTGCATGTGTGTCCCAAATGGAATCAATTTAAGCTGTCATTCAAGAAGCTAGCCATAAAAGGTCCAATTCTGAGCTTTAAAATTACACTTAGAGCACAGGCCTTATTTCTACTATTTACAAATAAATTTTATCTTCGGGAGGGTATATGTTAGCACTTCAGGTATATTTCACCTCATTATGGGGGCTGCCATTAAAGAAAAATCAGACAAACAGATGGCTTCTTTTGTCTCTCATACTAGGTTGTATTCAAAAGAAACAGATTTTGAGCAAACTTGTGTGATTAGCTGCTTTAAAGAGAATCCGAATAGTAAAACTGGTTTGTTGCAGCCCACATTAAAACAACTCAATGTATACAACCTTACTTTTAAGTGAAAATAATTTCTTAACCCCAACATTTTAAAGTACATTAATGGAACACTTTTATAAACATCCTCTCCAGGAGCCAGGAGACTCTCCCTTGAGATAAGCCCTGTCTGTTCTGTGCCACTGAAGAGGTCACTAGAGTTACAGAAAGTTCTAGTCCTACACTAATTTCTGTGGGAATGTTTGAGTTTAACACTGTGTTAAGCAGCACCGCTTTGTCGACTGGATTCATCAATATTCAGCAGGGTGGCTCAAAGCAGAGACCGCATAGCTGACCTGGGTTCACTTAGCAGCTGAGTAAGCTGGGGCAAGTTACTTATTGAGCATCAGTTTTCCTGTCTGCATAATGGGATCAACAGCATCAGTTTATAAGTTTTTATAAACTTATCAAATGAGACAATGCAGTTGTGTGGCATAATGCCTGGTGCACAGTAGGTTAACAATGTTATTATTGCTGTTATTTTTTGCATTTCAAGAATATTACTTCTAGGAGAAACTAAGATGGCGGCAGAGATAAACACCGGGAAGTTAATGCCGCTCACAACAATTGATTAATACCTCAGAGAAACAACACGGACTTCATCCAGAACCACAGGAAGCCTGGCTGACTGTAAACTCTACAACTAGAAGGAAGGAAAGGCACATTTCTCTCCTCTGGAAAATACAATTTTGACAGGGTGTTAACCACTCAACCCTGAAGAAATGATGGGTATGACTGACTCAGTAATTCCAGGAAGGAAATATACTTTAAAATAAATAAATTAAGTAAATAAGTAAATAAATTCTTTTCCAACATTAGTTAACGAAAAGACCAGGACAAGGGCTCCAAGCTTAATGAAATCACATTGAGAGTCCATTTCCGAGGTCCAAGAAGCCTCATCCCATTCTTCTCAAGTTCTGTTAGTCCCTGCCTTCAGGAACACAGAGCCCGGGACTTACTCTTCTTCTTTGACTGTCCTGGAGCTGGAGACGACTGGGTAACTGAAGTACTTGGCTGGTCTTCCTCCTCTTTCGTCTCAGTTTTTACTTCAGTGCCTCTCTCTTCTGTTTCTGTAGGTTCCACTTTACAGTCTTCTGCTTTAGTCTAAAAGGCAAGGTAGGTATTTTAGTATTCCGAAGACATGCAACTGGAAGCAGTAAAGATCACTGACAGACTTATTGTCTCCCCCAGCCGCCCCCACGAGTATCTGAAAACCCTTTTTTCAAATGGAAATCAATGAAATGAGATTTAATGATCAGAATACGTTCCTGTAACATGTTTAATTGGGCTTCTAGACTGAGTTCCTTACAAAATCACAGTAATTGCCCTACTCTCACCTCTGGAATATCCTCTGGCTGAGTATCTGCTGGTTCTGGCTGATCCACTTCCATTTTAGCCTCCATTTTCACTTCCTGTGAAGGCTGCTTCTCAGGAATGGCCTGAGAATTCACTTCTGTGCTACTAGTAGATGGAGGGTTTGACACCTGACCCTCAATGCTTACAGCTGGCTGGGAAAGCTGGGCAGAGAGGGGGGACGACACAAAAAATTTGCCAATTATACAACCAGAATTTAAGCTACACAATAGGATGGCATGGTTAACCCCCTATTTCTAGGCTGGTATCATTACATCTTATAGAGCTTTCACTTATTGCTTATTTCATCCCCTTGTAATAAAGCATGCTTTATTTTATTTTAAACCCTCACTAGAGGATATGCTTAGAGAGAGGAGGGGAGAAAGAGAAACATCAATGTGAGAGAGAAACATGGGTTGGGTGCCTTGCATATGTTCCTTAACTGGGGATCAAAACCATAACCCAAGGATGTGTCCTGACTGAGAGTTGCACCAGCAACCCTTTGGTACATGGGATGACGCTCAACCAAGTCACTCTGGCCAGCGTAAATTATGCTTCAGAACAGGAGATTTAGGACTTAAAAATACTGGTTGACTGGTTGCACATGAAAGAGCCATCAACTGGCTTTTGTTGATTCTCATTCTGTGGTAGTGAGTGAGGGGTGAAGGTTTCAGAGGTGACTGCCTAGAGGAGCTCACATTTATAGAGAAATGGAAAGAAAAGAAAAAAGGATGACTGCCTATCTTCTTTTGTTTTTAACACTTCTCATTAGGACATTTCAAATGTACAGAAAAGCAGAATATAATGAACCCTCATACTGCATGGCTGTTTGGAATAATCACATTCTAAAGGGTAAATGTCCATTCTCTGAAGTCTTCCAATAAGAAACCTCATAATGAGAGATTAGTATTTTCAGGAACTACCCTACGTAGAATAAAATCAAGTTTCCTTTTGCACTCTGCCCTCTCTTGCCCATCAAAGGCCAGGATGAACCAGTCAGTAGTGAACAGTGTTTTATAAAGTAGACTTTTAGCTCAATATTGACAGAGAACAAAAACAGTATCAGTGATCAAGTAGAAGGTTCTAAGCCTTCACCCATCGAGTTCTGTTAGTAGGATGCAACTATTAGATGTGAATTTAGATGTCTACTATATAAAATGAGCCTCTCACACGGAAGCTACAAGCTGTTCCAAGCCCATACTTTTCTCATCTTAGATCATAATTTTCTAACCTTGGCTAGGACCATAAACACTCATAAATTCATGATTTTGTTTTGTTCATTTGCCCTCTTATACTACAGCTCAGACTATTTGAAAAACATTCTTTAAAATTTATGTGAGTATACTAAATGTACTTGAGTCTCTCCCCTCATGGTCCCCTTATATGCCTTAAAGCCTCTGAATACAACATGAAACAGCATGGCCAACATCAGACCTAAACAAAGTCTCTGAACTCCATCTGTGCTAGTCCTACAACAGGAAAAAAGAAGAGTAAAAAGGGTAGGGAAGTAGGGAA
>NW_006299834.1:2496881-2504748 GCF_000327345.1 Myotis davidii
GTCTAGCTGGGCAGACAACAAGAGACAAGAAAATTAACACAGCACAGAAGTACTTTAACACCACAGTTCAGGTGAAACAATCCCACCCAAACCCAAGTCTGCTTACTGGAGTGGCAGGCTGTGGAGGCAGCAGTGGTGCCGTTGGGGTGGGAACAGACGCCGATGTACTCTGCTGTGAGAGAGGCTGCTGCTGCAGCTGGTCAGCTGAAGCAGCAGCAGGAAGTGAAGGCTGTAGTTGGGGAGGAAGTTGCGTGGGTGGAGGTGTAGGTGTCTGCCTTGGAGGTGGGTGTAGAGCCTGGGACTGTGGCCCAGGTGGCATTGCTGGAGGTGTAGGAACAGGGGCTGGAATTGCTGTTGCTGGTGGCTGCTGAGCCCCTATGCTTGGGGGAGTGTGGTGAGGGGTGGGAGTACGACTAGGTACAGGAGAGGGTGAATTCTGATGCAGAGCTGGTTGAGGAAGAGGGGGACAGTGAATGTGGCTCCCTTGAGACCCTGGAGGCATTATAGGAGAGTTCACAGGGCAGGAAGAACTGGACATTTGTGCCTGTTAAAATGAGAAACATAAGAAGAGAATTAAAGCAATATTTACATAGGCAGGCTATATGCATTTAAGGACACAAACTGATTAAACAAAAATGGCAATGAATGCCTCCATTTAAAAATGTGATAAAACTTGTTATTGGGGGCAATATCTTTGGATAATATAGTACAATTAAGTAAACGGCAAAAAATTCAGCTGAATGGCCTCAGTCTCTACAGGGGCATGGAACAGGTGAGTACACATATACAGTGGATTTTGGCCTTCCTATGCTCTCTTCAGCTAGAGTTCTTCCTTCTGCACAGCAGTTGTAACAAGATTTCATTTTATTGTGTTCATTACTTAATGAACTATCTATTTAATTTCTTTCCTGGTTTATAACAATTAACATGGCTATGCCACAGAGTACTCACTTCACTGTTCAGAATACCACATGTCTATACTGTTTATTTTTCAATCCTCATCGAGGACATTTGTCCATTCTTCTTTTTAGAGAGTGTGGAAGAGAGAGGGAAATATCAATGTGAGTGGAACACATTGATTGGTTGTCTCCTGCATGTACCCTGTCCAGGGCCCTGACTGGGGAGGAACCTGCAGCCGAGGTACATGCCCTTGACCAGAATTGAACCCAGGGCCCTTCGGTCCGCAGGATAATGCTCTATCCAAGGAGTCAAACCTGCTAGGGCTATATTGTTCTTAATAAAAACTTTAAAAAAATCATCTACTCTTATCCACTATTGCTGCCACCCTCCCCTGTATAAAACCTAGACCAGAGGTTCAGGTTCAAGAATCACAAAACCAAGAAAATCCATTTGTCAGACATACTTGAGACACTGGTGCTTGACCTCCAGGCGGAGCCAAAGGCATATTCGTTACATTCATTCCCTGTGTTGAGAACGGAGTCTGGGGAAGGTACTGGCTCTGGCTGGAAGGCTGCTGCATTCGAGGCCCATAGCCCATAGGCTGCAAACAAAAACACAGCACCAAATAGCTTCATTACAGTTATTCTACTAGAGCAGCTGGAATCACCAACTGGTCTGGTCCTGCTATGGGGAGGATGGGGTAGGGCAAGAAAGGAAGAAAGTGGTGCAACAGTTGTATTCATGCCAAGATAATGGAGGAAAGTCTCACAGTTTACCTAAGTCTACTTTAGAGAAATTACAAGAGGTGACAAATGAATTCTCTGATACACAAATGCACCTAGAACTCTGATAGAGGTAATTGTTTCTTCACAAACGCTGCTTAAGGAAGAAGGATGAATAAAAATTTCAGGAGACATTTGCTCTTTGCTTATGTCAGTGATATTGTAATAGAGTAAATAGTAAGATTCCATAATGGGTACAAAGAAGTAAAATATTTACAAGTTGTGCTGAACAAGGTGTAGCATTCATGGTCCCCAATGAATTGTTACATTTCATTTATAAAATTATCTCCAACAAATACAGGCCTTTAATGAAGGATTATGGAGTACCAAAGGCCCCAAAATGCCATAATCTACGGAAGGTATGTACATATTAAAATGAAGATTAATAAGCCTCCTCATTAAATATGGAAGACATTAAGCTACACAATGCTAGAGAGGCTCAGGAATTAGAGGCACTAGCTAATGCAAAGACAAGGTAAGGGTTGAGGCCAACCAAAGGTTGATAATAAGTTTAGAGTTTGCAATAGGAGCAATGAGATGTTAAGAGTCCTTTTCCTCCAGTCTCTAAGAACAGCAACTGCCCCTCCATTGCAAAAGACAGTTACCTTCCTAGGGAAGACAGACATTACAGAAGAGAGGTGATTATGTAAAAGTGTACAAGCTACCAAACACTGAGATTCCAGCAAAAGGTGACTGGCCATTCTTATAAGCTTTCCAATACTATGACTATGAACAGTAGTTGGAAGCAAATCTTTCCTATAGTATTTTATATAGATTACAATCAAGACAGTTCTTAACATATATATTGAATCCCAGGATACATACACACACACACACACACACACACACTTTAGAAACCTGGTTCTTCCATTTAAAGCTTTCAAGCCATTATATAAGTTCTGACACAGAGCATTGTAATTTACAGATGTACCATAATTTGACCTAACAAATCCCCCAATGCACATTCAGGATATGGTTTTATTTCAAAGGGGAGTATATAATGTAACATCTTTCACACAAATTTTCTTCAAAGTATATCCTTTTAGTATCTCAGTGATTATTTCTGTAGGATAAATTCTGAAAAAACAATTTGTAGATAAAGAGAAAGGTGAAAATTAATTTTAGTGTTGACTGCCTATTTATTCTCATTTCTGAAACACATTTAATAATGTCTATATTAGGGCCATAGAATAAAATAGAATTACACAAGAATCACTTATAGTCAGCTGTTTAAGCAAGTGTCAGAATTTTTATATACAAAGTAGAAACAAAGGAAAAAAAGGATTTTAAAATTGTCAGGTAAAGGTCAAAAGAGATGACCCAAACAGGCCAAACTTACTGGGTTGAGAGTTCCAGGCTGAGCTAACTGTCCGTGGTGCTGAAGAGGAGAGGTTTGCCGGGGCCCAATAGGGGGTTGGGGCATATTCATCTGGCCAAATTGATTCAAACCTGTAAGTGTAAAATATTAGATCTGAACACTTTCATGAAATCAAAGAATAAAAGACAGGTCTTATTTCTGATTCTACATCATTTTATAAGGACAAATAAATGAACCTGTTTTCAACTGTAAATGAATCTGTTAATTCACAATAGCAATAGAGAGGCATTGTTATCATCAATTCCATATTGGCCCATTGTTTGAAAATGGATGCTTGACCACTTTAATGTCTTTTGCCTTTCAACCTGCCAGCCAACCTGCTCTTCACCCCTCCCTTCCTCCCTGGGCTCCAAACACCAAAAGGTTTTCAGATTTCTCAGGCAAGCAATTATGATACCTACTGCTGGCCTGTATAATTGAGGTGCAAGTATAATCTCGTAGTAAACCAGGGACTCTGATAGAGGTCATAGTAAATGCATTGTTTTCTTCCATAACTTACCAGGTTGAGGAGGTATCCGAGGCATCATCTGGTTTGGCACACTGCCACGGATCATAGATGGATCAGGTAAAGGGCCGTCTAGAGTGAAATAGAGAAATGGTTAGAAAAGCATCTTTCAGCTAGGTTTCTTTCCCTTTAAAAGAAAAAAACCCCCCACATAATATTTTTAGTTATATTTTAAAGAATTTGGTTTGAATCACACACAAAAAAATTATGACTCAAACAGGAACTAGAAGAAAATGTTAGTTCTGAAATATTTTTTAAAATGCCTCCAAAAGGTTTTAGTGCATTCCTTTATGAACTATGGTGCTTTCAGTATGGACAGGAAGATCTTAAAGAAAAAATGCTATTATAGCACTTAATATGCTATTATTTAACTAAGCCAGATTCTTTGGTTTGTATGCAGCAGAATACCTCCAGAGACAAGGGCCACAGATTTTGCCCAGTAACAAAATTTGATTGTGTACCCCAATAATGTTTTTTTAAGTGCTGTGAATATTGGATTTAAATAAAATACTTATTATACAGCATTGCATATTATGCATCTCTTAAGATAAATACAAAAAATAGATATAATTAAAATATCCTATATAACAAAAGGCTAGTATGCAAATCAACCGAACAGCAGAATGACTGGTAGCTATGACGCACACTGACCATCAGGGGGCAGACGTTCAATGCAGGAGCTGCCCCCTGGTGGTCAGTGCATTCCCACAGGGGGAGTGCCGCTCAGCCAGAAGCCCTGAGCCGGGCTCAGGGCTGGCGAGTGCAGCGGCGGTGGTGGGAGACTCTCCTGCCTCTGCAGCAGCGCTAAGGATGTCTGATGTCTAACTCATGGCTTAGGACATCCCCCAAGGGATCCCAGATTGCAACAGGGCACAGGCCAGGCTCAGGGACCCGCCTCCAAGTGCAAGCATTTCGTGCACCAGGCCTCTAGTGAATATAAGGTTCTAACATTTTCTTGGATTATGTGCACATCCTCTGATGCAACATTCCCAGCCCATTTCACACCATAGTGCACAGAGAAAATAATATTTCTATAGCCCTGGGGGGAAGGCAGAATGCTTGAAGTGAAACAGTTCTACCCCGTACACCCCCGACCCAGTGTTGTGTGCTCAAGCCTTCGGAACACTTGTGGCACACTGTGCTGTAAAGGTAAACCCACATCAGACAACTCTCAAATTTTACTGTCACTTTTGTTCATTTAATAAAATGATCCCACAACTCTGTGGCTTATTGCAACTCAAGTTACTAAGTTCATAAGGACTTATCACTAATATTGCTCCTAATAAAACAATAATATAGTCAAATTGAAAACCGAAGAATGCTGAACACTGTCATATAATTTTATTTGCAACTGTGCAAGACTTGCAAAATTAATGTGTTCACTATACAAATATTTAGAGAACATAGCAAAAAGAGATAAACCTCTATTAATAGTTTCAATCTTCCACATTATGTATTCACATACACTTTATAAAAAAAAAAGTTTTCACTTAATATAAAAGGAACTTTTTCTCCTGTCAATAATATGCATGGGTACTGCAAGCTAAATGCTGGGGCACTTTTAGGATATTTCTGATGTTTCCACAGTATAAATTATGCTACCATGACTTTTGTGTAATTGTACCATTACTAGAGGCCCAATGCATGAAATTCAAACAAGAGCCTTGGCCCCGGCCCCTGCCCACATGGCCATAGCCGGGGGTCTCTGCCGCCTCTGCCCTCACCCCCCACCCCCCCTGCTTTGTCCGGAAGGAAGGATGATCGCAAGGACATCCTATCTAATTAGCATATTAGCTTTTTATTAGTATAGATTGGTTGGAATTAAATTCCTAGAAATGGAGCAATTAGGTTTCAGAGAATGAACCATTTAAATTCTTACCAACAGTACATATCTAAAGTTATGTTGTCACTAACGCCCATTTTAACCTTTAGAGATCCAAAAAGGTACATACTGATTTTACCTATTCTTTAATTTCCTTTTCCTACTTTTCTTCACAAATGTTTCTTTGATTAGTATTTTCACTATTGAAAATACTTTCCTTGCCCTAGCTCAGTGGTCAGCAAACTGGCCCCTTGAGTGTGGCTCTTCCAGAAAATACCACGTGCGGGCGTGCACATACAGTGCGATTGAAACTTCGTGGCCCATACCACGGGGCCAAAGAGCTGCATGTGGCTTGTGAGCCGCGGTTTGTTGAACACTGCCCTAGCTGGTTTGGCTCAGTGGATAGAGTGTCAGCCTGTGGACTAAAGGGCCCCAGGTTCGATTCTAGTTGGGGCACATGTTGGGGTTGCAAGCTTGATCCCCCTTAGTAGGGGGCTTGCAGGAAGCAGCCAATCAATGATTCTCTCTCATCATTGATGTTTCTCTCTATCTTACTCTCCCTTCCTCTCTGAAATCAATGGAAGGGAGGGAGGGAAGGAGGGGGAGAGAGGGAAGGAGAAAGGGAGGAAGGGAGGAAGGGAGGAAGGAAGGAAAAATTTTCCTTGAGCCCTAGCCAGGTTTGGCCCAGTGGATATAACATCAGCCTGTGGACCAAAAGGTTCCAGGTTCAATTCCAGTCAAGGAATCAGTTATAAGCTCCTCTCTGGCTTGTGCAGGAGGCAACCAATCGATGTGTTTTTCTCACATCAATATTTCTCTCTGTCTTTCCCTCTCCCGCTTTCTCTAAAAATCAATGGAAAAATATCCTCGGGTGAAAATTAAAAAAAAAGAAAAAATTTTCCTTGGTTTGTCCATTATTAAGATTATGGTATCTTTTGTTGTGATTTTTTCCCTCAGAGCTTTCAGGTAACATTTGGTTTAGAGACCTTTCTCATTTCATTTTATGTTTTCTTCAGAGTTCTATATTATACTTTTAGTTTTTTGTTTAAAGTTTAAAACTTTTAATTCTCTACTATTACTATCTGTGTATTGGGTATGGTAGGAATCTTCTTAATCTTCTACAAAATGTCAGATTTAGTATAAGCTAAAAGTCAACATATATTTAGGACTACGTGTTTCTACTAACACGTGATCCTGCATTGTACCATACTGTCTTTAACACAGCACTACAATTTAATATATGATAGACATTAAACTTGGCTCAAATTCCTAAAAAACTCAAGTAAATTCACCATACCCAAGTATCTCAAGTTTGTCCACTTGTCTCTGTAACTTAGTTATGCCCCTACTTCAAACCATTAGCACTAAAGGAGTCTCAACTCTAGTCTTGACTTTGTTTCTGAACACCTGTTCTTTACCTACTCAAAATATACCCACACTCTCATTTGGCAGTGGACCTTGTGTACAATACTGTTTCTTCAGTCAGAAATGTCAGTGTTCTCAATTCTTTTCATATCATAAGCCAATGAGAAAACATACCTAGCGCGTGGCAGTTAACAAATGAGGTTGCTCCAGGCCAGTGGCAACCAACAGTTCTCTACTATGTTGAGGCCTGAGGAGGATGAATTTCTAAATCCATCCATAAATCCACTAATGGCATATAAGAGTTGGTACCTGCTGGCTCAGGTGGTGCTACCTATAGGTAGTTGGCTTACCCTGACTTAAGAAATACAGCGTTTTCCCTATCATAGCCTTTTTTCACATCATTTAAATAACCTATATTCTTTCTCACTGTTGTGTACCCTAACTCCACTGCTTGAAACCTACCAACCAGTCAATGAATGAATAAGGAAGTAAACAATCCTGGCTATCTGTTCAATCATCAGGCTGCGAAGGCTGCTATAAACAGAACACAAAGTGTCCAGATGAATTTTAAGTGATGCTTCTAAAAAATAGTTCTTCGACTGAACATATTGTGTCAACATAAATAACGTGTGTGTTTAGGATGTATGAAAACTGGTGGGGCCTTTGAACCTGCTCAGTCTACATTATTGGTTGCCTACCATGTACAAGTTAGTGAAAACCTGTGGGCTATTATTTCCTAAGTGTCACTATGAGAGAAGAGTATCTGGGGCTCTCAAATGATGCCAGATTATCAGGACATGTTAAGCACCATGCTCAGAAATCTTAAATGTGCTGCTCAGCTACTGTTTGTTCAGAGGATAAATTTTCTTTGCATAGGCAAAAAATGCCAAGAAAACTAGAATACCGTATTTGCCGGCGTATAAGACGATTTTTTGGCCCTGAAAAATATGCCTCCAAGTGGGGGGTCGTCTTATACGCCAGGTACACTTCAGATAGACTGCCCATAGTGCTTGCCCCGTGCCATAGTGGCCTCCCGATGTCCGCCCACTTCATTCCACATACCGTTCAGGCATCAGCAGCGCTGCTGGGTGTATGCTCGGCTGTTATGCGATTTT
>NW_006299834.1:2505079-2521123 GCF_000327345.1 Myotis davidii
ATCTTTCTTCTATCATTGACAGTCCCTCTAGGTTGTGGGCTGCTTGCCTGTGTTCCTGAGAAGCATCTACGGTACCAGTCTATAGAGTGTGTTTTCTTTAGTGAATTACCGGTATGTTTACCGGTAATAAACTTGCACTGTTTTATGTATATGTTTGATTACATACAGCCTTGTGACAGTTTTCCTGCATGTCATAAGCATTTGAATATAAATTAAAATGTTAAAATCAAATCTGATATTGTTTTACCTTTTATTTGGTGTGTGGAAGGTGTGCGGAAGAGGGGGTAGTCTTATACGGCGAGTATATAACAAACTCTGTATTTTGAGTGGAAATGTTAGGGGGTCGTCTTATACGCCGGCAAATACGGTAGTTGCATAAGCTAATGCAAATTAATCACTTTGGTGAGAAATCATTTATTACCAAATTTTCTCCAAATCAAATACAACAAAAAGCACTTACTAGAAGTCATTCCTGGTTGTGGTTGCCCCATGTTAGGCCCTGGATTCATGGAAACTGGCACCATGCCTGCAGCATTTGGTAGCATGTTTTGTTTCTGTAGTCTAGTCCTTCGTTTTTCTTCTAGTTCTTTCTGGATTTTATAGATCTTCTCAGCTAGCAGGTGGTAGTATTCCGCCTTTTTAAATTTTGGAAATAAAATGGAAATGAGGAAAAAAGAACTACCATTTGGTAACAGAAAAAATGAACTAAGAAGAGATTTCAGCTTCACGTAAGTAGGCAGAAACCAAAAGTGGGAAGAACCTAATCTACTTTCTTGGATCATTCCAAACATGAGCTCATTTTGGAATGATCATGTGAAAAGCAGCTTCACTATGAATCTATAAACTAAGTATGACTTCTCAAAGTCGGTTTACAAAGTATGTGCTGGCAATTTACAGCACATGCAAAGATTATGCTACAAATTTTAAGAAGTGCCAATTTAGAGACGGAAGTTCAAATGATTCAGAGAAACTGCAATACTACTTGACTAAGCAGCTGATTCACCATATTCTAGTGAAAATAGCACAGAGCTGGAAACAGCTCAACCACTTTCTAAGTTGACAGAAGGACAACCCAGATAAAGTGCCACATGAGTGGACTGTATTAATAAGAGGAAAAATGTAAAAGTCTTGATGATGTACACTTTAAGAAAATTACTTTGTTATCTTGACACAGTGAGAATAAGACAGGACAGCTAAAGGTATCTTCTGAAGTACATATTACAAAGAGGAATAAACTAAGCAACCAGAACAGGGCCATTTCTGACTTTATATAGAAAAAAATAGGTGCTCACTCGATTATTTGCAGATTCATACATGTCCCCTTCCACTTTCCGGGCATATGCAACTAGGTTTTCCATCCGTCTGTCTTTTAAAGCAGCAGGATCCGGAGTAGGAAATATGGCTTGAACACTAAGAATAGAGAATCCTAACACTGTTATATCACAAAGGCTTTTTGAACTCATCATAGAAATATACTAGTACAGTACTTTAAATTTTTTCATTTTTGTACAATGTACACATTGAATTAAATTTAAAAGTGAGGGGTGAGCCTGGTGGGTGTGGCTCAGTGGGTGAGCATCAACCTATGAATTAGGAGGTCATGGTTTGATTCCCTGTCAGACACATGCTAGGCTCGATCAGTGTGGGGCGTGCTGGAGGCAGCCAAACAATGATTCTCTCTCATTACTAATGTTTCTCTCTCTCTCCCCACTTCCTCTCTGAAACCAATAAAACATTTAAAAATAAATAAAGGGAAGATGTGGAATGTGCTCTAATATAAAATACTGACCAAGATGAAATTGTCCTTTTGTGGTAAACAAAAGGTTTTCCTGATCTGAATAAAGAAATGACTCCATAAAAATACTCTCTGGCCCCTCTCTATGACTATCATTTGTAACAAACAATTATACTGTACAATTTGCATAAAGGAAGTAAGGAAACCTGACCTTTGGTACAGTATCAATTAGCAACAGCCTTCAGATCCTTCTACTTTCCTAAATTTATTCAGCTTAGTAAATAAAACCTAATCATCACTATGAAATCTTAAAATATAAAAAACTTGAAGTGGAGGGGGCAGAAATGCATCATAATTCTGCTAAAAGTCTCTTACTCTCTGGTCATTTCCTACAAAATGCTTGGCACTAGTATTCCTATAAACTGACCAATGTGATTTCAAGCCACTAATTTTATCATTTGGCTATCTCATGTTCAGTTTAATAGTACTTGAAGAGCCAGAAGAGGAAGAAATATGTGGAAGTTTAGATGAATACTTGAGTTAGTAAAAAAAAATAACATCAAGTCAGATGATCAACCCCAAATAATTAACCCTGTTCATTAAATAAAAATGTGGATGGAATGAACAAAATACCTCTATTAAGTGAAGAAAAGAGACAAAGACTTTTATCCAAAAATAAAAATGCTGTGTGCTGAAGTGTAAGTTCTGTAATCAGAGAGGTCCAGGCTCTATCTTTTTGATACTGGGTGCATTACATTTTCCCACTCTATCAGCCTTTCCCCTCTTTATTCTAACAATTACTCTTAAAATAAGACAGTGTTTGTGAGGCAGAGTGCCTGAAATATATAAACTTTTCAACAAATAGTGTGAACTATTCCACAAATTATTGATACACACACACACACACACACACACACACACTATTGGAGGATCAGAAAAACATCCTACTAGATTTAACTTCTCAACATAATAAAAGCTTTACCAGGAATAACAAAAAATTGTTGCCACATTCTAATGAGCTGAGACCTAGTTTTTCTTTTAAAATTATGAATTTTGTAAAAGCAGTAACGATAAAGTGAATAATTTTTAATTAATATATTTATTACTGTCACTAGGCAGAATAGTTAAAGTTGAGATACTAACAAAGACGATTAAAAACTTGAGAAGCAGAAACTAAGAAGCAAGAATGCCACAGGAGCAGAAGTATATTAGCAACAACAGCCAGGCTAGAGAAAAATCAGTAATATTCCTCTTGTGGTTAAGTGCCTGGCAGATTAGAAGCATACTGACATGGTAACTCTTTATGAATAAGACATGCCTACAATCTTACAGTTTGTGAACAAGATGATTTCGAAGATCCTGAGTAATATCTTCATGCCACTGTTTCCGAATTCCAGTACTGGATGGTTGAGCTGCTGTTGGCATAGGACCCAAGGAGGCCACACTGGCATTTTCACTCATCATTGGGCTTTAAAAAGGAGAAATAGTTTCAGTGAAGAGGATAGGAGCAAGATCTCATTTAAGTAGAGTGGAAAGTGATGGGTCTAATACACTGTGACAGGTCTATCTATTACATAAAGAAGTCAGGGTGGGGTGGGGTGGGGTTGGATGGTATGGGGAGACAGTGTAAATGTGTTTGTGCTTCTGTGACGGAAAGTGTTAACCCACAACATTTCATTGTGTGAAGGGGAGGAAGACATGTAACTCTTGTATTGTAAGACTATGTTGGCATTTTGACACAGATTATCCTAGGGAATTCGTTGGACAATGGACTAATTCTTAACAATGGGATAGAGCAAATTCATTTTTTAAGTAGCTGCACAGACTTGCAACTTCCTACAGGAAGTATATGGGAAGTTGTAGGTTACCCCAAATAATTAATACGATTTCAAATATGTTATAGAAAGCCTAAAAGTATGGTCTCAAATACCATATTTGTCTTTATACATTAAGAATATCTTCAAATCAAAGAAACTAAGAAAATCGTAAGAAATTCTAACATGTTTAGAAAACAACACAGACCACATCCAAAATAAAACTTACTTTTGAGAATTTATGGCTGAATGCAACATCGAGTCAGAAAGAAGATTTGATGTCTGAACGCCTACACCTCCATTTACTCCCATAGGACTAGCATCTAGGTTAAAACAAAAAAAAAAGATACAATATTTTAAATACCAGTAACAACAACAGCAGCAGCAGCAGCAGCAGCAAAACACCCACTGAGCAGGAAAAGTTATAAAAGTGTTGAAGAAATTATCACAAGAAATTTTTACACTGACTGTGACCTCCTGGTTCATAGGTCGACGGTCAACCACTGAGCAACACCAGCTGGGCACTAAAAAATCTTTACAGAATAAGTGAATTCAATAGGAACTAGAAGACTGAGAATGTGATTGTGGAAGTTTTACAGTAAAAATCTCTAATTTGGGGCTCCAGAGGGGATTCCTTCTTCGCCTCCCTGATACAGAATCTTGATAACCTGACATATAATAGAGATTCTGTATTTTTGTTTATTTAATCACTTACACGCCCATCCAGACTAGAAATGTTACAAAGTAAAGAACATGTCCCTATGGTATGTTTTTTCAGCACAAAGCACATCTGAATGAATGTTGCTTATTCAATTATCCAAATGCTCTTGTCAATCACAGGTACCTAAAATTTTTAACTGAGAATATTCTGGCATTACAGCCAGTTCTGCCACAGCGACACACTTGTAATATCAAGTTGTTATGGTGAATATAGCTTCCCCATGGAAGCATCAGTATGTTTACTTTGGTGTTTCATCCTCCCAGTACTACACACCTCAGATAAAGATGCTATGACACAGAATCATAAACATAAATACCTTCTCTAAAAATCCAACAGCTTGGAAGCATAAAATAGAGATATCTACTAAATAAATGAGATACAAACTTTTATTTATTTATTTTTAAAAATATATTTTATTGATTTCAGAGAGGAAGGGAAAGGGAGAGAGATAGAAACATCAATGACGAGAATCACTGATTGGCTGCCTCCCACACACCCCCTACTGAAAATCGAGCCTGCAACCTGGGCATGTGCCCTTGACTGGAATCGAACCCAGGACCCTTCAGTCCACAGGCTGACATTCTATCCACTGAGCCAAACTAGCTAGGGCAAGATACAAAGCTTTTAGAAGAGGGTGCAAAACTCGGGAAGTTTTTGATGGTATTAGTTCCAGAATTTCCATAAAGTAGATGAAAATTAGTTCATACCAAATGGAGTAATTAAAATATAAACTGTACATTCCATGACATTAGTGAACAAATGTTGGTCCAAATTAAAATTTAGGAGAAAATGTACTCAGAAAGGAGAAGTCACCAAAATACTACTTTGTTCCTTAAACCTGCAATGACTATTAAGAACCCAGAATATATATTATTTTTTAAATATTTTTATTGATTTTAAAAAGAGAGGAAGGAGGGAGACAGAGTAACCTCTATCAGCTGCCTCACACTGGGGATCAAGCGCACAACCTGAGCATGTGCTCTGACCAGGAACTGAACCATAACCTCCTGGTTCATAGTCTGACAGTGTTCGGGCAATAAAAATATATTTTAAAAAGTAAAGTAAAATAACAACAAAAGACAAAGAAACAAAAAACCTGGAAATCCAAATATCCATCTGTTAGAGATTTGTTTTATACAATGAAGCACTATGCAACCACTAAAAAGGACATACTGAGTACAAAAAATGAAAGATGGCAACTTTGTGTTAAATAAATTATCTTATAGAATAACACATGGGATTCTATTCTAGAAATTAAAGATACACATGCATAAAAGGATTTAGGAGGATATAAACCAGTAGCAGTTGCCTCTGGTATGTGGATTACAAGGCAACTATAATCTTTAAAAAAAAATTACTTCAAAAATTAAACATGTGACAAAAAAATTGAGAGTGGGAGAAACAGGTACATACACATATAGTAAATAATCTAAGGAGTTAATCCTATATATTACATGGCATTTACAGACACATCACCACATTTTTCACTAGTAGGACACAAACTTACTCATGTTGCTCATGGGCCGCATGCCTTGGGGAGACTGCCCCGATTGCTGATTCTGCTGGTTCTTTGCTTGTACCTGGGCCTGTGTCGGCATTTGATTTACTTGATAGGGTAGTCCAAGGGCTGCATAGGCTCTTTCTATAGAGCTGGGGTCAATCTGACTGACAGTACTCAGGCTGGGTGTAGACTGTTGACCCACACCTAGAGAACTAGTATTTCCAAGTCCAACTGGTGTTCCAGTCAGAATTGCTATAGAAAGAAAAAGAATTACAATATTAAAGATGGTTTTTTTAAAAAAAGGACTAACATGTTTAAATGACTTTTAAAACCATAAAATTATTGTTTTGTGAAACATCTCAGTACATGCATCTTTCCCCCATTATTTCCCTGGAAAAAAATTCTAGATGGAGAACTGACTAGTCAAAGGAGTTCATTGGCATGAAAAGGCTTTTGATCCAAAATACCCAAAATCCTTCCTGAAAGCTGTATTAATGTCCCAGCAACAGTGTAGAAGCCCTCAGAGCCATACCAACGCCAACACTAGGGAGCACTGCTTCTGCCGATGTGATGGGAGAGATGGTACTTCGTTTCTTACTTTATAGTGAACTTTTGGTATTTCCTCCCGCTAGTGAATTGTCTGTTTCCTAGTCTAAATTTTCTACTGGGCTACTTATATTTTCTTCATTAATTTATGAAGTTTAATTTCTTTTACACATTCTCTATATGTATCTCTGAATTTGTCTTTCAATCCTAAATGCTTAATGTTTTGTTTCTAGTGTGGAGATGTGGTAGCTGAACTTCTGTCTACTCTTGATTTGCCTTTTCTCTATGAAAAGCATATCATCGCTTCAGGTTTCTAAAAAAAATTCCATTTTTTCACTCTTTTTAAATAATTTCAAATTATCTAAATATTTAGATCATAGACATAGAGGAATGATTTGCCCAATGTTACAGCATCAATCTTTTACATTTTCATGAATTTAAAAATGGAACATAAATTCACCCATCATTTTTGTTTCAATGTTTTTATTGATTTTTAGAGAGGAAGGGTGAGAGATAGACAGAAACATCGATGAGAGACAAACATCATCGATCAGCTGCCTCCTGCACGTCCTCTTTTGGGGATTGAGCCTCAACCCAGGCATGGCCCTGACTGGTAATCAAAGGGTGACCTCTTGGTTCCTGGGTCAATGCTAACTACTGAGCCTCACCACACTGGCCAGGCCAGCCATCATTTTTCATAAAAAATACTAAGTTTCTGGATCTTATTTTTGGTAATAAACAGTTCAATTCTAACTTTATTAATATGAAGTTAATGAAAACTGAAAACAACTAGGCAGCTAAAGGAACTTCACATAATCAAATACTCTAAATCCCACCAAATTGTATGAAGAGAGTCTAGGAATAGTTTTGGTATAAAAGATTTAATTGCTTTCTATCTCTTTCCCCCTCTCCCTTCCTCTCTGAAATCAATATAGAAATATATTATAAAAAAAATAAAAGATTTAATTGCTTACACTGCTGATTTCTCTTATCCCCCGCATTTTTCAGGGGGAGACACACAGGACAGTCATGCCTCGTACAGTTCTTCCAGTGGGAGATGATTTGTCGAGAAGATGCACAGTGGGCCACTAAAAAAAAGAAAAATAACTTTTTTTCAAGTGCAGGTTACATCTTTACATTAGTATCAGCTAACTTATTGACTACTTAACAAGTGCCATAGATGTTATTAACTGATTTCATCTTTATAACAGTCCTACAGGGTAGCTATTAGTACTCACATTTCATAATTAAGCAAGCAGGCAAAAAAGTGGGCAATGTGCACAACATCAGAGAGTACCCCAAATGGGATTCAATCTCAAGCGGTCTCGCTCCATAGCCCATATTTAAAAAACACACTTTTTTAAAATCCTCACTCAAGGATATGTTTTTTTGAAAAATTAATTTTTAGAGAGAAGGGAAAGGCCCTGACCAGGAATCAAACTTGCAACCTTTGGTGTAGGGCAGTTGCTCGGCAAGGGCCAGGCCCCATATTTTTCACCATCAAGCTGTTCAGCGTACTTTATTCTATAAAAGTAGATTTCCAATGATTCCACAAATATATAAATTGTATTACGTCAGTTAGCAAACCCTCAATATTTTAGGTATACTATGCTGGGCAAATCAGAGTCAGTAAGTATCAACACAAAAAAGAAGTCCTTTAAAACTTTCTGCTCCTACCACATCCCTAGATACTCACTCACAAAATGATACTGTACTTTAGAATATCTTACTACATCGAGGAAGACATCAGTAAAGGAGCCTCAAAACAGTTGACCATTATTGTCTCTCTTCTCTCTGATATAAATATTAATAGCTGAGCACACAAACCCTCCGAGAACACTCACCTTGGCAGGACTTGCCCGACTGGCAATGTGTCATATGGTTGAGGACGTTTTTCATTGTGCGACAGTGGGGAAGATTGCACTGCCTCACCTCCCCGTTAGCCTGCTCCCGGCGCTGGCACTTGTGAGCGTGCAGGAGGAGAACAAGCTGCTGCTGGATGAGTTTGCGCTTCTCCGGATCAGCTGTGTGGGCTCCAGAGCCCATCCCTTGGGCTACTGGAGTCACAAGGCCTGGCTGCTGGACCTGAGGGGCCTGCTGTTGGCCCTAAGGGAGAAAACCATAAAGATACACTTAGTGTTCGGTGTTACAATGTGCTATCTCTTTAATAAATAGAAACCTGGACATTTTCAATTAAAACCTTTAAGGACAGTCTACTATAAGCCAGACTCCATTTTTTGATACAGGAGATTCCAAAATAAATGACAGTCTACTATAAGCCAGACTCCATTTTTTGATACAGGAGATTCCAAAATAAATGACAGTCTACTATAAGCCAGACTCCATTTTTTGATACAGGAGATTCCAAAATAAATGACAGTCTACTATAAGCCAGACTCCATTTTTTGATACAGGAGATTCCAAAATAAATGGTCCTACCATTGAGAAGTTCAACTTAGTAAGAAAACAAAACACAGTATTACCAAATGACATAATCAAAGAATGTATAACATAGAGGGGAAGAAAGAGAAGGACATGGTAAACTCCAGGGGAACAGGGAAAAGCAAGGCATCTATAGTGAGGACATGTCCAAGTAAGGTTTTAAAGAACAAAGGAGCCCTAACCGGTTTGACTCAGTGGATAGAGCGTCGGCCTGCGGACTCAAGGGTCCCAGGTTCGAGTCCGGTCAAGGGCATGTAACTTGGTTGCGGGCACATCCCCAATGGGGGGTGTGCAGGAGGCAGCTGGTTGATGTTTCTCCCTCATCGATGTTTCTAACTCTGTATCCCTCCTTCCTCTCTGTAAAAAATCAATAAAATATATTAAAAAAAAAAAAAGAACGAAGTAGCTTCTTGAGAAGCATTTAGGCGGCTGAAAAATTAGCTTTTAAATATTCTGGAAGAAATTGGTGTGTGTTTTTCTCCCCAATAAAAAGGTAAACATTTCTGGGGACAGAGATGCCACGTTTTAGTCATCCTTTTATCGTCACTGCCTCACTTCCTAGAGTATCAAATATAGGCGGCATTCAATAAATACATGACACAAAGCAAAAAAAATTTTAAAAAATCTGAGTGAGAAAAAGTATTCCTATAGGACAATTTTTTTCCAAAAAGTGAATGTGGACAACTTGACACAGTTACAACTAGAAATAGTTTTACTTCAGAAAAAGAGCAGTGTTAAAAGTGTTAGAAATTTTTCTCATAAAAAAAAAAATCAATGTTTAAAACAACACATAACTTTAAGAGGGATGTTCCTTTTGTGTAGTAGTATTAGATTCAAATCAGCAGATATGTTCATTAGGAGTTGGAATCCTTTGCCAGCGATCCTTCCCAGGGAGAATGGTTCCGCTTTCCTATCCTACAGACATGCTCACAAGAGAAGCTTATAGCAAACCTCCAAAACTTTCACTAGAGCAACCCTACTTACTCCTATTTGGACCTGCACCCTTACTGTTCACAAGTGACAAAATACCATGAGAAGGAGGGTACAAGTCTCCTCAGTCACAGGGGTCAGTGATTGTAGTGTGTACATAGAAGGGATGAAAGAAAGTTTAACATAATTCTTTTGTTAAAATGCCAATTTGAAAACAAATTTGTAAAAGATTGCTACCCACCATGTTGGGCATTCCTCCACCAGGAACTGCTTTTTTGTCCATTGCAAATGGAGATAAGCTATTTGGCAGTACAGGCTTTGTCTGAATTTGGAGACCAAGGCCACTGGTTCCAATCTGTTGTCCAGAATTCTGAGTGTACGGTGAACCATAAGGATTAGGGTTGTTCATCATTCCCATCTAAGAACAAGAAACAGAAAAAAATTAAATCTTATTCCCCATCCTAATAGTAAAAGCCCAGTGACAGAATGGCAGAACGACCAGAATGACTGGTTGACCAGTCGCTATGACGCGCACTGACCACCAGGGGCAGCGCTGCTCGTCTAACAGGGATGAGCGGTTCGCAGGCCACGCAGCGCAGCCACCACTGCTGCCGGCTGCAGAGATAGCCCTGGAGGCTGATTCGTGGCCACCATGGGGCTGAGGCCTACTCCATTGCCTCTCAGTTCTACTGTCCCTGGGCCCGGCCCCAACCGGGTCCCCTGGATAGGTGAGTGCTCCAGTTCCACGGAACCACTCAGAGGGTGGGTCCATAGCTGCTCGGCTGACTGGGATGAGCGGCGCTCCCACAGTGGACCAATCCCCACAGTCCATGTCCCCCACCAGTTTACGAATCCCGTGCACTGGGCCTCTAGTATCAATAGAACATTAATAGACCCTTTTATTTGTCACTTCCTAAATAACAAAGAAAAATATAAAGGACACCCTCTGCATATATGAACACATTGTAGAAGTATGCTCAAGAAAATAACGATTAAGATTTAAGGTCCTAAGTTACAGTAAATTTACAGGGCTATCTTCTGTAAATATTTGAGATAAATGCACTTTAGAAAAACTTACAAACATTTTTATTTAGCTATACCTGCTAAGCAAGGTTTATCATTCATCTCCACTTTTAATGCATTAAATGCACTTTCATTTAATGTACAAACTATGGGGCTTAATGAATTCAACTCAGTAACTTGCCTAATCCCTAAATATATTAAGAGTTTAATATGTCAAAGCATTTGAATGTTTATTCCAGGCATTTTGTTTATATAAGGTAGAAGACTTATAGATCGGGGGATATGTCCTTTTTTATTTAGGAACATGATGGCAGAGCGATTTAAACTTTTTGAATCCAAATCCTTTATACAAAGCATGTAAACTTCAGAGTGCACACACTTCTTGCTCTCTTAAACCTAGCTTCTTTATTCATTAAATTACCTACTTGGTACTTAAAAGTAATTTGATTTTCTTTGCAGCCTTTATGTACTTTAAAAAGTAGCTGTCGCCCTGACCGGTTTGGCTCAGTGGATAGAGCATCGGCCTATGGACTGAAGGGTCCTGGGTTCGTTTCCAGTCAAGGGCATGTACCTTGGTTGCAGGCACATCTCCAGTAGGGGGTGTGCAGGAGGCAGGTGATCGATGTTTCTCTCTCATCGATGTTTCCAACTCTCTATCTCTCTCCCTTCCTCTCTGTAAAAAAAATCAATAAAATACATTAAAAAAAAAAAGTAGTTGTCTCTCCTCACCCCTCGCCACCCCCTCCCCAGGTTCTGTGTTTATGTAAGTCCACCTGGAGCCATCATACTGTATAATAATTACTTGAAACAGAGTATTAATTATTCAAAGAGCCAAATGTTTTGGTGATAATGCAAGCAACTTACAATTCTATTCTTCCATAGAAATTCCCACCATAAGCCAATCATTGCCTACTAGAAACATACAGCAAGCACTCAGTAGAAACTAAAGACACTACAGCTACTGTCCAATTAAAAGGAGTCATACCAGATTTTTATTCTCCTCAGTCAGATCCAATTCTATCAAAGGGTCCTTCAAATTCTACCTCTACACCACTACGCCCAAATCCTTCCCATATATCCATGCCCGCTGTCACTGCCTTAATTCAAATCCCTCATCGCAGCCTATGGAGGCTGTGTCCAGCAGGTTTTCTTGCCTTCTGTCCTCACTCAATTCGCAAGGGGGAAAAAATCACGGTATACCAGAGCCTTCATGGTGTGCATGAGGCCTGGCTATTTCTCCATGGTATCCTATAACTTGCAAATCTGAGGGCATCATGCTTCTTAAATCTCCAGTATTTGCCTTAAGCTTATCCTTTTCCCTAAAACTAGGCAGTGGCATATCTCCCTTTCCTATTTAACTCCTGAATTCTAACCTATAAAAGAAATAAAATAGTCAAGTTCACAAAGAGGCAGTCCAATTTTCACTTTTTTGGTTGTTTACTCAGTTGGTGCAACTATCACTAGGAAGCAGCTACGTATTCTACTCATCCAAAAGTTACCATCTATGTGAAGAATCTGCTTATTGTCCTAAACAGCTAAAGAGCTCTCTTTCTATCTTGATAAAAATGTTCATGACTTTATTTATAATACAAGTGACAAAATAACTTGTTAAAATGTATGCCTCTATTCCCAGAAAATGCACAAAAGGGAAAGAACCTTATTTTATCTTTATAGCACCACCACCATAACCTGATTGACAACAGAGCTTGTTAACTCAGGAAAACAAATTATAAAAGGCATAAAATAAATGGCATAAACCTCCGTAAATAAAATTCAGTTTTTAAAATCATATGCAATATCTATACTCTGCAAATTTATAAGAATATGACATATTTATCAGTTCAAAGAAAAAAATTTAAGTACATTCATATTTTCCAGATGAGATTGGAGCCTAGGAGTTAAGTAACTTGCCTAGTGCTCTAATGATGAAAGGGAAGTGGCATGGTTTGGGTGAAAGCATAAAAGAATGGGGCGGGGGGGGGGAGGGGAGAGGGGTAAGAGAGGGGTAAGAGATCAACCAAAGGACTTGTATGCATGCATATAAGCATAACCAATGGACACTGACAGCAGGGGATGAAGGCCTGTGCTAAGGGGCGGGAGCAGGCTGGGAGAGGTCAAAGGGGGTAAAAAGGAAACATATGTAATACTTTCAATAATAAAGAATTAAAAAAAAATGGGGCAGACTAATGGAAAAGCATCCAAAGTAAAAAACTTGCTGATTTGGTCTCCAATAATTGGAATTTCCTAAGTGCATCTGGCCAGTAAGATTATAAGGACAATCAGATACAGAAATATGCTTCAATGCAAGTTTAGGTTCCTTTTGGTAGTTTCAAATGTGGCTGCAAGTGCTGCTGCTGCTACATATGCTTTTAAAGTACTAATATTTATACTAATACTAGAGACCTGGTGCATGGATTCCCTCAGCCTGGCCTGCACCCTCTCACAATCCAGGACCCCCGCACCCCACCGCCTGGGATGTAGCAGTGAACCAAGCAGCCAGGGAGGAGCTCGAGTCAGGCTGCACCACTTGCTCACCCTGGCCTGCTGCACCTGCCGTGAGCAGGGCTTTTGGATGAGCGGAGGTACTCGCCCTCTGGAGAGCACACTGACCACCAGGGAGCAGCTCCTGTGTTGAGTGCCTGGCCCCTGGTGGTCAGTGTGCATCAAAGCAACTGGTTGACTGGTCGTTCTGTTGTAATGGTCACTTAGGCTTTTATATATAGACAGTTCCAATAATATGCACACCTACACCTGGGGGAGTTATATTTCGCTTAATTGTGTTTGCTATTAGCATGGAAATTTGTGCTCGACATAAAATGAAAGCCATTCTATCACAGAACCTGCATGACAGGCCATAAAACACCAACAGATAATAAGTTATGCATTTAAGTACCCATTATTTACATAAATAAAATGCAGAGGATTTATAAGCTGCCTTAATGTCTCTTGTTAGTAAGCATAATGTCTGTCTTTATTCAAATACTACATCCCAGCAGAATCTGGTCCTTCATATAGTCACTTTCTTGTCTGCCTATACTAACAGAGTTTCAATTAGTTCCTTGAATTGCTTGTTTCCTCAATCACAATGCATTACCTAGAAACTCCAAGTTTACTCTCTAGCAGACTGGTCTCAAATATACTGACTGCTAGTCAGTTGATAGTATTCATTCCCCACACGTTTGGTCACTCAGACCAACAGAATCAGGCTTTAGTTTTACAGTCTCCTTTAGAGTTCCTCAGTCCCTGTTAGAAAGTAACCCCAGACCAAACTACTCCCTCACCAAATATAATTGGAAGGGAATATACTGTATTTAATTTCTGCTACACTGTAATGATGTGCTCTTGTTCCCTTCTCTATAGTGAACATGATCAAGATGACCAACTACCCATTATCACCTACCTAGACCACAGCAATACAGATAACTACCTAAACTGAAAAGGCAAATGACCAGGAAATCACAAACAGTTCTAGGAAGCTAAAACAGAAAGGACATGCAGGGGGTTAGTTTTTCTTTCTTTTTTAAAAAATATATTTTATTGATTTTTTTTTACAGAGAGGAAGGGAGAGGGATAGACAGTTAGAAACATCGATGAGAGAGGAACATCGATCAGCTGCCTCCTGCACACTCCCTACTGGGTATGTGCCTGCAACCAAGGTACATGCCCTTGGCCGGAATCGAACCTGGGACCCTTCAGTCTGCAGCCCGATGCTCTATCCACTGAGCCAAATTGGTTAGGGCTATTTTTTTTTTCTTTAAAAATAATTTGAGCCCAGCCAGTATGGCTTAGTGGTTGAGTGTCACCTTAATCACAATAAGCTATTTCATAGACAGATTTATTTTGTATTTATTTCTACAAAAACTAAAAACTCCAGAATATTAATGAACACTTTTAAAATAATCCTTAGTTCCAAAGAAAGTAAACTTTCCTTCAAAAGTATGTATTAACACACTAAGTCTCTACTAGTAGCATCTTCCACATCCTCTAGTCCAGTGGTCAGCAAACTGAGGCTTGCGAGCCACATGCGGCTCTTCGGCCCCTGGAGTGTGGTTCTTCCACAAAATACCGACTTCTGCGCATGGGCCACAAAGTTTCAATCGCACTGTACGTGCGCGCCCGCACGTGGTATTTTGTGGAAGAGCCACACTCAAGGGGCCAAAGAGCCACATGTGGTTCACAAGCTGCAGTTTGCCGACCACTGCTCTAGTCAATTGCTGTTCATGTGGTACATCGATTTATTCTCCATTATAGCTGACAGCTGCCCTTCTAAAAGACTGTAGCTTAACCATATGATGTAGTTTTGATTTCTTTCCTACCCCATAAAAATGTTTTAAATCATCACGAATGGCAACTACAATAATACTGACCACTTGCTGCTACTCCTCCTCCTCCTCCTCCTCCTGCACTAGTAAGTGCTCACTATATACCACGCATAAAGAGCTTATTTTCTCAATTCATTTAGTACTTCAACAGTTCTGAGGTGGTTTACACCTCACTCTGACTATTCACATTCTACAGATGAGAAAACAGAGGCACGGCAGGCAAATTGCCTGATGTAACATAGCTATGTAAGTGGATGATCCATTTTTAACCCAGGTAGGGTAGAGTTCCATAGTCCACACCATTAATTATGATGTTTGTATTAGTTAACTTCATTTCTTCTTCATACACAAAGGACAGCTATTTAAAAAAATAATTTTCAAATTTCTTTTGTCACCAGCATTTTTTAGGAGGCAGATATAATATCTTGTGAAATGATTTAACCAAGAAGCTTCACAAAATGCAGCTAAATTTAGAGGAGGATGTGGGATAGCCCATATCCTTCAGGTAGTATGGTTCAAAATCTGGGCACTCATTTAAAACAAGGAAATATATGTATTCTTTTAATCCTCACCTGAGGATATTTTCTCCATTGATTTTGAGACAGAATGGAAAGTAGGGAGGGACGGAGGGAGGAAGGCAAAGATACACACACACACACACACACACACACACACACACAAACTAGAGGCCCGGTGCACAAATTCATGCAGCAGTGGGTCCCTCAGCCTGGCCTGTGAAATCAGGCTGAAACCGTCTCTCTGACATCCCGAGGGGTCCCGGATTGTGAGAGGGCACAGGCCTGGCCAAGGGATCACACTGGTGCAGGACTGAGGCCAGGGAGGGACACGGGAGGTTGGCCAGCTGGGGAGGGATTGCGGGAGGGCTCTAGGACATGTCCAGCGCATCTCACTCAGTCTCGCTCAGTCCCAATTGGTCAGACCCCAGCAGCAAGCTAACCTACTGGTTGGAGCGTCTGCCCCGTGGTGTTCAGTGCACATCATAGCAACTG
>NW_006299834.1:2521488-2541474 GCF_000327345.1 Myotis davidii
TGTGTGCTGACCACCAGGAGGTGGCGCAGAACGAAGGGAGGCCCCGGCCCCGGCCAGCGGCCCACAGCTGGGGAAGGGAGGACCCAGCCCACAGCTGGCAGCCGCCAGGGACCCTACCCATGCACACATTTCGTGCACTGGGCCTCTAGTGTGTGTGTGTGTGTGTGTGTGTGTGTGTGTGTGTGTGTGTGTGTAATACACACAGAGAGAGCGAGAGAGCACACGCGAGAGAGACGCACATCAATGTGAGAGAAGCACATCGATTGGCTGCATCCCATACGTGCCCAGGTCAGGGCCAGGGCTCCAACCTGCAACCAAGGTATGTGCCCTTGACTGGGAATTGAACCCAAGATACTTCAGGCCTTGGGCTGACTCTCTAACCACTGAGCAACTGGCCAAGGCTGAAATAAGGAAATATTTTAATAATAAAGTTTTTATATTTGGATCCCTCCTTCCTGTGAAATTAAAGCTCCACAAGGACAGGGAATTTTGTCTGTTTTATTCATTGTATACACTCGGTTCCTCAAACAATGGCGATGCAAGGAATCTGTGATTTTGCCCTGGTCAGTGTGGCTCAATTAGTTAAATGTCATCCCATGCACCAAAAGTCCAAGGATTCAATTCATGGTCAGGGCCATGCCCAGGTTCTGGGCTTAATACCTGGTAGGGAGTGTGCAGGAGGCAGCCGATCAGTATTTCCCTTTCTCTCCCTCCAAATATCGATTTTTAAAATCTTTTAAAAAAGGAAAAAGAAATCTGTGATTTAGATTATAAATACAACGGTGCCCAACTCCCAACTGAGGCATTCTCCCCATGAGCCTTACCCTTACTTTACTTTTCATAGCACTTACCTGGAATACTATACATTTACATCTTATGTGAACACTAGAAAGTAAGTTCCATGAAATAAGTTTATTCACTGCTCTATCTTCAGCACCAAAGCTGGTACTCGATAAATATCTGATCAATCAGTGAAGATTTACTGTCTGTCATCCCTCTTCTCCCCACTGGAATATAAGTATCAGGAAGGCAGGGACTCTTCACAACTATGTTCCTAGAACCTAGAAGAGGTGCCTAATAAATATTTTACCTCTTGTTTCTGGTCTTCACACCAAATATGCTAGGTAAACTACATCAACACAGCAACATAATAGTGCCAGCAAGAGAGAATCTACAGCATAGGTAGGGATGCCAAATAGAATCCCTTCCCAAGTTTAAGGTCAATATTCTTTACTGTGTGGTAAAAAAAACTTTAAGGGCTCTCATACAGCTACATGTGGCCCTAGTTCCCATATTCCTGATTCACGCCTAGGTCTTAATTTAATCCTAGGGCTCTCCCCATCATGATTCTCAGGAGCACGAAAATCCTAATGCCTGCTGAAAATTGTTCCTCTTACAGAAAAAACCTGCTCTTCACTCCTTGTGAGCATCTTACCAATCTCCAATAATACCTTTCAAGCAAAGCCATCTCTTTTATTCAACAAGTATTTACTAAACACATGCCAGGCAGTGGCAATTACAGTGTGATACCATTTTAAGAAAAAGGAATAAAATATACAGGAAAAATATGGCAGAATAAGCATCAAGAATGTGTTTAAAATGTCTTAATCAATAGAGAGAACTCATCTTAAGGTTTTTTTTGAAAACATACTTAGCATTCTCTAATTCATAAAACTAGCAGTAGGCATTGGAACACCTGGAATATTAGCTAAGGTTTCATAGTAAACGAATACACCTTAATTTCCATCAAGCAATAAGGAAAAATAACATTTAAAAAAATCTTATAATAAAGAAATATCTCTTAAAAACCAGGGACATTCAAAGCAGTGGTAACAAATGATGTCTACCTGAAGACAGTATAATGGCAGCTATCTCAAATTGTATTTTTATAAGGAGGCTATGAAGACTAAAGTGGGTTTAGAAATAAAATGAAAATATTCTAATCCTTGTGCCAGCGAGAACAGGAATTAGCTGGCAATAATTTGGAACAAACTGTGAAGGTATACAATACCAATAAGCTGTGTAAAATGTTGTGCTGAATTTAATCGAAGAGCTTCATAAAATTTGTGACAATACTTAGGGTTTGTAGAGCCTTGGCAAAAAAATATGTGGAAAATGCTACACAATGGAAGATTAAATATGAACAATAAAAATAAATGAACTGACCTCACCCCTCCCTCCAACACTGGAACACTAAAAAAACATATTGATAGTGCACACAAACCCAAACTGCACTTACCTTAAGAGGCTGGGGGCCTCTCAGTCCCGCCTGTCCTCCCATCTGGGGAGAGCCTTGCTGCAGGGGCTCAGTTATTAAGTTGCCAGCATTTCCCATGCCTGGGTTTGAGTACTGCATATTAGGTCGCCCCCTGCCGGCTCCAATTGAACCGTTCATGACTTGATTAGGCATCATCCCCTGTCCATTGCCTGCAGTCAACATTCCAGGATTCATGCCAGCATTCATCCCTGTGTTCATTCCCATGGCAGGTTGATTTACTGGACTGTTCATCATTCCTGTTGCAGATGGTGGTGTGGGACCCTGATTTGGTCCACTAGTGCCCATTCCCATGTTGGGGATTGGGCTTTTGACCATGCTATTTATCAAACCTAATCCAGGACTGTTCTGTTGGGCCTGGCTGGCCATGCCTTGGCCTGGGCCACCAACCCCCATGTTGAGGTTAGGGGAACTACCAGACCGTAGCAATTCTGACAGTTGTTTATGTTTAGAGGCTGCATCTTGTACCATGCCAAGACTTGTCTGAAGCTGACTAATATCACCACCATTGGTTAGTCCCAATTCTGTAGAGTTGATTAATTCATCTGGTAAGTCATGCTCCAAGTCAAATAGAGAGCCAAAATCTGAAAGCAAGAGAAAAGGTAATGGTTAAAGTTAGACAAAATCAAAATTAAAAACTGCTTTATATTTTGTTATTGATAAACACTGCATTTTTATACCTCACTCTATGGAATACTATCTATTGAGGTTTTTCATGTTATACTAAAAAGCCTTACATATTTAAAAATAGGAGAACGTTTGATTATACCAACAAGTTTAAACACTTAATGAACTGTACTTAAATAAGACCAAGGAAAAAGGACTAGATCTCAGTATAACACTCATTATGAGTTGCTAAAAGTTTGTATTAATAGTTATGAAAAAAGATGTACAATTAAGTTAGATAATATTCCAGAATTCCATAGAAGAGGTTAAAATTATTTCCAAACGCAAACGAATTCAGAACAAAAGGTTTAAACTATCATAATAATAAAGACAACTGATACAAAAGACCCTTCATTTGTAGAACATTCAGCGTGAGCTCCATGAAGCAAGGGGCTGTCTACCATTTTTTGCCAAATTCTATCACAAAACAGATCCTCAATCTGCTGAGTGAATTTGCTTTCACCTGACTTCAGCCTACAGATTAGATTTCCTTAACTAGAATCTAGCTGAAATAGGATAGAAAAACACACAAATCACTCCCACCCTACACTCCTGCCCCACTGCCACCAAAAAGAGGATGAAATTAGAGATTAGCCCAGGTTTTTCTCAATCTTGCTACTATTAAACATTTTGGGCTGGATAATTCTTTGTTGTTAAGATAATCCACAGATCCCCACTCTCTTATCAATGCCATTAGTATCCATACCCCATCTGTGACAACCAAAAATGTCCTCAGTATCACTAAAATATCTCTTGGAAGGGCAAAACTGTCCCTGGTTGACCTGTTGACAGTCCTAACTCATTTCATATATTTAGGTATTTGAGTTGTCTTTTTTTTCTCTTTACTGCTGAGTTTTCTTCCTTTTTAATTCTCTGAGTAGTTTTCATATTAAATAGGCATTACTGGGTATTTAATAATTAAATATACCTGACTCTACAACTGACTAGCCCATTAAAAATAGTTCATTGCTTAAAGAAGGTTCCACTTTAAATGATCTATTTGGTCCAATCAATCTTGCTTTTTAAGCACAACTCCTTTACGTGCCCTTCCAGTTCTTATAGCTCTCTATCATAGCACTGAAATAGTTAGTGTGTCTCTCTCTCCCCTCCCCACTGCCATCTCCCCTCCCCACCCACCCCTGCACCCATGTAGCTCTTTAGAAAGCACACATCTTATCACTTATGGACCAACTCCTTGCCTAATGCCCAACACAGTTAAGCATTCTGGCCATATCTTAATCGAATCAAATGGTCCCAGGACTTGTTTAGAGTCCAGACTTTTACAGAATTTCGTTCCTTCTGAAAAATCATATGTGCCCATCCATCATAAGAATAAAAAGTGTCTTGCCCGGTTGGTGTAGCTCAACGGCTGAGCGTCAAGCCAGGAACCAAGAGGCCACCGGTTCGATCCCAGTCAGGGCATATGCTTGGATTGAGGGCTCAATCCCTTGTGGAGGGTGTGCAGGAGGCAGCCCATCAATCATGATGTTTCTCTCTCATCGATGTGTCTATCTCTCTATCCCTCTTCCCTGCTCTCTCTCTCTCTAAATAAATATATATATTTATATATATTAACCGTTTGACTACTAAGGAGCGCTATCACGCTCTTCTTATTTAAAATCCGGTCAAGGGCATGTACCTGGGTTGCGGGCACATCCCCAGTAGGAGATGTGCAGGAGGCAGCTGATCGATGTTTCTCTCTCATTGATGTTTCTAACTCTCTATCTCTCTCCTTTCCTCTCTGTAAAAAATCAATAAAATATATTTAAAAATAAAATAAAATAATAAAAGATGTCTTATGAATAGTTTTGAAATATAAATCTCAAAATGTTTTTGATATCATTACTCAAAAAAAAACTTTAATATATTGATATATTTCCTTAACCCAGTGGTTCTCAACCTTCCTAATGCCTCGACCCTGTAATACAATTCCTCATGTTGTGGTGACCCCCAACCATAAAATTATTTTCGTTGCTACTTCATAACTGTAATTTTGCTACTGTTATGAACTGTAATGTAAATATCTGATATGTAGGATGTATTTAGGCGACCCCTGTGAAAGGGTCATTCGACCCCAAAGAGGTCGCGACCCACAGGTTGAGAACCCCTGCCTTAATCATTTCTACTTACATAACTCACAAAACTGGGATCATACATACTTTATGAGCAATTTTGCATTCTACTTTTCCCCTGAAGTATACAAAGAAATACATTTTTACAGTTGCACAGTTACGGAAAAATAAAAATCTCTACCCATTTAGAAATTTAAAAAAACATACATATACCTAAGTGACAAATTAAAGAGGAAATCAGAAAAGAAACTGAGGAACAACACTAGATTTCAAAACTTAAAGGCTTTATTAGAAAATAAAGCTAAAAATGAGTTAAGTATCCAAATGATTAAGTTAGAAGAACAGGAAGATGATCAAAGATAAAAAGCAGCCTGGCTGGTGTGGCTCAGTTGGTTGAGCAAGATACCCTGTGCCAAGAGGTGGGGAATTGATCCCCAGTAGAGGGCGTGCAGGAGGCAGTCAATCCATGTTTCCCTCTCCCCCTATCTCTTCCTGTCACTTAAAAAAACACACACATATTTTTTAAAATATATTTTCATTGATTTCAGAGAGGAAGGGAGAGGGGAGAGAGAAATAGAAACATCAATGATGAGAGAGAATGACTGACTGGTTCGACCCCACTGGGGATCGAGCCCGCAACCCAGGCATGTGCCCTTGCCCAGAATCGAACCTGGGACTCTTGAGTCCACAGGCCGGTGCTCTACCCACTAAGCAAAACCGGCTAGGGCAACATATTTTTTAAAAAGATAAAAAGCAGTTAACCCCTTCCCCGGCAGAAACGTGTATACTCGTTTTCACAAAATGTTCTTTTTCAGTCGTCGACGAGTATACTAAGAAAATATGGTAAAAAAAATATGGTTTATAGGAAGACGAGTTACAAACTGTTTTCATAACCAGCATCAAAAATACTATATAGAACCAAAATAAAAAAATTAGTCTGAAAAAGAAACGTTTTTAACAAAAAAATTGTTGGGGAAGGGGTTAATTATTAACATGAGAAAGACAGAGATATAACTGAGAAGGTATCAACAAACCAGAATTTGGTTCTTCGAAGGAGTAATAAAGATCAACTTCTGGGAAAATTAAGGAAAAAATAAAACAAAATGAGAAAGCAACATACTAATCAATAATCAACTTCATGCAAAAAAAAATTGAAGAGACAGAAATGAATAAATTCCTGATAAAACACTCACCAAACCTTATCAAAAATAAATTATAAAGGATAAATGTCCCAGTTTCTCCAACAAATCAATGGCAAAAAAAGAGAATGCGAGAAGATATTATCAAGTAAAAGAGTCAACAACCAGATATACCTTGTTTAACTTCTGATTCAAACCAGCTGTAAAAAGAGGGGGAGAGAGGCACACAAAAATACTGGTAACTTGAACTAATAAGCATATGCAAGTTCTCTATCCTACTGAATTGAAATTTCCCATTTAAAAAGTTCAAAAGGAGGAGATATAAAGAGCCTGAACAATCCCATTACTATTAACAAAAATAAATCACTTATTAGTCTTTCCATAAAGAAAACGCCAGATCTAAATGTTTTTACAGACATGTCCTTCTGACCTTTCAAGGAAAAGACAACTTCATCTTACACAAACACTTCTAGAAAATAGAAAGAGCCCTGGCTGGTTTGGCCCAGTGGATAGAGGGTCGACCTGCAAACTGATGGGTCTCAGGTTCGATTCCGGTCAAAGGCACATGCCCTGGTTGTGGGCTCACTGAGGCAGCCAATTGATGATTCTTTCTCATCAGTGATGTTTCTATCTCTTCTCTCCCTTCCCCTTCCTCTCTGAAATCAATAAAAATATATCTTAAAAAAAAAACAGACTACTCTAAAAATCATACATGGCCAGTAAAAACCATGAACATAGAAGCAAAAACCCTTAAAAAAAAAAAAAGAAAGAAAAGAAAGCAACAGTTCATTAGTGCCTTAAAAATGTATTGTCATGATCAAGTTGGGATATCTCAGGAATCCAAGGGGGAAAGGTTTGCAATGGAACCTTAGACTATAAGTATATAGATGGTCATTCACCATATTAACAAAGAAGAAAATGTAAGATTAATCTCAATGGCTGTAAGAAAAGCACTGGAGACCCTGGCCCGGTAGCTCACTAGGTAAGAACATCATCCCGATGCACTAAGGTTGCAGGCTTGAACCCCAGTGAGGGCACGTACAAGAATCAACCAATGAATGCATAAATAAGTGGAACAAGAAAGGCACTGGATAAAACTCAATACCAAATCACATTTTAAAAAATCAAGAAAGTGATGGGAACTTCTTTAAATTGATAAAAAGTTTCTTCCAAAACCTAAAATCTGACAGCAAATATGCATAATGGACCAACATTAAAAGTAGTCTAGCATCAGACCAAAACAAAGATACTCATGACAGCCACTTCTATTCAATCTTGTACTAGAGTATCTAGCCAAAGCAATAATATTAAAAAACAAACTATAAGTTAAAAAACTGAGAAGGAAGAAACACAACTTTATTTATTGAGATAAATCAATATAGAAAATCCAAAGCAAAGAAATGGAAATAGTGAGAGGTTAGAATGGTGATTAAATATACCACAAACGCCAAAACTGGTTTGGCTCAGTGGATAGAGCGTCGGCCTGTGGACTGAAAGGTCCCAGGTGCGATTCCGGTCAAGGGCATGTACCTGGGTTGCGGGCACATCCCCAGTGGGAGATGTGCAGGAGGCAGCTGATCGATGTTTCTCTCTCATCGATGTTTCCAACTCTCTATCTCTCTCCCTTCCTCTCTGTAAAAAATCAATAAAATATATTAAAAAAAATACCACAAACATAAGGAAATCAAACCACATTTCTGTACATCAGTGATGTTTAGAAAAAAATTTTTAATACAATTTATGATAGCATGGGGAAAACTTAGAAAAAAATCTAACAATATGTTACTATAAAATATATGTAAATTTTGAAAGTAAAGACTACATAAATAAATAGAATAATATCCTAAATCTTTGGTATTACATAAAGACATCTATTCTGCCCCAATAGATTCAATGCAGTGCCAATAAAAAAAATTCTTACAGTTTTTAAGGGAACCAGACAAGATGATTCTAAAGTATATACAGAAGAACCTAGTTTCCAACTCTGTATAAATAAGAAAGTTATTTGTGAATACTTACATGGCCAGTAAAATCCATGTATTGGAAATTTCAATTCAATAGGATAGAGAACTTCCATATGCTTATTACTTCAATACTCATCGGATATTTGTGAAGATTAAATGAGTTAATATATGTAAAGTATTTAAAATATTGGCTGGCACATATTAAAAATATGAAAATGTTACTAAGTATTATTATTCAATAGAATCATAACCCTACTAGGAAATAAGACTGGTTTATAAGAAGAGCAAACTTTCATCAGGCACTTTCAATGAGGCAAGCATTGTTGTTAACACCTCAATAATTGTATTATTCTTTTTTTAAAATAATTGTATTATTCTTATTAGTCCTCTCAATGTCAGTAGATAACAGCCATATACAGAGTTCACTGAAGAGAAATTAACTTCAGTAATATAGAAATCTTACTCTAGGCCCTAGAGCAGGGGTGGGCAAACTTTTTGACTCGAGGGCCACAATGGGTTCTTAAACTGGACCGGAGGGCCGGAACAAAAGCATGGATGGAGTGTTTGTGTGAACTAATATAAATTCAAAGTAAACATCATTACATAAAAGGGTACGGTCTTTTTCCCCCCCAATAGTTTTATTCATTTCAAACGGGCCGGATCCCGCCCGCGGGCCGTGGTTTGCCCACGGCTGCCCTAGAGTCTTTATGATTTTCATGTAACCTACTAGAGGCCCAGTGCACAAATTCGTGCATGGGTGAGGTCCAGGCCGATTGACCATAGGCGGTTAGCCGGATGGCCCCGTTCCCTGGTCAAACTCCCAGTTGAGGGGACAATTTGCATATTAGCCTTTTTATTATATAGAAGGATTCTAAAGCCAGATGCACTTGGTTGCTGTTTTATGTTTATGAAAAACATGTGACCTCACATTATACAATTAGGCTCCATTTTGAAACAGACAGGAGAGTTTACATTGGTAGATCTTGAAAAATAAAGGTTTAGGGTCATTCTTTTTTTAATGGCAATCCTATACATTCAACAGACCTAATTGTAGTTACCACTCAGGTTTTCAACTCAAAGACTGGTCCCAGTAGTCCTAATTCCCAAGATGGCTCACTCTGTTACAACCTCAACTATGTACTTCGTATCTTCCATCTTTTGTTACAGCTAAATAGTATTTGCGTACATCTTACTTCTTTACCAAATTGTAAGTATCTGAAAAATAGGGGTCTCATTTATTATTTACATTTCCTATAGCACCTAGGATATGCTCATGGAATAAGAAGTTTCTAGCAATTCTACAACTGCATACTATAATCACTTGTATCTAATTGGGCATTATCCTATCTAATAAAAGGGTAATATGCAAATTAATGGTCACTCCATCACAAAGATGGCAGAGCCCATAGCCACAAGATGGCGGCACCCAGTACTCTCTGCCCCGCCGGAGTCCCCCAGTCCTGGGGGCGCGGGGGGCCCACAGAGAGTGGGCAGTGTCCATGGCGACAAGGCAAGCGTCCCACCCTGGCCATGGAGAGCCTCTGGGCAGCAGGCATGAAGCGGCCGGGGCTTGGGGGACATACTTGCATCGTCATGAGGCAAGCGTTCCGCACCCGGCCGCAGATGGGCCTCTGGGCAGCGGGCGTGGAGCAGCCAGGCCCCACAGAGAGCTACTGGCACACGGACTCGTGCGCAGGGCTACTAGTAGTAACTTTATAGAAAGTTCTCTTACATCAACTTTAAACCATTTACTTTTAACTATATTGATTAAAACTGGAAGACTATGTAAAAAAAAGTCACATATACTTTGACCTCCAATCAAACAGACCCTATTATTTAATCTGATATCACTGACTGTCATTACTCTTTTGCTATTTTGATTGTTCCTCAAAGTTCTGGGCATTTCTGATTCCTAAATGCCATCAGCAACCACTGGTATATAAGTTGGCACTGCTCAAAGAGTCTAAAGACCTGGATTTAAACCCGTCTTCAAGCTGACCTCATTGAGCCGTCACGTTCCAACTGTGGTAGTAAAACACTTATTCTACCTCCCTCCCTCACAGAATTGTTTTAAGAACCAGTGAACCCAGCTGGCATGGCTCAGTGATTGAGTGTCAACCTATGAGCCAGGAGGCCGCAGTTTGATTCTCAGTCAGGGCACATGCCCAGATTGTGGACTCAATCCCCAGTAGGGATGTGCAGGAGGCAGCTGATCATGCAGGAGGCGGCTGATCGATGTTTCTCTCTCATCGATGTTTCTGACTCTCTATCACTCTCCCTTCCTCTCTGTAAAAAATCAATAAAATATATTAAAAAAAATAAAAATAAAAAAGAACCAATGAAATGCCTCTTGAAGATTCTAAAACATAAATGTGTAAATTTATTAACCTAGAGCAAAAGGATCCTTCGGGATCATCTTAGTAGTGTTTACATGGAAACAAAAAAATAAAATTAAAAAGAACAGTTTTGGTTGAAGAGCAATTGGGAAAATAAAGACCCATCTTACTCAGTTCTCTTAGAACACGGCCCCTGCTAGGGAAGACTCAAGTGTGAAATGACCGACTCATCATTGTATAGCTGCAGTAACTGGTGCTAACACTGGCTTCCCTAAGATTATACTATTTTGTTATTGAATATGAACCCTATTAACTCAACCTGTAAATAATCAACTCTATATTGGTAGGACTATCTGCTATATTCTACAATTATGTCAACTGGTAAACAAAACTTGCATTTTTTTTTAATCCTCACCCAAGGATATGTTTAAATCCTCACCCAAGGAAGGGACTGGGGGGGAGAGGGGAGAGAAACATTATGTGAGAGAGAAATATTGATCAGTTGCCCTCACTACACGCCTGGACCAGGGATTGAACCCGCAATCTTTTGGTGCACCAGATGGCACTCCAACCAACTGAGCAGCCAGGCCAAGGCAAAACTTGGATCTTAAAAAAATTCACTTTGGTAATTACAATTTACTAAAAACTGCAAAAGCAAATGATAAATGCATTTCAAGAGATAAATGCCGTACCCATGGTCCTCTTGCCATTAGGATCTTTTCCTGCTACTGATTCTGTACACCGTCACCAGAATTCTTCTTTCCACTTTCCCTGACCATGTCACTCCCCTGGCTCATAGATTTCTATCCTGATGGTAAGATGAATGTCACATTCCTTAGCCTGTTTTTTCATAAAAGGACCCCAACACCCTTTTCAATCTGTCTCCCATTAAAACACTCTACTGCCCTGGCTGGTTTGGCTCAGTGGATAGAGCGTCAGCCTGTGGACTAAAGGGTCCCGGGTTCGATTCTGGTCAAGGGCATGTACCTTGGTTGCGGGCACATCCCCAGAGGGGGGTGTGCAGGAGGCAGCTGATCAATGTTTCTAACTCTCTATCCCTCGCCCTTCCTCTCTGTAAAAAAATCAATAAAGAATATATATATTTTTTAAAAAGCCAAAACAAAAAAACACTCTACCATACAGTCTATATTCCAGTCACATAAGAACCACTTGTATTTGGCCCTGACTGGGTGGCTCAGTTGATTGTAGCATTGTCCTGTACACCAAAAGGTTGTCCGTTCCATTCCTGGTCAGGGCACATAACTAGGTTATAAGTTCAATTCCCTGTTGAGGCACGTGCCAGAGGGAATCAACCAATCAATTCTCTCCCTCTCTCTCTCTCTCTCCCTCTCTCTCGGAGGCAATCTATCAATGTCTCTCTCTCTCAAATCAATGACTCTATCTTTTTTTTTTTTATATTTTATTGATTTTTTACAGAGAGGAAGGGAGAGAGATAGAAAGTTAGAAACATCGATGAGAGAGAAACATCGATCAGCCGCCATTTCTTTTTTTTTAAAATATATTTTATTGATTTTTTACAGAGAGGAAGGGAGAGAGATAGAGAGTCAGAAACATCGATGAGAGAGAGACATCGATCAGCCGCCTCCTGCACATCCCCCACTGGGGATGTGCCCGCAACCCAGGTACATGCCCTTGACCGGAATCGAACCCGGGACCTTTCAGTCCACAGGCCGACGCTCTATCCACCGAGCCAAACCGGTTTCAGCCCCCATTTCTTTATAAAGTTTTCCCCAAATACAGTAAACCCACACTGTTAGAAATAATTCCTATTCTCTGCCTTTATTCAGATTATTTTTAAAAACTTACCAGAGTATAATTTATGAGAAAATTGTGTATACATGTATACCAACCCCACCACATCCTAAAGGACTTGAGAGCAGAAACTACACTTTAATTCATCTTTAATTCAGAGTGCCTAAAATTTGGTGAGTAGTAAATGTTTGTTGGCTGAAATGAAAGAAAGGCATACCAAATACAATAGTGACTACTCAATTTAGGAAAATCACACAACTTCAAAAGGTCCAAAATTTAACTCATCATAACCACCCCACTCCCATGGCTACACATACATACTTCTTTTCCTATGTTTGCTATTTTAGTAAATGGCATCCTTACCAATCCAGCTACCCTAACGTGAAACTTGGTACTTATTCTTGATTCCTCCACTGCAATATCCTAACATCTAAGTTCTGTTGACCATCACCTTCCCTCAAATCTTTTTCACTTCTTTCCGTCTTCTAATCCAGGCCACCCTCATCACAGCTAGAATCCTAATACAAGCATCTCACTGGTCTCTCAGCTTCATATTTTTCCCTCTTCCTATCCAAATAATTCCTCACTTAGTCAATTATCTAAGGTACAATACTGCTCCATTCATTTAAAAGAGCTAAGTGTTGGCTTCGGCAGCACATATACTAAATTGGAACGATACAGAGGAGAGATTTGCATGGCCCCTGCGTAAGGCTGTCCAGCAAATCCTGTGACGTGTTCCACATTTTAAAAAAAAGAAAAAGAAAAAGAAAAAAATAAATAAAAGAGCTAAAACGAAAAGTCTAAACTCCAATAAGCATTATAAGCTCTGCATAACTGGCCCCTTGTTCATCTCTCCGGACATTTGGGGATCTGAACAGGCCATACTCTCTTGTTCCCAGCTTGGTTCGCTCCTACTAACCATATATCTATCCTTCAGATCCCAAGATCAGACACCAATTCCTCAAAAATAGCCACCAGAGTAATAGTAATTACAGGTTAGGTCTTCCTATTTCTCCCAATATACACTGTACTTCCCAAGTACGTACAATGCTGGTCACATCAGACTTGAATGTTGTTCTCCTCCCCTCTATAGGTTCCAGGAAGGAAGGGTCTGCCTGCCTGGATTATCAGAGTATTCCCTGTACTGAAGACAAACACCTAGCACAGAGAAAATGTTGGTCCAATACAGGACAACTGTTACCTTGTCAACTTTTCTAAGCCAGTGTTTTTCAAGTTGTGGGTCATAAGCCAACAGAGGGGCAAGAACTCAATATAGTGGGTCACAACTTTGAAATGCAATCATTACAAATAAAAATGCAAATATTACAAATAGGAAGGGTATTATGTGTTCACTTGCTAAGACAGGGTCTCTATTTTTATACGCAAAATGTAGTTCTTGTAGTAAAAAAAATTTGAGAAGCACTGCACTGCTCCTACTTTCCTTCCTCCTTTATAAGAAAGTATTCTTTTACGACCCAGATAAGCAAATACGTAACAGAAAAAATAGTGCTCAACCACACAATTCTTTAGCAAAAAGCCATTCTTATCGTGAGCATTTCCAAAAAAAATCTGTTTTCTGATTTATCATTATGTCTTAAAACTCTGATTTTTAATTTCAATTACATAAACAAGACATCCTATGTGACAGTAGTATATGTAGTACTTTTATTTTAATCTCTGCTGCCACATTCTTATATTCTCAAAAAACTTAATCTGGGTAGGTGATATATAGACTAACTCTGTACCATAAGCCTTACTTCTAAGACTACCCTCTGAACTTCATGCACTTGGCTTTCTTTTTCTAGTCTCTATATAGTCATTAAAAAGTCTACCACTGCCCAGGCTGGGTAGCTCAGTTAGTTAGAGAGCATCGTCTTAATATGCCAAAGTTTTAGGCAACCAATGAATGCATAAAAAAGTGCAACAACAAATCAATCTTCCTCTCTCCCGCCTTTCCTCTCTCTCTATAAAAATCAATAAATCTTAAAAGTTTTTAAAATCTACCATATTTTATTACTTAGTATTAAAAACAGAATTTAAAAACAGTTAACAATTAATGAGCACATACTATGCTACAGCAAGCACTATCTTAAGCATATGATAAAGAGAATTCTCCCTTATTCCTTGCCACAATACTATAATGTGGGTACTATAGGCGAGGAAGCTAATACAGAGAAGTTAAGAAACTGGCCTAAGGCTCACAGTTAGTTAATAAAGGCAGGTCTGGGACCTGAACTCTAGTACATAGTCTGACTTCAAAACCCAATCTTTTAACCACTCACTTTTTTTTTCAGTAGTTTTAATTTCTCTCTCTCTCTCTCTCTCTCTCTCTCCTTTAAGTTGCTTCTAATTACCTTCCTGGCCATTTATCTAAAAAGATCTACATATAAAAACAAGTAAGATCCAAATTGTTTAGAAGAGACTTAACACCTCAATTAATATTTATTCTCTTAAACCTTTGAGAACTGAATAAAAAATTCCCATGAAAATTTCAAAACTACCATCCATCACATGAAAAAAAAAATCGTTGGCAAAATTCAGTAATGTAAAAATTTTACACTTGGCATAATTTAAGTTTTATCTTACTCATTAATTTCTTTTCTTAAATTTATTGATTGATTTTAGAGAGGAAGGGGGCGAGGGAGGGAGACAGAGAAAGAGAAACTTGTTCCACTTACTTTTGCATTCATTGGTTGATTCTTTCATGTTCCCTAACTAGGGATGGAACATACAACCTTGGTATATGGGGATAATGTTCTAACCCAGTGGTTGCCATCCTTTCGGACCTCATGGACCACCAGTTGGCAACCACTGCTCTAATCAACTGAGTTACCTGGCCATGGTTCATTAAGCTTTCTAATGTAAGCCACACTAAAAAAATTCAACTTCAAAAATTCTAAAAGGAGAGAACCCTAAAATCTCAACAAAAAAATCCCACTAAAGAAGCATGTCTTATTTTTCCATTATTGATGGGTGTTTAGCAGAATTAACTCCTGAAATACTTTTATAAATATACCAGGAAGTTACATTCCCACTATAGCTACAACATTTTTGCTATTTTTTTCCTTTCTTATTTATCACTTAATGCCCCTACAAACACTAGGCACCAATTCTCAATTTATTATTTTAATCACACATCCTTTGCCCTTTTTATAGACTAGACTAGGAGAAGGTAGAAAAGCAAAGTAAAACAGAAAATACCAAAAGGCAACCAAGACAGGAACCCTTTCCTCCATCCCCATCATCCATTCACTGGATATGCCAATACATTTCTTACCTCTGAAACAGAACATGAACTTACGCTGGAAAGGGCACCCATATTGTAACACATACAAGACTTATTACAATTTAACAACAGGCACTTTACCTCACATCAAGCACAGATAGCCTTCCTGAAGCCCTATAAATGAACTTACAAAGCTTGGAGAACAAGCAATTGCCAGAGTTCAAGGCACTTGGTAAAATGTCTTGCACTTTAATTTTAACAGCAATATCTCACTGGGTCAAAGAGCTATAACTGAAAAACTCCAGAAGCAGAACTCTAATGTAAACATTAATGTGTAAAAACTAAAACATAATCTGGCAGGTTTAAGAGCTGAAGAAAGAAATGGCTTCCACCGAAAACATTGGTTAGGATGACAAGCCACTAATATACAATGGTATTTTGAGGAAGTAAAATGGACATTTAAAAAATCCTTGCCACGCCCTGGCAGGTGTTACTCAGTGGTTAGAGTGTTGGCCCCTGCAGGGAAGGCTCTTAGGTTCTATTCCCAGTCAAGGGCTCGTACCTGGGTTGCAGGCTCCATCTGGGCATGCAGATGGGTGCATGTGAGAGGCAACCAATTAATCTCTCTCTCTCTCACATTGATTTTTCCCGGGCCCTCCCTCTCTTCCTACCCCTTACATCCACCCCCCTCCCTCACTCCCTACCCCGCCCCCCCCCAAAAAAATCCTTGCCACTTCTCTATTGTGTACATTTTAGTGGTTAAAATGCAGTATATTTTAGCCTGGCTGTCATGGCTCAGTGGTTGAGCGTCGACCTAGGAACCAGGAGGTCATGGTTTGATTTCTGGTCAGGGCTCATGCCGGGTTGCGGGTTCAATCCCCAGTGTGGGGTGTGCAGGAGGCAGCCACTCAATGATTCATCATTGATGCTTCTCTCTCTCTTCCTTCCTGAAATCAATAAAAAAATATATATATTTAAAATGCAGTATATTTTACATTCTCGCTGTCCTGTGCCTTTAAAATGAAGAACAGGCATGAAACTCAAGCCAATTCTGACGCGGGAGTACACAGCAGGGACACCAAACTATACCAGGACCAGAAAGGTCTGTACCTACTTAGTATGCCAGGTCCTAGTGCTGTTGCTGTCACCCATCTTTCTGGAGTCTGTTCTTTCAGTGCATACAGCAGTTAAGTGTTTACAGACCAGTGACAGAACATGTCTAGTGTGCAATGAAGGCAACATGTAATCCTCCTCATTCCCATCACTCAGGTTATTAGAAATAGGTTCAAGAAATTCTTCCAGGACTTACCTGTTAACTTTTCTGTCAATAATTATATCAAATTTTTTTTACAAATGGCTTTTACGATCTTTTTTTTGGGGGGTGGGGGGGGAATAAGTCATTTGATTTATCAAATAGTTCCGACCTAACCATAGTAAAGTAAAACTTTTAATGACTCAAGTGCAAATATTGAAACAGGAACATAAAGATGCAAAAGCTAAAAAATAAATCTCTTCCTCCTCATTCCAGCACATGAAAACTTAATTCAAGTTATTTGAATCAACCTGGACATTTTTTAGAACAATCGTTGAGTAACACATTTTTATTCTGCACCAGTCCTATGCTAATTTGTTTTGTAATGCTTTCGAATGTCAACCCAATTAGATTCTAGTCTTCCGTCCTATAAAACTGGCACAAGCAAACTCTTGGTAGGTCTACTTAATACTATTAAGAGAAAAAAAAAAGTTTCTGAGATCTAGAATTATGGCATCATTTTGACCAGCTCTAGATAAAATTCACAACCAAGTATAAGGAACAACTTACTTTCACATTTATAAAATATCTAGGTGACAACTCAAAACTCAAAATGTAGAAGTTACAAGTTTGAAATTTTAAAGTTGTTAAAAGTGAAGTATCTCTGTTAGAAGTTGCCTGCAAACTTATACTACACACTAGTGGACAAAAAAATAAAAATGTAATGGGAACCAACTTAAAAGTTCACAGGGGGACAGTATTTTCTTGACACTTGCCTCCCCACCCCTACAACAGTAACAAAAACACAAAACAAAACCCAGACTATTAAGATTTTAAAAACGAACAAAAAAATCTTGGAATAGAATCTTAATTGGGGGATTTGGGGTGTTTGGGGGTGGGTGGGAACCAACCTACACAATAAAATTTAGAGAAAGCTAAAATAAACACTTAGTACCAAGACTGAGTTAATCTCAATGTTGAGAGTTTTTTTATTATAAAAACCCACTTGATACATTTAGGACTCAACTATTCAAAGATATTATCAAGTAGCAAAATAGTTTCTGTGTAACAGACATGTGAAACACTATCCCAGAATGAGTTAGCTGAAGTTACCAACTACACAGATCAAGTATGGAGAATGCAGTAGTGCGAAGGAACAGAGGTGTTTGGAAGTTGAGCAGGGCCTTCCTTTCAGGCCTTGCATTACTCCAAGACTAAGCTGCTCAAATAAGGAGACATCAAAACAATGCATAGAAAAGAAGTTTTTTTCTAAAATGTCCCAAGTCACTGGCTAACTCAAATGTAAAATCCATACCACATTGCACAAAAATTAAAGAAACAATCCAAAAATCTATACGTGAAAACATGTTTAATAGTAATCTATAAGAATTTCTGAGTGACTTTAATAAGTGCAAAGGAATACGATATTTATGTGCATGAACTGAGAAAAAAAGACAGGTTAAGAAAAATCCCTGAAGACGACAGGAATAAGGACAGATCAAAGTTCGTGCATTGCCACTGTTACAATCCTGAAGTGATGGGAACTCTGCAAAAGTCCTTCCATTTTGCAGGTTTTTCTTATAAACGCAAAAGAAACGAGAGCATTTGCTATCTCCGTACATCTTCACCCTTTACCATGAAGCCCACTTAGAAACGTGCTGAGAAGTTCTCCACAAATTCAAAGGGTACATTTAACTCCGTGAAGCACTCTCACTGGTGGATGGAGGGATGACGCTGAGCCTGCTCCTGGGGAGCTGAAGAGATGCTCATGGGAAGGGGGAACATCTTGTGGACTGTCAGGTGGCCAGCCATTCTTCCTCTACATTATCCTGGCACCTCCAACAACTATGACAGCAAAAAAGGTCGGTGGCCACCAGGAGAGCACCAAACTAACTGCAAGGAAGGAATGATGGAAGAAAGTCTCCCTGAATTCTCTGTTGAGAAAGGGCTAGTCCACAACTGAGTGAAGTAAAGAATTCGTAGAGCTTTTTAAACAGAAATCTCCAAATATGTTTAAAGCATAAAAAGGTAAAAACACGCAGATGCTAAACCTAATGCACATTTCAAACATGTTTGATCAATTCATGTTTGCAATCCATAATTGGGACTCTTTCCATTTCTTATCTTGATTTCCAAGTAACTCACTCCACAAAATCAGTGATGTCTTTTCTTCCCCAACCCAAAGAGAAAGTGACTACAAACTGCAAATAAAATACCCCTCTCTCCCCCAACTTGAAAACCCAGAGTTTCAGATATTTCGGTCCTAAACCAAAGAATGGAAGATGTAAAATGAACTGCGCTCCATATTGATTCTTAAAGCCAAAAAATAAAAAAATTTAAAAAAAGCTAAGAATGGTAGGTAAAATAATTCAAACCAAATTTCACATTTGACGTGAAACCTCACGTCAAACCTGAAATCCTGGAACACATACACATAAATAAATAAAATAAAGATTTATTTTTTTTTTTACACCCTCATTCTCAACAGAAAATGTTGTGCAACGAAAATACTGAAAAGGAAGAGTGAAAAGTAGTGGAAACAGAGTAAGAGAAACCAAGGAGAAAAGATTTGCAATTCCTCCTTTGCCAACAACAAAATTAAAAAAGTAAAATAAAAAACCTTTACACACCAATGCATTGGCATTTCCAAAATTAAAGTGCACGGGAGCAATAATAAAGGCCGTCTCTATCGCACCACTAAAGAGCTCCAATTCCAGAACACACATCGATATGACATAATGTTGCAACGAATGTATTAGGAAGCAAAGAAAATGGTTGGGCGACTGGACGTCTTCGACCAGCTCATTCAAACACCTTTAAAATTAATCGAGAGAGAGAGAGAACTAAGAGGAGAAAGAAAAGAGGGGAAAAACACACAGAGAGAAGAAAAAAGGTGCACGGAGCCGAAAAGATGAAAGGGAACGTGCAAGGCGAGGCTCCGGGACTAACCTGTGCCATCGCTGGCCGACGCCGAGAGGGCCGGAGATGAGAGTTTAGGCCGCTTGGCTGAAGGCGGCCCCGGTTCCACCACATTCTCGGCCATTTTTAATTCTTTCGGAGATCCAGGCGAGAAAACGAGAATCCCGGGGAAATCTCTTCTTCGGAGGGGGTCCCCGCCCCGCTCTCCGGGGTGGGCTCGGGGGGCTCCGCCGGCCCCCGAGGGGGGTTGGGGGAAGTTCCTTTTTCTCGCTGCCGGGCCGCGGTGGCTGGAAAGGGATGCGGACCCGACAGAAAGGTAAGGGCAAGTGCGAGGGGCCGGGCCTGGCGCAGGCCCGGAGGAGAG
>NW_006299834.1:2542620-2552257 GCF_000327345.1 Myotis davidii
CCGGGGTGGCCGGCCTTGCGAACCCCGATTGAATCCGTCCATCGGGTACCCTGCTGCCCGGTGTTCCGGGCCAGAGACCTAATGTGTCCTCTCCTCTCCATCGCTTTCCCAAAGCGAACGGCTTACTCCCCAAAATCACACCGATTGCGAGTTGTTTACTTTTTCTCTGAATTTTACAAATGTTTTTGACAACGAGCATACATTATTTTGAGAATCGGAAAACAAAAAAATCACAGCAGTGGGAGGACCAGACCTAAATTCGTTTCTTGCCGACCACGTGTCCACACGCCCCTCCCCGAGATCCCTGCCACCACAGGGGCCTTGAATTATTTTTTCTGAACTCCTCTGGGACCGGAGGACGTTGGAAGACATTCCCTTCCACCCACCCCCCATAGACCAGCTTAATAAAAAACCACGTTTATGCAGTGCCTTCAAGGTAATGTAATTATGGAAAAAAGCAAAGACGTGCTGTGCTGAAGGTAATGTAAGGATGGAGGAAATGCTTAAATAAAGTGCGCTGTGCGAGACGAGAGCTCTGCAGAGGCGGGCCGCCTCCTGCTCTCACATTCCCGCACATTACAGGATTCCGCTGGGTTTGGCCTTGGGTAAATTGGTACTTGAGAAAGTTGTTAGTGCTCCCCAAGGAAACCCCAAACCGGCATCTGTGGAGAGAGTTAAAAGCTTTTTAACATACTTAAAGTATTCCGCGCCTCGCTTGGTGCTGGCTTATTGTCGCGTTCACTTCAGTTTTTGTTGTTACGGTTTGCATTTTAAATGAATGATGAGAGTAAATAAGAACCTAGGAGTGAAAATCTCAAGCTGAAACTCAGGTTGCCAACAAGGATAAATTAAGTTGTGTGATGTTCAGGCCTAGTTCATCCAAACTGCAGTAGAAAAGCAGCAAATTGAAAAGGGCAATACCCGCTTATTAAAGTTGTTATGGGCCCTGGCTGGTTTGGCTCAGTAGCTAGAGTGTCGGCTTGCGGACAGAGGGGTCACAGGTTCCATTCCAGCCAAGGGCACATGCCCTGTTGCAGGCTCGATCCATGATTCTCTCTCATCATTGATATTTCTATCTCTCTCTCCCTCTCCCTTCCTCTCTGAACTCAATATTAATATTATTTTTAAGTAAAAAAATAAAAGTTGTTATAGGATGGGTCCAATATGTAGGGCTAAGGTCAAAATTGGCCTTCAGTTATTTTTAATCGTTTAGACCAGGGGTGGGCAAACTTTTTGACTCGAGGGCCACAATGGGTTCTTAAACTGGACCGGAGGGCCGGAACAAAAGCATGGATGGGCTGTTTGTGTGAACTAATATAAATTCCAAGTAAACATCATTACATAAAAGGGCACAGTCTTTTTTTTTTTTTTTAGTTTTATTCATTCAAACGAGCGGGATCCGGCCTGCGGGCCGTAGTTTGCCCACGGCTGGTTTAGACCCACATTCAGTAAACAGAACAGAGGAAAGAAAGGTGGGCAATGCCTGGAAGCATGGCCGGTAATTTCCTCCTGGGAGGTGGCTCACCGGATTTTTTGGAAGAATTTCTAACCTTTGGGAAAACCTTTGCCTCGTTTTGCAGAGGCTCCATCTTGAGTCTCAGCAGCATTCAAGCGTACCTGGCCAGCTTAGCCAAAAAGACTGTGGGACCAGGTACCGGAAGCCTCTCCAAGATCAAAGGAAGGTCTGGAGTCGGGAGCCATGGACCTGCCCAGAAGGAAGAGCTCCGGTGTGAACGGGAATTCCGCTCCTTCCTGGGGCGCCCTTTTCTGTGTCTTTACCTGGAACCCTGAAGTCAGCCGAGTTGGAAGTGCTGGAGAAAATAGAATCACACTAATGCAATCAAGATGAGACTTCAGATGGTTTCAAGAAAGCAGAATTGAATCATCGGCATGGATTGTATATAACCTAATCAAACGAAGTGTAATCAGTTGTGTAGTGCTATGTGTAGATTAAAAGTGCATTCATGAAGGAGGAATTGTCTGCCAGGAGCGGGAGACAAAAGCAGTTGCACTGAAGTCAGCCAGAACTGGGTTCAAATTCTGGTGCTGCCACTTAGCAGCTGTGTGACTTGGGCAGGCTCCTCATCTGTAAAAGGAATTTCTTGAGAAGATGTACTTTATTGTAGCGAAGATTAAACAGATAGTTTATGAATAATGCTCACCGCAGTGCCTGGCAAATAGTAAGCACTCAATATACCTTGGCTGCTTCTAGTCCTATTTGGTCTAAAAGGGAAGGGATCTTACCTAACTCAAAAGACTTGCTAAGAGAATGAAAAGGTGATGGCTGCACGGAAGGAGTTTAGCAGAGCCCAGAGCCTGGCAAGTGCTCCCGGGTTACCACCTTGGCTCCCCCATAGCCAGAAGGAAATGTCTCACAGGATCACCCATCTCCTTTAAGACCTTCTCTGTTCACCTCGAATCCTCCTGATGACAAATCCAGCTCCCCAGGTGCCCTGATTGCCAAAAAGGAGACCCCTAGATAGTGGACACAAGAATAGGAGAAAGTTTTAACCTCAGGATAAATTCATCAGTTGCGTATGATCAAGATGCTACCCACGTGATCCACAGGCACCATAGCCTTCCCCAGGGTCTACGCCTTATTCCCAGACAGGATCCCACTGTCCCCCTGCTATTCCAGCTGGAAAACTGGACGCCATCCATGAATCCACATAGTCCTCCCTCTTCCTTCTTTCACACAGCCAGTCATCAAGTCCTCTGGATTCTACTTCCTGAATGACCTTCCAAAGCAAATGAACGTTGAACCATGTGCAAGTATTACCTGTTAACAAAAATTAAAAAGGGTTCTCATAGGAGTGGCCTCAACAATGTATTTTTTTCAAAATACTTGTTAAGGGAAAAATGGCTCAGGAGCTTGGGCTGCGGCCACAAATGTGAATGTGCTTGGGATTATGAAAGTGGCTGCACATTTTTTATAAGAAATTGTCGATTTAGATACTGTTCTACAATGTTGCCAGCATTTGCAAGAATACATTTTTATTTACATCACACCTTTAATAAAATCTCTTCCTGAGCCCTGGCCGGGTAGCTCAGTTGGTGAGAGCATTGTCCCAATATGCCAAGGATGCGGGTTTGATCCCTGGCAGGGCACACATACAAGAATCAACCAATTAAATCTGTTCTTGAAAAAACTTTAATAGCCAATATGAGCGAGGGCATTGAGAATCGGTGTTTTCATACACTGTTAGTGGTAATCACGCATGGCATAAACGTTTAGGTTCATGCCAAATGTTTGTAGACTTTGAAAATCCCAATATGTCTAGGATGTATTTTTTACAAGTGTACAGAGATGTATAGGTAGTCTCTCTTTATCCACGGTTTCACTTGCCACAGTTTCAGTAACCCTCAGTCAACCATTGTCCAAAAATACTAAAACCCTGTCCTGCTTTGTCCTGCCTAGGATGTGAATCATTTCTTTGTTCAGCATCTCCACGCTGTATATGCATAGCTGTCTCCGTTATTAGATTGACTGTGGAGATATCACAGTGTATGTGTTCAAGTTCTCCTTATTTTACTGAATAATGGCCCCAAAGTGCAAGAGTAGTGAAGCTGGCAATTCAGGTATGCCAAAGAGAAACCTTAACATGTACATAGTATATACAGGGTGCGGTACTGTGGTTACAGGCAGCCACTGGGGTCTTGGAACATATGCTCCATAGATAAGGGGGAACTACTGTTGATGAAAATGTTCCCTGTAGCATCGTAGTAGTCTCTCCCTGACTCAAGAAAAGAAGAAACAAACCAACAGCCCATCTCTAGATGAATGGTTAAAAAAAAAACTCCACACACACTATGGATATGATTCCACTTATAGGAAGTACTTAAAGTAGTCACATTCATAGATTCAGAAAGTAGAATGGTGGTTGCCAGGGGCTGAGAAGGATGGGGAGTTATTGTTTAATAGGAACAGAGTTTCAGTTTGTCACAATGAAAAACTGGAGATCATGGTGGTGATGGTTGTACAACAGTGTGAATGTACTGATTGCCGCTAAACTGTGCACTGAAAAATGGTTACGGTGATATATTTTATGTTTTGTGTATTTTACCACCATTCATTTTAAAATCTTAATGGTCCAAATGGTAACTTTGTAAAAATATATTTTTTTATTGATTTCAGAGAGGAAGGAAGCAGTAGGGAGAGACAGAAACATCAATGATGAGAGAGAATCATCGATTGGCTGCCTCATGTGAGCCCACAACCAGGGCATGTGCCCTTGACTGGAATCGAATCTGGGACCCTTCAGTCTGCAGGCTGACACCCTATCCACTGAGCCAAACCAGCCAGGGCCCAAATGGTAACTTTTATGTTATATATATTTTACCACAGTAAAAAATAAAACAATGAATATCCCCTAGGCTTACGACGATGCCGATATTATGCAGTAATTTAAAAATGAATAGCTACATATGTACTACCATAGAAAGATATCCATATATTGCTAAGGACAAAAAGAAAAGAACAGCAGATATAGAATGGCTCTATTTTTATAAATGTAGTAAATAACAATGAGTTAGAAACTGAGAGAATATGCACCAAGCTGTTAACAGTGTTGGGGTAAGGAAATGATTACTTGTTGGGGTTCAACCCCAGCAGGTCCAGGGGTCCCCAAAGGTGTGGACGGAGTCAGCAAAGAAGGAAAGACATGGAGACAATGTTCAGTTGATCAGCAGCCTAGCCAGGATCTCTAGCCAGGATCTCCAGCCAAGTTCTGTCTTTTATTGTCTTGTTACATCTGTATTTATACCAGTTGATTTTAATCGGAAAAATCCCTACCTGGGGAAACAACCTTTCTCGGAGAGGTGACCTTGGTTAAAACACATAGTGCCAAGAAGGGGAGCAAACATATCAAGAACAGTATGCCATATACGCCAGGTCCCTTGAAACATGCTGTGCAGATGTTTCTTCCCTGCAGTGTCTGTGTCAAGCAGCAAGGATGGACCGGCTTCCAGCAATTACTGGGAGCTTTCATTCTACATAATACATTTTTGGGGAGGTACGTGAAATCAGAACCAATAAGCATTATAAAACAAATGAAACAACCTTCAATTGTTCCTCTTTGGTGTCAGAATAAAATTACATGGGCAAGAGATGGCCATGGCTTATCTATCTCATTTCTCTCATCTTCTCTCCTTATGGCCAAGTGGAATCGTTTCTATTCTGCTTGTGCCATGCTTTCTCTGTCCTTGGGAGATTCACACATACACTCCTTCAGTCTGAAACACCACCCTCACCCCTTTGACCCACCCAATTCCAACACCCTTCAGATCTCAGCTAACACATCCCTTTTTATGTACGTTTAGCCCTCCCTGGTCCCCCCTGAATCCTGGCTACACACTCCTCTGCCCTCCCATGGCTAATATCCTATACTTCTAAATTACCTCACATTTCACACTGAGTTATAGTCCTGGTTGGCCTTTCCCTGTAACAGCCTGAAGGGTGGCCATGTTGTTCATCTGTCTACCCCCATCTCCTAACTCAGGACCTGATGCACAGTAGGAACTCCACTCCAACTTCTTGAGCAAATGAATAGATAGCATTGATTTGTGAATCTGGTCTGGCTGGGTGGGTCCATTCTGCAGCAACAAGGACTTTTGGTTCTGAAAAAGGTGTGATACATCCTTTCTGTCCATCAAGGTGCCAGCCAATCTCCCTCTCTCCTGGGATCTTGAATATCTCGACTTGGAGTCTTATAATTACAAGATAAAGAGAATCAGTATTTGTGGCCATTAATGATCTAGGAATGAGGGCTCTAAAGCAAGGAAAAAGACCTTCATGAGACCCCACTCCGAGGCAAAGGGAAAGCTCGAACTCAGGTCTTCCGACACCACAGTCAGGCCCCTCACCGCTGAACTTTTAGGGCAGGAAGCAGGTCTTCTGCTTCCTCAAGTCTCCGGTCCTCGTACAGTAACTACCACATAATTCATAGCGAACGGGTGTTTGTTGAATGAATGAATGAATGAAGGCTTCTACATAAACACACCCTCACAAACACACACACACAATATCTTTTCTATAAAATTAGAACAAAGCCACCAAAGCAGCCACAGAGCGTGTCACTTTCCATGTCATCAGGCGTGGTGTCCCACCATCAGGACTGAAGCAGACTAGCAGAGCCTCTAGTAACCAAGGAACTTACACTCTTCATACCCTGAACCAACCTTTACTGAGCATCTTCTCTGTGCCCAGCACTTCGCTGGGCACTGTGCATTCTAAGGTGGACAAGCCACTATTCCTGTCCTCTGGGCACACTATCTCGTTGGAGAGAAACTCATAGAGCTAAACAGATACCATACAGAGCGATGGAGGCTCTCTCGAGGCAAACACGGATGGGTAATTTGTGAGTGAAAGCACTTGTCACCTTGGGGCCTGGATGCTGCTCACCAAGCTGGAAGCATATGCTAATGAGAGTGCCCAGGTGGGAGAGGCTATGGAAAAAGGGGGCCCAGCCAGGCCACAAAGAACCTCGGGTGCCACGCTAGGAAGTTCGGGCTGAGGCCTAGGACTTGTTTGCGTTTGAAATTTGCGGTCATTTGATCTCTAAACCTGCACATCTGTACAACAATTCAGTAGTATTGCAAATAAAAATCTGATTGACTTCAAAATAAGAAAACCAGGGTCTCAAATTTGGTCCTTTGTATTCTAAAACAGGACTCCAAAGGATGGCAAAAGAGATGGATATGCAAATAAGATATTCAATGCCTTATACCACTCAGCTGATGGAAACTCGCCACAATGCGTGGGCCTATCAGAATGTGACTCTACCTAAAGGATCTCAAAATAGCTCTGCTCTGCGCTCTGCGGCAGGCGAGCGTCTGCTCTATTGGGTAGTAGCTCATTCTTTACTATTGTTGCTATGTGACAAACTATTGGCTCAGTGTTAATCCAAGCCTGCCAGCGGAGGGAGGGCGGGAAGAGGGCTTTGGGAGAAGCATCTTTCCTAGAATCTAATGTAACAAACACGGCCTGAGCGTTCCTTCAGGTACCCTGAAGATGCAGACATCCAGTTCAGTTCAGTGAACATTTCTTGACTGGCTCCTCTATGAGAGGCACTATGCTGGGCTCCAGGGATGTAAAAATAAATACAGTTCACATGCTGTCTGCTCTCAGTTGCTCACTATCTAGTGGGAGAGAGAGCCTTATAAACAGGAAAGTGCAATCTAGCACACAGGATGCACTGAGAGAGGCGTGGGTGCTATGTGGACACTCAGAGGGGTACTTCAGATGAACTCAGCTTTGGACATGGTGATGTGCTTGTGGAAAACGCATATGGAGATCTCCCATGGACAGCTGGACGTACAGGTGAATAGGGAAATCAGACCCAATCCTTGCCCTGGAGGATCTCGCTATCGAGTGAGAGATAGAAATGTAAATACGGTCCTAGCTGCTTTGGATGCTCAGTGGATAGAGCATCGGCCTGCGGACTGAAGGGACCCAGGTTCGATTCAGGTCAAGGGCACATGCCTGGGTTGCAGGTTCGATCCCCAGTAGGGGGTGTGCAGGAGGCAGCTGATCAGTGATTCTCTCTCATCATTGATGTTTCTATCTCTCTCTTCCTCTCCCTTCTCTGAAATCAGTAAAAAATATTTTTTTTAAAAAAAGAAACGTTACTCGATTTATTTAAAAAAAATGTAAATACAATAAATCAAGTACAATACTCTGGTGAATGCTAACATGGAAGCTCCTAAGAACACGATGGCACAACTGCTTGGCCTGGAAGCTTGGATGTTCCTCTAGGAGACAGCCTAGGGGCTGAGCGTTGAATGATTCAGAGTGTAATCCGGGGCTCTGCAGTCCAGGCACACTGAAGGGAGAGTGTCCTGAGCTGGCACAGCAAACACGATGAAGCCCAGAGCCTGGACAGTGGGCACCGGCGATGTGGCTCACCGGGGAGCTGAATGTATGGCGTTACCCAGCGGCATACGATGTTTTGGGGTGTTGAGGTGGTTAGAGGCATACGAGGCAGCAAACCATGGCTCCGCACTCTGCCAACATAACAAACATCTCACTCCCCAGGACTTCAGGCACATCTCCCTAAGACGTAGGTGGAGTCCTGCCCTCGCCTCCTCCCTGCAGCCTCATTGCAGCTTTATTCTTTGCACTATTTCTGTTTTTATATTTTAATATATTTTTTAATTCATTTCAGAGAGGAAGGGAGAGGAAGATAGAAACATCAATGGTGAGAAAGCATCATTGATCGGCTGCCTCATGCGTGCCCCCAACTGGGGATCGAGCCCGCAATCCGGGCATGTGCCCTGACTGGGAATCGAATTGTGGCCTCCTGGTTCATAGATTGACGCTCAACCACTAAGCAACACGGGCCAGGCTGCACTACATCTTTGACTCATCGTGGCATAAATCAAAGTCAGAGCAATTTTAAGTCAAGTCCCAATCCATATTCTCCCCTATCCTTGAACCTCAGTTAGATTCTGGGCTTTGACCCTGCTTAGCTTTCCAGGTAATGGGAACAGGCTCCACAAAGGCCTGATGAAGTCACTGTTGCTGCAGCTAAAAGCATATAGGACCTTCATCAAGTCTTTTATTAATTTATCAAAAATGGGCCAACCGGTATGGCTCAGTGGTTGAGCGTCAGCCTCTGAACCAGGAGGTCACAGTTCAATTCCCAGTCACGGCTCATGCCCAGGTTGCAGGCTCAGTCCCCAGTAGGGGACATGCAGGAGGCAGCCGATCAATGATTCTCTCTCATTACTGATGTTTCTATCTCTCTCTCCTTCTCCCTTATTCTCTCTGAAATCAATAAAAACATATTTTTAAAAAATTTATCATAAATGTATTGAATTGGCACCTCACGTGGCAAACAAAGGGTTAATCCACAGAGCTCTTGCAAATGGATAAGGGAAAAAAATAGAATAAAAAGTGGGCAAGCAAGCCTCCTCCAACAAAAGTCACTTGTGGTTGACACACCCTCAGGCGACTCCCAATAATTCCCACCTCCTGGTGTCCACGCCTCTGTGTTATCCCCTCCTCTTACATGTGGGCAGAATCTGTGACTCACGTTTAACCAATGGAATATGGCAAAGGTGATGGGATGTTACTCCCAGAACGTGCTGTGTTAGGTAAGATGGCACCAAGTCTTCGGTGAGGTTGCATCAAGAGATTCTCCTTGCCCTAACCAGTTTGACTCAGTGGATAGAGCATTGGCCTGGGGACTGAAAGGCCCCGGGTTCGATTCTGGTTAAGGGCATGTACCTTGGTTGCGGGCACATTCCCAGTAGGAAGTGTGCAGGAGGCAGCTGATTGAGGTTTCTCTCTCATCGATGTTTCTGGCTCTCTATCTCTCTCCCTTCCTCTCTGTAAAAAATCAATAAAATATTTTTTAAAAAAAGATTCTCCTTATCAGCAGATGAGTAGATTAAAAAGCTCTGGTACATCTACACAACGGAATGCTACGCTGCTATATAAAAGAAGAAACTGCCCTGACTGGTTTGGCTCAGTGGATGGAGTGTCAGCCTGCGGACTCAAGGGTCCCAGGTTTGATTCCAGTCAAGTGCATGTACCTTGGTTGCGGGCACATCCCCAGTAGGGTGTGTGCAGGAGGCAGCTGATCGATGTTTCTCTCTCATCGATGTTTCTAACTCTCTATCTCTCTCCTTTCCTCTC
>NW_006299834.1:2552309-2563368 GCF_000327345.1 Myotis davidii
AAAACAAGACCCTTACATAGGCTGTCTACAAGAGACTCACTTCAGCTCCAAAGACACATGGAAAAGATATGCATAAAAAATGGGGGGGGGGGGGAATAAAAGCTGGGGTAGCAGTACTTATACCAGACAAAATAGAGTTTGCATGCATATGAGCATAAACAATGGACACAGACACTGGGGCAGTGGGGCCTTGCCCAGGGTGGGAATGGCTGGGCGGGAGAGGGGGGGTCAATTGAGGAAAAGGGAGACATATGTAAAACTTTAGACAATAAAAAAAGAAAAAAAGAGATTCTCCTTGCTGGCTTGATAAAGTTGACAGCCACATTAAGAAGCCTTTACGCCCTACCTGGTTTGGCTGGATAGACGTCCACCTGCAGACTGAAGGGTCCCGGGTTCGATTCTGGTCAAGGGCACATGCCTGGGTTGCGGGCTCGATCCCCAATAGATGGCGTGCAGGAGGCGGCCAATCAATGATTCTCTCTCATCACTGATATTTCGATCTCTCTCTACCTCTCCCTTCCTCTCTGAAATCAATACAAATATACTTAAAAAGAAAAATACAAAGTAGTGAACAAAAAGAAAATTCATATAAAAGTACATGAATGACATGTCTCATCACAGAAAAAAAAAGAATTTTTATTATGACCTGAATATTTTATGGGAAGACAGGTATTTGAGGAATGTCAAGTCCTTACCTACAGCCATGTTCACCAATATTGGGATTTAAAAGTAAAATGGTTAACTCAGCTGTGGTCCTAACGGAATGCAGTTCTAGAGAATAGATTTGTGACGGGACCATAGAAAGCAGCACAAGTGGGTCTTTTTTAAAAAGAAGGCTTTACGTGGGTGGTCTCTAGGAATTGCAGGTCAACAGACAAAAAGCAACAAAAGGCTGGGGCCCTCAGTCACATAGCTACCAGGAAATGCGTTCTGCCCACCCTCTGAATGAGTTTGGAAGCAGATTCTTCCCCCTTTGAGCCTCTGGATGAAAATGCAGCCCAGCATACTCTCCCCACCATTTTCCTCTCCTTCCCCTTAGCCCTCTTCTTCCCCTAAAACATAAAATAAAATAAAATAAAATAAAATAAAATAAAATAAATAAATTCAACCCAATCAACACTGATTACAACTCTGGGAGACCCTGAGCTGAGGACCCAGCTAATCTATGTGGACTCCTGACCCACATAAACTGTGAGATAATAAATGTATAAATCATTTGAATTTATGATAACTTATTATGTAGCAATAGAAAACTAATACAACAGATCAGGAAAGAAAATACAAATGGGACTTCTTTCTTTAAAAAAGCAAATGTATTTTTAAGTAGGTAATATATTAACAAGGTTCAACACGTTATAAAGGGTATATTTTTCCTCCTACCCTTGTCCCCCCGTCACCCAGTGCCCCAGCCAGTGATAATCTTTGTTACCAATTTCTTGCATATGCATCCAGAACTAATCAGTGCATGTTTGAGCAAACAAATTTACATTTCTTTATATTTTCCTTACTTACTATATATATGCTGTTCTGAACCTTTTCATTTTTTAAAAAAATATTTTTTTTTATGATTTCAGAGAGGAAGGTAGCAGGAGAGAGAGATAGAAACATCAATGATGAGAATCACCGACCAGCTGCCTCCTGTACTGTCCCCTCCCCCCAACCCCTGCACTGAGGATTGAGCCTGCAACCCGGACCATGTGCCCCCAACCGGAATCAAACCCGGGACCCTTCAGTCCACAGGCCAGTGCTCTATCCACTGAGCCAAACCAGCTAGGGCTCTTTTTTTTAAAAAAAATTATAAAATACAGCGCACACACACACAGAGGAGTGCATGAAACAAATATGTGCTATTTAAAGACAAAGCCATCACTTGTGTAACCCTCATCCAGGTCATGAAATAAAATAGAGCCAGTGTCTTGGGAGCCCCGCCCCTGGCTCTGTAGCCTCTCTTATCACACTTGCTCCTCCGAGGACATGGCCACCACCACGGTGACTCCAGCCACTATCAGTCCCTTGTCTTTTTAATAGAGTTTTTTCCTCCGATGCGTGCCTCCTCAGATGCTGTACAGCAGCTTATTTTAGTCCATTTTTGACCTTTTACATAAAGGGAATCATACTCTCCTTTTGTGACTTACTTATTTAGCTCAACTTTCTTATGCAAACTAGCCATGTTGATGCATGAAATTGTAATTTGCTCCTTCTCTTGCTGTCTGGTTTTCCACTGTGCTAATAAACCACAATCTTTTTCCACGCTACCACAGACGGACATTTAAGGCTTTCCATTTTTGTTCTATTAGAAACACTTTTGTTTTGAACGTTCATTTACCTGACTTTCTCAAGCAGGCTTGAGACTAGGAGTGGAATTTCTGGGGTGTAGGACATTCATATCTTCGGTTTTACCAACTTACACTCTGCCAACAGTGTGAGCGTTTCTACTGCCCCACTTCAGCACCAACATTTGGTATTGTCGGACTTCTTCATTTTAACCACTCTGGTGGGTATGCAGTGCTGTCTTCGTGTGACTTTTAATATATATATATATATGTGACTTTTAATATATATATTGATTTCAGAGAGAGGAAGTGAGAGGGAGAGAGAGAGAAACATTAATGATGAGACAGTCATAGATTGACTGCCTCCTGCAGGCTCCCTCCTGGGGAATCAAGCCCGAAACCCTGGGAAGTGGCCCTGACTGGAATTGAACCACTGAGCCACACTGGCTGGGCCTTCGTGTGACTTTAATTTGTATTTCTCTTCATGTCCATTTGGATTTCTTCTTTTATGACGCGCCAGTTCAAGTTTTTGTTCAATTCTCCACTGGCTTGTTTGTCCTTGTCTGATTAATATAATTTGTAATATCCCAGTTTGTTATTTGTCCAACTTTGCAAGTGGACCCGTAAGTATGATAAGATGCTCACCTTCAGTTATAAAAGAGATAGCGAAACGATGATGGTGTTCTTTATTCTTTTTGTCACCATCAGATTGGCCGGAGATCATGCAGCTTGGTAACACGGTGTTGGCAAGCGGGTGGAGGAATGTTCAGGAGCACACTGCAGGTTGGGTGTGTACATTGGTGAATTTGTACCGAGATCAATTTGGCATATCTAACATGCTATGAAATGCATGTAAGGTTTGACTCAGCTATTTCAATTTCTAGGAACTTATCCTATGGCTACATTCACTTCTGTGTGAAGTAACATGTTCAGGGATACTCATGGTAACACTGTTTATAATAACAAGATATTAAATACCCAATGGCTGAGGACTACTTAAATAATGTATGATACATATTTACAAGGGAACACCAATGCATATTTTAAAAAATTTTTTATATAGGCTGAAAAGGAATATCTTCCAAGATACATTGTTACATGAGAAAATAACCAAGTGCAGAATACTGGGGGGTAAGGTGCTGCCACACCCGCAGTATATGTGCCTGATGCTTGTATTTGCATAGACTATCTTGGAAGGATACTTGGAAGGTGGTTGGGGAATCAGGGTGGAGAGAGACTTATTTTTCACTCTAAGTCCCTTTGCACCTTTTGGATTTTCTACTAGGTACAAAAAATTTCCCATTAAAAATAAAGCCATAACCGGTTTGGCTCAATGGATAGAGCATCGGCCTGTGGACTCAAGGGTCCCAGGTTCAATTCCTGGCAAGGGCACATGCATGTACCTTGGTTGCGGGCACATCCCCAGTAGGGAGTGTGCAGGAGGCAGCTGATCGATGTTTCTCTCTCATCGATGTTTCTAACTCTCTACCCCTCTCCCTACTTCTCTGTAAAAAAAAACAAAAAAAAAAACAAAAACCACAAAACCAATAAAATATATTTAAAAAAATAAAAAAGAAATTAAATACACTTAAAATGTATTGAGCTCCCATTATGGGCCAGGCCTTTGCCAAATACTAGCAATACATACGGTGGTGAATAACACAGAGACTGCCTCGCGGAGCTCCCAGTCCAGTGATGGAGGACAGTCACTGGAGCCATCACTGTGGTGACAGGAGACAAGTGCTCTATTGGGGACATTGAGGAACTTCGGAGGAAAGTGACACCGAGCAGGGCACCTCACAGAGTCTAGGAGGTGCACAGGTTGCCTGACGCTTACGTGGGAAGCAGGAAGAAGAGGGAGCCGGCCAGTGGCAGCGGCTCACAGAGACCAGAGGCCCAGCAGAGGAAGCAGCGTCTGCTGAGGGAGAGCAGGACTCTGTCCATTTGAGGAACTGAAAGTTCAGCTCAGCCGGAAGCTGACATGAGCTGAGTCGGTTTCCAGAAAAAGACACACTAGAAATATGGAAAAAAGATTGAAAACGGGCAAACGTGGAGCCAAGAAGACTTGGTTAAGAAGCTTCTGCAGTCATCAGAGGACAAGAGGCTGAATTAAGGAGGAAGTGGGGGCAGAAAGGATGGGGCAGACTTAAGAGATAGGGAAAATGTCAATTCTACAGACTTAAGGGCTGGGTGGTGGGGTAAAGGAGAGAGAGGATCATTATAACAGCAAAGGCTAATGTTTGGTAAGGATTTTCTAAGTGGTAGCACCTGCCCAGAATTTGGCTCGATTCTGTCATTCAATCCTCTCTCACTAATCCTGTTATGGGAAGATAACACTGGCAGAAGATTGGCTGAAATGGAGAAACAGGCAGTAAAAAATCCAACACATGTATTCATGCTTTCATTTAGCACCTCCCAAGCATCACCAAATACTTTGTGCCAGCGACCAGCAAGCCCAAGAAACACAGAGACAAACCAGACCCCATCCTTGACCTCCAAGTGGAAGTTCAGGGCCAAAGAGTGAGGTTGGCGAGCTTCGCGCTTTGAGAGGAGCAGGTGGCCACAGGATGCTGCAGGGACAGAGCGAGCAGGAGAGAGAAATCCGCTTTGGGGTCGGGGCGCCTCAATAGAAGGTGTGGCTGGAGGCAAGTCTTAATGAAGTGACACCTACAGGAGCACCTGATAGAGCCAGCTGTGTGCTGTGTGCTCTCTTGCCCTTTCCAGAAAGTTGGCTGCCTCCTGCCCTAGAGGAGGCAGGAGCAGGGATTGGGGCACAGACGTCAAAGATGCTGGTGAGATGGAGAGATAATAAATGGCTTCAAGAGAGTGGTGAGGCCGAGGCCGGTTTGGCTCGGTGGATAGAGCGTCGGCCTGCGGACTGAAAGGTCCCAGGTTCGATTCCGGTCGGGGGCATGTGCCTGGGTTGCGGGCACATCCCCAGTGGGAGATGTGCAGGAGGCAGCTGATCGATGTTTCTCTCTCGTCGATGTTTCTAACTCTCTATCTCTCTCCCTTCCTCTCTGTGAAAAATCAATAAAATATATTTAAAAAAAAAAAAAAAAAAAAGAGAGTGGTGAGCCCAAGCCCAGGAGGAAAAGCAGCATGAAGGGGAGGCGGGAGAAAGGAAAGAGGTTCAGGGGGAAGGAATGAGGGGCGGAGTGCATCTGAGAGGCAGAGGGAGCGGTGGAGTGGGACAGCTAGAGGGTCGTTAGAGACTAAGATTTCTTTTTTTCTCCCCCCTCCTTTTTTTTTTTTTTTAATTGATTTTAGAGAGGAAGGGAGAGGGAGAGAGAGATAGGAACATCAATGATGAGAGAGAATTGGGGGTTTTTTTGTTTTTGTTTTTTAAAAAATATATTCTATTGTTTTTTACAGAGAGGGATAGAGAGTTAGAAACATCGATGAGAGAGAAACATCGATCAGCTGCCTCCTGCACACCCCCTACTGGGGATGTGCCCACAACCAAGGTACATGCCCTTGACCGGAATCGAACCTGGGACCCTTCATTCCACAGGCTAGTTTGGCTCTATCCACTGAGCCAAACCGGTTAGGGCAGATGAGAGAGACTTGTTGATCAGCAGCCTCCTGCACACCGCCCCCCCACCCCCTACCCCCCAGAGATTAAGCCTGCAGCCCGGGCATCTGCCTGGACCAGGGATCAAACCGTTATCTCCAGGTTCATAGGTTGACACTCAACTGCTGAGCCACACCGGCCAGGCCCCTCTAGGCTAGGGACTACGATTTCTGAGATGCTGCGACCCTCCTATGGCTCCCACGGTCCGTCACTAGTACCTTCACTCTCAGACCCTTTGCTTTCCGCTGCCTGCCCCTGATGGGCCAGATGCCTCGTTCTCCAGGAGTGTGACAGAGCGACAGGCAATGGCATGAGGAGACTGAGGAACAGAGGTGAGAGCCAACAAGGGGAGGCCGCAGGTGAGAGCCCGAGGCATAGGAGGTGAGGGAGGTGAGGGAGCCAGGGACGCAGCCAGGCTGGGGCATGAAAACACGCTGCTGGAGGAAGGGACTTGGTTTGCCATGGAAGGGGGAGCCGAGGGCCAAGGAGAAAAGGAAGGAGGAGGTGTGAAGGGCGAGGCCCTCAAAATAGATTAGGGTTCAACACAGCAAAGAAAGCCAGAGCCTGGGCTGGATCGCCACACACTTCCTCCAGGGCCACAGCGTCAGGAACCTACCACGATCCCATTCAGAGCATGACAATAATCAATGACTAGCTGCTAAGAGTACCTGTAAGAATTAGGAATAGAAAACCTTGAGACAAATAAAATAAGAATGTCTTTCTTTCTCCAGTAAAAGTGCAGAGGTAGGTGGCCCAGGGCTGGTGCTGGGGACTTCAGCTGGTATCGGGGACCCAGCCTCCTCCTACCCTCTCAGCCTGAGCCTCTTCTTTTCCTGAGTTAGCTCTCTCCAAGCTCTAGCAGCCAGGAGAGGAGGAATGGGAGAGGAGGCGCGCCCCTCCCGGGGGAGGGTGGGGTGTGCAGCTGGGGAGGCGCTCCCAGAAGCTGCAGGGCCATTGCATCTCCCACTGGCCAGCACCTAGGTCCATGGCCACACCTGGCTGCCAGGCAACCTTGGAAGCGTGGATTTCGCTCTGAGTGGCATGTGCCCACCTGCATTTCACAGACCAAGCGCAGAACACATATCAGGGAACAAATAGTTTTCTCTGCCACGTTCCACCTGTACATCCATGTCCATGAAAGATGACATCCCAATTTGCATGCGACAATCGTGGTTAACACTGTTGTCCCACATAATTATTAACGGCATTCCGTGTCAGTCAAAAGTGAAAAAAAAGTTTGGTGGTTCCTCATAAAGTTAAACTTGGAATTACCATGTGATCCAACAATGCTACTGCTAGATGTAGACGCCAAAGAATTGAAAGCAGGGACTCAAATACTTGTGCACGCCTCTTCATAGCAGCATTATTCAAAAGAGCCAAAAGGTAGAGATAGCTAAATGTCTATCAACAGATAGAAGCATAAACAAAACATGAAATGTATATACAATGAAATATTATTCAGCCATAAAAGAAACGAAGTACGCTCCGGCCAGCATGGCTCAGTGGTTGAGCATCCACCTCGAAGGTCTTGGTTCGATTCCTGGTCAGGGCACATGCCCGGGTTGTGGGCTCAAGCCCCAGTGTGAAATTTTCTCTCATCATTGATGTTTCTATCTTTCTTTCCCTTTCCCTTCCTCTCTGAAATCAGTAAAATAATAATAATAATAAATAAATAAAAATATAAAAGAAATGAAGTACTGATTTATGCTATAACATGGATGAGCCTTGAAAAACATTATGTTTAGTGAAAAAAAGCCAAACACAAAAGGACAAACATTGTATGATTCTACTTTTATGAAGTACCCTAGACTAAACAAAGTCATAGAGACAGGAAGTGGTTATGAGGGGCTGGTGAAGGGGCAGGGGAATTATTGTTTAACAGGTATAGAATTTCTACTTGGGATACTGAAAAATTTCTAGAAATGGATAGGGTGACGGTAGCACAACAATGTGAATATACCCGATGCCACCTGAATACTTAAAAACTGTAAAAATGGCAAATTTTGTTAAGAATATTTTACTGCAAAAAAAAAAAAGTTGGAGATATTTACCCAAGAGGGGGGAAAAAAAGCATATATGTCCATACAAATACTGACTCTTCAGAACAGATTTATTTGTAATAGTCAAAACCTGGAAACAACACAAATTACCATCAACAGGTGAATAAACTGTGGTACATCCATACAATGGAATACTACTCAGCCGTAAAAAGGAATAAACTCCTAATACAAACAGCTGTAGTCCAACCAATTAGATAACTTAGATGAAATGGACAAATTATAGGAAAACACACATATTAAAACTGACTAGTGCTTGCGTAGGCAGCACATACACTAAAATTGGAACGATACAGAGATTAGCATGGTCCTTAGGAAATCAAACTACTTGGAAAGGAACTGAAACTGAGTCGGTTTATAACAAGTAAAGACATGAATTAAATGTCTACTTAATTAGTAATGAAAAACTTCCCACAAAGAACAGTCCAGCCCCAGATAGCTTCACTGATGAATTCTACCAAACATTCAAAGAAGAGTCTGGCCAGTGTGGCTCAGTGGTTGAGCGTTGACCTATGAGCCAGGAGGTCACAGTTCAATTCCCAGTCTGGACACATGCCCGGAGGCTCGATCTCCAGTGTGGGGCGTGCAAGAGGCAGCTGATCAATGATTTTCTTTCATCACTGATGTTTCTATTTGTCTCTCCTTCTCCCTTCCTCTCCGAAGTCAAGAAAAATAAAAAGAAGAATGAATACTAGTTGTTGATTCATTTTTAGGCTGAATAATGGTTCCCTAAAGATAGCCATGTCTTAATCTGGAGAACCTCTGAATGTTAATTTAGAGGACAAAAAGGATTTTGCAGGTGTGATTAAGAATCTCGAGATGGCCCTAGCCAGTTTGAGTCAGTGCATAGAGTGTCGGTCTGTGGACTGAAGGGTCCCAGGTTCGATTCCGGTCAAGGGCACACGCCTGGGGTTGCAGGCTCGATCCCCAGTAGGGCGCGTGCAGAAGGCAGCCGATCAGTGATTCTCTCTCATCATTAACGTTTCTATCTCTTTCTCCCTCTCCCTTCCTCTCTGAAATCAAATTAAAAAAATAAAAACAGAAGAGGAGGAGTCATTTTCCAATCCTTGTATGCGGCCAGTATTACTCTGACACCAAAACCAGGCAAAGATGTTACAAGAAAAACTACAGACCAATTTTCCTCATGAATTTAAATACAGAAATCCAGAACAAAATACTAGGGAACTGAATCCAACAATATAGAATGTCCCAAAAGAATGTATGTACACACTTTGAATAATTATAAAGGTAGCGTTCATTAAAATACATTTCACTTTCAAAACTGAACCAGCAGCTGTGAAAGTGTGTAAACATGTTTGGGGGACACCCTGTATGTAGAAAAGAATTACACACTATGATCAAGTGGGGTTTATCTCAGGAATACAGGGTTGATTTAACACCACGTGCAGGATAGAGTGACCATGTCAAGCTGGGGAACGCCGTCCTTAGCAATCCTGCCTGTGAGTTTGGCCCTTGGCTGCCATCTGGGACCATGCCGTCAGGACTGGTAGGAGGGGCTCACTGTGCCTCCATGGTTTGTACATTCAATACGGTTTATGCTAAATGCCTGGTTTCCTCTGGGAGTCTGAGGGGGTGCTCCCATGACCAGCGCCTATGAAGACCTTGGGTACCGAGTCTCAGGCGCGCTTCCCTGGCAGACAGCACCTCACACGCTGTCACGGCTGCTGAAGGAATGGGCATGTCCTATGTTGACTCCGCTGGCAGAGCCTCCTCTGGGAGCTTTTGGTTTCCTCTGGACATCGGCCCCTGTGTTGTTTCCCTTTGCTCATTTGGCTTTGTGTCCTCTCACTGTAGTAAAACTTAGAGCGTCAGCCTGAGGACTGCAGGGACATGCTGGGGATGTGGGCGTGCAGGAGGCAGCCAATCAATGATTCTCTCTCATCACTGATGTTTCTATCGCTCTCTCCCTCTCCTTTCCTCTCTGAAATTGATAAAACAAAACAACGTATTTTGAAAAAATAGGATAAAGGACAAAAATATGATCATCTCAATAGATGCAGAAAAAAGCATTTGACAAAATGAAACATCCTTTCACAATAAGAATATTCAACAAACTAAGAACAGAAGGGACCTTCTATAAGGTGGGAAAGGGTATATAAGAAAAACCCATAGCTGATGGGTTCAACTCAGTGCTTAAAGACTGAATGTTGTTCTCTCTCTCTTTTTTTAAATATATCTTTATTGATTTCAGAGAGGAAGGGAGAGGGCAAGAGAGAGAGAAACATCAATGATGAGAGAGAATCATTGATTGGCTGCCTCCAGCACGTCCCCTAATGGGGATCGAGCCCACAATCCAGGCAAGTGCCCTTGACCGGAATCGAACCTGGGACCCTTTACTCCACAGGCTGACGCTCTATCCACTGAGCCAAACCAGCTAGGGCTGAATATTGTACTCTTAAGATCCAGAACAGGCAAGTATGTCCACTGTTACCACTTGTTTTTAACACTGTTTGGAGGTTCCAGCCAGAGTAATCAGGCAAGAAAAAGAAAAAAATGCGCTCATATTAGACTGGAATAAGTAAAACTATCTCTATTTACGATGACATGATCTTGTATATATGAAATTCTAAGAAAACTATTAAAAGTAATAAACGTGCTCAACAGATTGCAGGATACAAGGTCAATATGTGGACATCAATTGTGTGCTGGCAACTGAACATCCCAAAAATGAATTTAAGAAAACAATTTGGTGCCCTAACTGGTTTGGCTCAGTGGATAGGAGAGTTGGCCTGCGGACTCAAGGGTCCCAGGTTCAATTCCGGTCAAGGGCATGTACCTTGGTTGCAGGCACATCCCCAGTAGGGTGTGTGCAGGAGGCAGCTGATTGATGTTTCTCTCATTGATGTTTCTAATTCTCTATCCCTCTCCCTTCCTCTCTGTAAAAAATCAATAAAAACATTAAAAAAAAAACACTTTAAAGATGGCAAAATGACTAGTTTAGTAAAGAATGCCATGGCTTATTGGTGTTAAAAAAAATTCATTATTTTTTTCCCCATCCAATCTATTCATGAGCATTCAACTCATAACATCTCTATGAACCATGATTTTAAGCTAAATAAATGAGCTAGTAACTCATTGCCAGATGCCTGAAATAGAAAAGTCCTACCAAAATAAACAAGCAGTGAAATGGCATT
>NW_006299834.1:2563921-2567154 GCF_000327345.1 Myotis davidii
CTAGGGGGGGCCTCACAACCTCCCGATCCACATTGCTCTGTGCATGACAGGGGGCGGCGTCCCAACTCCCCAATTGGCCCTGTTCTGAGCCGGACCAGGGGCTGCACCTAGGGATTGGGCCTGCCCTCTGCCACCCGGGAGCAGGCCTAAGCCAGCAGGGCATTATCCCCTGAGGGGTCCCAGACTATGAGAGGGCACAGGCCAGGCTGAGGGACCCTCCCTTTTCCCCCGAGTGCACAAATTTTTGTGCACCAGGCCTCTAGTATGTATATAAAAAAGAAAACAATTTGTTACAATAGCAATGAAAGAATAAAATACTTAGCTATAGAGTTAACAAAAGATATGGAAGACTTGCACAATGAAAGAAATTATTGAAAGAAATTAAATAAAATCTAAATAAATAGACATTATACATTCATAAATCAGAAGACTTAACATTTTAAGGTTGCACTGTACCCCAAATTAATCTACACATTCAATGCAATCTCTATCAAAATCCCAGTTGACTTTTAAAAAAGAAATTGGCAAGTTGTTTTTAATATTTAAATGAAAATGCAAGGGACCAAGAATAGCCAAAACAATCTTGAAAAAGAAGAGAACAGCCGAAACCGGCTTGGCTCAGTGGATAGAGCGTCAGCCTGGGGACTCAAGGGTCCCAGGTTCGAGTCTGGTCAAGGGCATGTACCTGGGTTGCGGGCACAGCCCCAGTGGGAGATGTGCAGGAGGCAGCTAATCGATGTTTCTCTCTCATCGATGTTTCTAGCTCTCTATCTCTCTCCCTTCCTCTCTGTAAAAAATCAATAAAAATATATTTAAAAAAAAAAAGAAGAGAACAGTTGGAGGACTGAAATTTCTGATTTCAAAACAAAGGATAGGCATGCATATCATTGAAACAGAATTGACAGTTGAAATATTGTGTGGATACAGAAGTCCCCTCTTATCTATGGATTCCTTTTTTGCAGTTTTATTTATTTATTTGTTTGTTTTAAAGTAACATATTTTGTTCAACAACTTTTTAAAAAATATATATTTTATTGACTTTTTACAGAGAGGAAGGGTGAGGGATAGAGAGCTAGAAACATCCATGAGACAGAAGACCTGCTTGGGTGTTTTATATTCTTTATTTTTTTAAAATATGGTTTTATTGATTTTAGAAAGGGAAGGAGAAGGGATAGAAACATTGTTCAGCAACCTTCTGCACACCCCCTACTAGGGATCAAGCTTGCAATCCAGGCATGTGCCCTTGATTGGAATTGAACCTGGGACCCTTCAGTCTGCAGGCCAACACTCTTTACACTGAGCCAAACCAGTTCTAGTTACCTGCAATAAACAGTGGTCCAAAAATATTAAATAGAAAATTCCAGAAATAAACAATTCATAAATTTTAAATTGAATGCTGTTCTAAGTATCAAGATTAAATCTTGTACCATCTTCCCACGCAGGAGGTAGGTCATCCCTTTGTCCAGCATATCCACGCTGTGTATACTATCCTCCCATTAGTCACTTGGTAGCCGTCTTGGGGTTCAGATCCGCTGTCACAGTATCGAAGTGCTTGTTTGCAAGTCACCCTGACAGCAGCCTAGTGCTGTGTCACAGTGCCTGCGCCATTCTCCTCACTTCATCTCATCACACAGCCATTGTATCATCTCATACCTTCACAAGAAGGGTGAGTACAGGGCAATAGCATATTTTGAGAGGCCACATTCACATAACTTTTATTACAATCTATTGCTATAATTGTGCTATTTTAGTATTAGTTATTGTGCTAATCTCCTACTGTGCCTAATATATAAATTAAACTTTTTCATGGGTATGTATGTATAGGAGTTAAGTACCATCCACGGTTTTAGGCCTCCACTGGGAGTTTTGGAATGTATCACCCGCGGTTAAAGGGGGACTTTCTCTGTATTAAAACCATTGAATTATTTGCTCTCATGGATGAATTGTATGGTATGTGAAGTGCATCTCAATAAATTTGTTAAAGGATGTTAAGGGTCAATAAAACTCTCTCATCAATGATGTTTCTCTCTCTCTCCCTCTCCCTTCCTCTCTGAAATCAATAAAAATATATTTTAAAAAAAATAAGAGTGTTAGGGGACAGTCGGTGTGCCCCTTGGAGGAGAGGCTGGAGCAGTAGGAACAACTTCAGAAGCTATCGGGTCACACCTGGCTGAGCTCTCACTGAAAAGACGCATCGAGGGTCAGAGGGTTCGGGATTAAGTCCTGGGACCCTTCCTCGTCGGAAGGAGGAACGAAGGGGATTGAGGACAGAAGGCTGACTAGGAGCAGTCACTGGGGCAGGGGACACCTGGGTAATGTGGAGCAGCTGAGGCCGAGAGAGGAGTGTTTGGGAAGGGGGATGGGTTGTGTGTCAAGGCAGCAACGTGGGCAGGAAGGTGCAGGTAGGAAGCAGGGCCCAACCCAGACTGTCCTACATCTTTGGCAAAAAGTCAGTGGTGCCCCCCCACCCGCCAAGTAGCAGAAGGTATAGAAGGAATAGAAAAAAAGCACAAAGTCTGCTGTCCCACACAACAGGGACAATCTCAGCTCTGCCACTCGTGTTTTATGCGACCTTAGGAAAGACACAGCCTGCATCCTCCCCTCCAGTGGGATCCCGTGAGGGTGGATGAGGAGCCTGGGTGGAGACGGCGGCCCATGCACACGGCCTGCCTCGCAGTGGGCACTTTAGGTGTTACACGCTCTGGCTCCAGCTCGCTGTGTGATCTTGGTCAGTTTCCTTAACCTCTCTGAACCTCGGTTTTCGGAAGGTCCAGGGGAATATTAGCAAAACCAACCTCACTGGCTTATTGCAAGAATTAGATGAGGAACTGCAAGTAGACCATTTGGCACGGGGCCAGGGAGCAGCAGGGTTCCGTGAGGAAAGAGCCGATGTCCCCTCTGCTCTCAGCCTTTGCCCTGATGCGTGCCTTCGCGGGGTGACATTCACAGGACCAGTGGGGGCAGCTCGGATCCTGCAGGGCTGGCTGGCTGGAGGCCAGGACTGGGAGCAGAGGTTCGCGCCTTCGCTGGATGGGGGTGAGTGTGCATGTGGGGGACGTGGGGAGCCGGCAGCCTCTCCTTCGCTCGTATTGGCTCCCAGACCGGCGACAGGACACCCCCTTGACCCCTGAGAGGCAGCAGCTGCCCTGGGGCATCCCCATGGCAGGCGTCCCTCACGTAAGACCTCTCAACCTTGAGCAGCTGCCGAGGCCACGCCAACAGCTGGGCCCCAC
>NW_006299834.1:2567315-2572269 GCF_000327345.1 Myotis davidii
ACTCTTCTTAACACCACAGCCCTTTCCACACCACACCACAGAGGCGCGTGGGCTTACGGGGGAGGCTGCGTGTGTGTATATATTCACGCAGAGTTGGAGACTGGAAAGTCTGCGGTCAAAGTCACTCGCACACACTGTGGGGCCCGCAGGCCACAGGCTGTGCATCCGCCCGGCTCCCCCGGGGCTGGGGAGGTGGACCCAGCGAATCCGGATTCTTCTAACCCGGGAGCCCAAGGCCAGGGGACTGCGGCCCAGGACCAGGGCACAGTCCTGCCTGTTCGCGCAGGTTGTCAGGAGGCAGCCTGGATCTCCCCCTTAGCTCCCGAGAGTGGATTCCAGGCAGTTCATGGCTTTACTTTGCTCCGGAGCGATTCGTCCAGAAAGGCCCGTAATGGCATTTTCCTATTAACACTGTAACAGGCCGCTACTCATGACAACTTGCCGTTAGGTTAGGAAGGGCAGAGAACCGGCAGGGGGTGGGACAAACCGGGGTGTCACCGGTATTCTGTCAACGACACCCTTTACACCTTGAAAAGACTGGAAAGTAAAGTCCAGACGCGGAAACCATTGTTCTCGGGTGCCAGGAGCATCTGCTTATAATTGTCTTTGGCAAAACAAGAATCTAGGGGGCCAGAGTAATGGTTGCCCTGGGGCGGGTGGTGACTGGGAGGGTTTCTGGGAGTGCAGGTGATGGTCTTCCCTCCATTTAGGGAAGAGTTGCCCTGGGGGGGTGTTCACTTTACTCACCAAGCTTTTCCATGCGTGTTATCCTACATAATAAAAGGCTAATATGCAAATAGACCGAAAGGTGGAACAACCGGAACAACTGAACAACCAGTCGCTATGATGGGCACTGACCACCAGGGGGTGTGTGTGGAACAAGGCGGGCGTTGGTCATGGCGGGATGGCGGAGCAGGTGAGCAGGGGCGCCAGACCAAGGCAGGGCGCTGGTCGTTGTCACTGGGGCTAGCCCTGGTGGTTACTGAAAATTCTTTGCTCGCGCGCCACGGTTCTGCTGGCACTCGCACCTGCTGCCGGTGCCGGCCCCGCTCGCACCCACTGCCGGCGCCCGGCGCCAGCCCTGGTCACTTAGCGCCATCAGCGGGTGTGAGTGGTGGTTGCCGGCTCCAATTGCCCCTGAGAGCTTCTCTATCTCCCCCTGTTCCTGAGGGGGGATCAGCTGCCACTCGCACCCACTACCGGCACTGGCCCCACTCATACCCGCTGCTGGCGCCGGCCCCAATCGCTCCGTGCCGTCAGTGGTTGCGAGGGGGCCAGTGCCATCAGCGCATGGGAGTGGCGGTGGCAGGAGCAGGGCTGCAGCAGACGGGGGACCAGGGCCGCGGCGGGAGGGCCCAGGGGTCGGGGGAGCGCAGAGGATGGGCCGAGACCCGCCCCTGTGCCTACCGCAGCCTCACGGCCCACAATTCCTTTCAAGGTGCACGAATTTGTGCACTGGGCCCCTAGTACTTCAATAAAATGTTTGCTTTTACAAAAATCTATGAATGATATTTTCTTTTTCGTAGACAAAATATTTTTGAAGGCCCTCATAGGGTGAAAGGGACTTTAGGATTACCCAATCCGATTCCATGCTGTGCTGATGAGAAAGGAAGGCTCCTGAGTCAGGGGCAGGACCAGAACTGGGTCCTCAGAACCTCTGGGTTCCCATTCCACGGAACTAGGTGACCTCAGCAAGTAAGTTTATTTACTCCTTTATGTCTTCTCAGTAAGTTTGAACTAAGAAATCTTTTAGAGGACCATGGTTTTACTGATTTTCAAAAGAATTACCTTTTGGCCGAGACTGGTTTGGCTCAGTGGATAGATCCTCTCCTTGTGGACTGAGAGGTCCCAGGTTCGATTCCGGTCAAGGGCATGTGCCTGGGTTGCGGGCACATCCCCGGTGGGAGATGTGCAGGAGGCAACTGATCGATGTCTGTCTCATCGATGTTTCTGGCTCTCTGTCTCTCTCCCTTCCTCTCTGTAAAAAATCAATAAAATATATTTTAAAAAAAAAAGAATTACCTTTTGATGTCCTTAAATTAAATAGTCATTATTTTAGTTAGTTAGTTTTGAATTAGTTATAGATGCCAAAGCTAAAAAATTAAAACAAAACAAAACAAAAAAGTACATAATGCAAAACCTCCTTCTCATGGTCTCTTAGGGGCTTTGCCCCACCCCGGCCCCAGGTGCCTCTGTAAGGACTTCTGTGCATCCTTCCAGAGGCAGTCTGTGTGTGGTAAACGCGCTCCCCTTATTCCCACAGAAGGGAACACACTGGACACGGCGTCCCACACCCTGCTCCTTATCAGTTAACAACACACACTGAACCCTGAACATTCTCTCCATTGGTGTGACTCTTGGTTTTTCACTATGAGAACTGTCTGTCCATATCCTCTGTCCATTTTTCTATTTCATTGTTTCATTGGGTTGTCAGTTTTTATAAAAACCAAATTTTTACTTAGAGAATATGCTTTATAAAATGAAAAAATCATACCCGTTCAACACAAAAATCAGTTATTTTTGGTGTGGTCCTCTGATGCTCTTTTCCATAGGCATACATATTTTAAAATATATATATATATTGATTTCAGAGATGAGGGGAGAAGGTGAGAAAGATAGAAATATCAATGATGAGAGAGAATCATTGATCGGCTGCCTCCTGCATGGCCCATACTGAGGATCAAGCCCACAACCTGGGCATGTGCCCCGACCGGGAATCAAACCGAGACCTCCTGGTTCAAGTTTGACACTCAACCACTGAGCCACACCAGCCGGGCTAGGCATACATATTTTTACACTGTTACAACTGATCATAATAATATGTACCATTTATCGAGGGCTTCCTGGGGGCTAGACAAACAACTGTAGAGGTACATGAAGTTTTTAGTTCTGCTTTTCACATAATGTAGCAGGAGTGGTTTTTCATGTTGCGACACTGTGCTGAGGAATCTCATTTGTAATGGCTGCTTAGCATGCTGTCAAGATAGCATATATACGATCGTGTAATTAGCTGTTCTGTGATTGTTAACTTTGATTGCTTCTATTTCCTTATCATTTCTGATTAATAAACCCTTCAAATCTATTTTAAAAATTAAATTTCCTACATTGATGTAACTTGCACCTTACCTTAATGTTACATAAACATCCTTAAAATATTTATAAACATTCGATCATCATAATTAAAATGTTTGCCTTATGAAGTAGAGGGAAATAAAATGCTACCAGTAGTAGTGGATAGAAAGGGCGCACACATGTATATTGCACATATACTACTTATGACTGCTTATGATTTAAAATTTTGGATGGAAAATTATATCACTCAGCTTGCTGCAAAAAGGTTTCATTTCGCTCTTGTCTTCCTCCCTGCCAGGCAAATTCAGAGAGCCCAGCAGGGGGAAGGAGGAGGGGTATGGAGTGTCCATGGAGAGACTTAGCAATGAGCCAAGGTGTGATCTTTCGCTTTTTTTTTTCTTTTGGTTAATCCTCACTTGAGGATATTTTTTTCCATTGATTTTTAGAAAGAGTGGAAGGGAGAGAGGGAGAGGGAGAGGGAGAGAGGGAGAGAGAAACATCAATGCCCGAGACACATCAACTGGCTGCCTCCCACAGGGGCCTGGTTGGGGCTAGGGATGGAACCTGCAACTCAGATACATGCCCTTGGCTAGAAATCGAATCCAAGACCCTTTGGTACATGGGCTGACACTCTACCCACTGAGCTACACCGGCCAGGGCCCACTCTTGCTGTGCAAACTCCTTTCTTGCTGATGCCATCAGCACAAGGTCACACAGCGTGGTTAGCAGAGCTAGACATGAATTCAGTGCTCTGATGTCTCCACTCACTGCCCTTCCCACTGCTCCGAGCTGGGGAAGCTGGGGAGTCACAGAGGAGGTGGGCCTCCAGGGAGAGTGGGAGCAGCGTAGGATCACCCCGCAGCTGCGTCGCCCTTGGTGCCAGGCCACGCCAGCCAGGCTTCCTCAACCCCAACCAGAAATGACAGATCCCGGAGTCCAAACTCGCAAGAACCCAGTGCCTACCACGGTGTCTGCCTCCCGGTAATGGATGCCTGCTTTCGTTTTCCTAGCACCTCTTTTTCCACTGGCAGACTGACCCCACCCCATGGCATGGTGGGCTGGTCACTCACAGGGCACTGACTGCCACGTAACTGTGGGACTGGGCCCGGTATTCACGGTTTGGACAACAACGGTGCCCCATCACTCGGAAAGGGTGACTGGTCAAAGGGGCGCGTAGCCTAGTCTTGGCCAGTCAGTTCTTCCCAGTCCATTTGCTGAAGGAACATTATAGAACGGACAGTATTCTTCTCTTAGGTTGTGAATTTGAGAGGAGAGAGGGTCTGGCTGGGGCTAAAAGAAATGAGACAAGCATGAAAAGAGAAATAAGAACAAGCAGGGTCAAGAAATGGAGAGCCCTGGCCCTGGCCGGTAGCTCAGTTGGTTAGAGCATTGTTCTGATACGCCGGTCAGGTCCATACAAGAATCAACCAATGAATGCGTAAGTTAGTGGAACAACAAATTGATGTTTCTTTCTCTCTCTAAAATCAATAAATTAAAAAATTTTTAAAAAGAAAGAAAGAAATGGAGAGCCTTATCTACCCTGTACCACCCACCCATGCCTACAGCCATACCTCCTCTGGGCTTCATAATTACCTAGACCAACAAATTACTACCCAATTTCTACACCAGTTCCTGATTACAGTTCAAGATGGGGACCAAGTATATTTCATCTGGCAGGTTTCCAGGATCACCAGTTATTATTTAGAAAAGTAAAAGGCCCCAACTTTAGTGAATAAGTAGAGCGGAATTCTTTATTTTATTGATTTTAATTTATTTTAATTTTTTTTACAGAGAGGAAGGGAGAGGGATAGAGAGTTAGAAACATCAATGAGAGAGAAACATCGATCACATTGCACACCTCCTACTGGGGATGTGCGCGCGA
>NW_006299834.1:2572511-2573481 GCF_000327345.1 Myotis davidii
GACGCTGCCAATCAATGATTTTCTCTCATCATTGATGTTTCTGTCTCTCCCTCCCCCTTCCTCTCTGAAATCAATTTAAAAAAATAAAAAAATTAAAATTAAAAAAAGCGTGGTTCTGAAGCCAGGTTACACGAGTTTGTAAATCCACTAGCAGTATAAATCTGGCTATATCACTCCACTTCCCCTAAGCTTCATTTTCCTTATCTGTATTTATTAAAAATATATTTGTAATTATATTGTCACCTACTATCATGTGCTACAGTTAACATTTTTTGAAGCCTTACCGTGTGCCAGGCCCTGTGCTAAGCCCTCTCCAGGGAGTGATTGCACAGCAAGTGTGTGTGGGGTGGGGGGAGGGGGGCACGCACTGTTTACAGTCCCCTCCTCACGTGGCTGCCTCCACGGTAAAGGAAGGTGTTTCCATCCAAATGCCCACAAAGAACCCTCCCAGCCTTTCTCTCTCCCGCTTCCTTGCTTCTCCTTAAGGGAAGAGGAGCTAACCTAAGTCTTAGAGTTAATCATTTTTACAGAGAGGAAGGGAGAGGGATAGAGAGTTAGAAACATCGATGAGAGAGAAACATTGATCAGCTGCCTCCTGCACACCCCCCACTGGAGATGTGCCCGCAACCCAGGTACATGCCCTTGACCAGAATCGAACCTGGGACCCTTCAGTCTGTAGGCTGACACTCTATCCACTGAGCCAAACGGGTCAGGGCTAGAGCGGAATTCTTAAGAGCATGGTTCTGGTCCTAGCCAGTTTTCCTCAATGGTTAGAGCATCGGCCTGCAGACTGAAGGGTCCTGGGTTCGATTTTGGTCAGGGGCACATGCCCGGGTTGCAGGCTTGATCCCAAGTAGGAGGCTTGCAGGAGGCAGCCAATCAATGATTCTCTCTCATCATTGATGTTTCTGTCTCTCCCTCACCCTTCCTCTCTGAAATAAATTTAAAAAAATAAAAAAATTAAAATTAA
>NW_006299834.1:2573548-2574816 GCF_000327345.1 Myotis davidii
TTGTTTTCCCCTAAGCTTCATTTTCCTTATCTGTATTTATTAAAAATATATTTGTAATTATATTGTCACCTACTATCATGTGCTACAGTTAACATTTTTTGAAGCCTTACCGTGTGCCAGGCCCTGTGCTAAGCCCTCTCCAGGGAGTGATTGCACAGCAAGTGTGTGTGGGGTGGGGGGAGGGGGGCACGCACTGTTTACAGTCCCCTCCTCACGTGGCTGCCTCCACTGTAAAGGAAGGTGTTTCCATCCAAATGCCCACAAAGAACCCTCCCAGCCTTTCTCTCTCCCGCTTCCTTGCTTCTCCTTAAGGGAAGAGGAGCTAACCTAAGTCTTAGAGTTAATCATTTCCTAGTGGGTGGGGTCACGTTTAAACGGTGGGCAGGTGCCCGTGGCCTTTCTGTTCTCCCCGTCATAAGCTGTGGGGGACAGAGGGCTGGTCTCACTGTCTGGCAGCTTTTCCACCTACACCTGCTAGAAAGTGAGTCAGTTCGTACTGTAGGCCGAGCTGTCTTCATTTCTGGGGTTGAGAGTAGAAAGGCCAGATGTAGGCCCAGGCCTAAGCCCAATTCTCAACACAGTTAACCAAAAGCCCTGGATTGTAGTTATAGATTGCCCAGCACTTTTATCATATGCTCAAGTAACCTATGATGACTCAGGTACATGGGCTCGGCAAATACAGAAAGGAGAGACTGAGAGAAAAACTAATGATTTGAATAATATCGGGGATTCTACCCATCATTCATCTCAATGAGTTCCTGGACCAGAGGGGGAGAGAGAAGACCCAAATCTGCAGTTGCTCCAATCTGCTCAGTTCCAACCTGCCCCTAGAGCAGTGATGGCGAACCTTTTGAGCTCGGCGTGTCAGCATTTTGAAAAACCCTAACGTAACTCTGGTGCCGTGTCACATATAGAAATTTGTTGATATTTGCAACCATAGTAAAACAAAGACTTATATTTTTGATATTTATTTTATATATTTAAATGCCATTTAACAAAGAAAAATCAACCAAAAAAGTGAGTTCGCATGTCATAGGTTCGCCATCACTGCCCTAGAGTGAGGGCCGCTCACCTTACTAAATGTGGTCCTAACGCCTAAGGGTGGGAATTTTCCATAAAACATTAGACGCCAGCTGAGAATTCTCTGGTGCTCACCAATGATTTTTTTCTCTAAAATAGGCGGGGAAATCGGTTGTGTTGGGCTCAGTGTGGGACAGGACAGTTGCCCACATGACTCCTTCCTAGGGATTTTGAAGAGTGCTTTTTTT
>NW_006299834.1:2574851-2577976 GCF_000327345.1 Myotis davidii
TATTTATTTTATATATTTAAATGCCATTTAACAAAGAAAAATCAACCAAAAAAGTGAGTTCGCATGTCATAGGTTCGCCATCACTGCCCTAGAGTGAGGGCCGCTCACCTTACTAAATGTGGTCCTAACGCCTAAGGGTGGGAATTTTCCATAAAACATTAGACGCCAACTGAGAAGAATCCTCTGGTGCTCACCAATGATTTTCTTCTCTAAAATAGGCAGGGAAATTGGTTGTGTTGGACTCCGTGTGGGACAGGACAGTTGCCCACATGGCTCCTTCCTAGGGATTTTGAAGAGTGCTTTTTAAAAATATATATTTTTTATTAATTTCAGAGAGGAAGGAGAGGGAGAGACAGAGAAACATCAATGATGAGAAAGAACTATTGATTGGCTGCCTCCTGCACGCTCCCCACTGGGGATCGAGCCCGAAACCCGGGCATGTGCTCTTGAACGGAATTGAACTTGGGACCCTTCAGTCCGCAGGCCAATGCTCTATCCACTGAACCAAACCAGCTAGGGCTTGAACAGCACTTTTAACCATAAGCAACTTTCACCTTAACTGCTAGCTTCAGTGTCTGGTCCAAGTTAGACTTCTGTGCTCACCCTGTGGGTCAGAGCCCTGGAGGAGAGAAGAGGTGAGACGCAGCCTGGGCACAGAAACGATGAGTTCCTTGTGCTCAGAGAGGGCGAAGCACCCCACCCGTGGCGGTGGCACAGCTGAGTGGCAGAGCCTGGATTCAAACCCAGGTCGGCCTGGAGGCACAGCTCCTGCTCCTCTCACTCGACTGCCTCCACGGCCTAACTTAGTAATTCACTCAGTTTTGCTCTTTCGAAGCTCAAACCAGGGCAACTAGAGGGAACAGGTAAGCATCCAATACAACCACTCAACCAGCACAATGCACTTTCTCTGACTTTGCTAAACAGGACTGTCGCTTCCTGTTTAGAATTTACATATACATACACCTATCGGCTATGGCCTGTATTACGACATTTTAAAAAATAAAATTGCTTTTCTCCTGCCCAGGTTATGATCTCCTTTGTGGACTCATTCATCCCTGTACCTTCATTCATTCATGCAACGAATCTTTTTGAGTCACTTCCTATTCCATGCGTGGGAGCAGCTCCATCAGTGTCTGTGGAAGGGATGAATGGATTGGTGAGTGGTTGCTACCCTGATGAATGCTGTGTGTTGCTAGGTGACTAACTGTAGTGATGATTAGAGAGGGAGGCGGTGAGTGCTGTTGTGTGAGATGAGAGTAAGCCTCTATACACCTTCCTGCAGGATCAGGGAAGCGTCGTGGGTGGGAGTTCCACACTTCAGCACTGCCAACGAGGCAGGGGTGAGGGTGGGCTCTGACAGTGATTTTCATTGTGCATGGGGAGAGGGAGGGCGGGAGGAGGGAGTTGTGTCAGAATCTTTCCAGTATAGAAGAGCAGTTTGAAAAATCCCTAAGAAGCTATCTTTCCTCTATCCTTCGAGTGGAGAATCATTGCATTACAAGCTTTCTAAATAAGAGTAATGAAGAAACTGAAGGGGCAGGTTCAACAGAAGCGTCTACCCAGTGGTTCTCAACCTTTTGGCCCTTTAAATACAGTTCCTCATGTTGTGACCCAACCATAAAATTACTTTCATTGCTACTTCATCACTGTCATGTTGCTACTGTTATGAATCATAATGTAAATATCTGATATGCAGGATGGTCTTAGGCGACCCCTGTGAAAGGGTCGTTCGACCGCCAAAGGGGTCGCGACCCACAGGCTGAGAACCGCTGGTCTGCACAGACACCTGCGAGGGCCCAGAAGGTGGAAGTGAGAGAAGCTACTGCTACCCAGCACAGAGATGGTCACCTGGAGGACGGGTGGGCCCAATGTTGCAAGACCTTCCAAATTTTCAGGAGAGGCCACACGTGCAGGTTTTAATCCATAATCTCCCAATTTTTAAAAAAATATTTTAATATTTTTATTGATTTCAGAGAGGAAGGGAGAGGGAGAGAGAGAAATATCAATGATGAGAGAGAATCATTGATCAGCTGCTTCCTGCATGCCCACACTGGTGATTGAGCCTGCAACTCAGGCATGTACCCTGACCGGGAATCAAACCATAACCTCCTGGTTCATAGGCCAACACTCAACCATTGAGCCATTCTGGCCATGCTTGCCTACATTTTTAAAATGTTTTTAAATGAATACACTTCTGACATAGAAAAAACACTTTTCAATAGTTATTTGTAAAAGATAGCTTGAGAACACCCATATTCATAGCAACACTATTCATAATTGCCAAGAGGTGGGAGCAACCCAAATGCCCATCAACAGAGTATCAGGATTTAGAGATGTGTAGCTGGGGCATGGCCAAAAAAGGTTGGGAACCACTGTCCTAGATGAAATGGTAAAGATTAGTATCGTGTTTAATTCACTGGGATAGCCCTTGCAAAAGCCAGATGTGGCATGGGAAGTGACAGTGGACTACCATAACTTAACCAAATGCTAGCCCTAACCACAGCTGCTGGGCCAGATGTAGTATATTTACTGTAATAGAGCAACACAGCTTGTGGCACTTGGTAGGCAGATATTGATCTGGCAAATGCATTCTTTCCAATGGCTACAAGGAAGGAGGCACAGAGCAGCCTGCATTCACCCGGGACGAACAGCAGGCCACGTTCATAGCCTTACCCTTACCCCAGGGCTAAGTTAACTCTGCTGCTAAATAGAGTCCTAAAGACTCTTGATCAGCTTGACACGGATCCTACCATACACCACATCATCATGAAGCTCTGGTCTAATAGCATGTTAGCATGAGCTCTGAAAGGCACAGCTGCAATGGTTTCTAGTTGCTACAATCCTCTGAATGGGGTCTGTAACTGCTCAGAAGGCTGTGGTTAATATTTATTAACTAGTGGCCCGGTGCATGAAATTTGTGCACATTAAAAGGGATTTAATTAGAGGAAATATTTTAATATTTCTATTTGCCCTTTCTCTATAATAGAAAGAAAATTAGTAAAATGTATATGAAAATCTTCCTCCTATCAGAGTCTGGGGCATACCGCGGGACCCAGAGTCAAGTCCCCGCCCACCTGCATGCACCTGGAAATCACACGAGACCCAGACCTGGCCAGACCAACCCC
>NW_006299834.1:2578283-2584918 GCF_000327345.1 Myotis davidii
TTTTTTATTGATTTCAGAGAGGAAGGGAAAGGGTAAGAGAAACATCAGTGATGAGAGAGAATCATTGATCAGCTGCTTCCTGCATGCCCACACTGGTGATTGAGCCTGCAACTCAGGCATGTACCCTGACCGGGAATCAAACCATAACCTCCTGGTTCATAGGCCAACACTCAACCATTGAGCCATTCTGGCCAGGCTGTCCTTTCGTTCTTTTATTTTTCTCTTTCCTGGATGCCGTGTTCTTTGGAAGCTTGTTTAGTCCAAGTTAATGACCTTTAAGGCTTCCTCCATGTGAATAGGAATTTATTTTTTTGAGTAATAAGAATTATATGTCATGGGGGGAGGGCATCAGGGTTTTAGAGATGCTTAGGTGGGGCATGGCCAAAAAATGATTGGGCACCACTGCTCTCCACTTTACAAATAATTCTTCCAATAACCTTAGAACTTTGTGGTCAGGACACCAAAGGAGGAGCGATAGGACGCCTAAAGTTTTAAAGAAGTATAAAGGTATTAGACCATCTGGAAACCGATGGGCTGAGCACAAAATGGCGCCAGCACTGAGGGACTGGGAGTCAGAGCTTTTCAAGGTCTGTTCTTCGGGGAATTTGCTAAGCAGATAAAGTTTTGGCAAGTACAGAAGGGAATGTTACTGATCTAAGTGAAAGAGAATGTCAGTTGGAAATGATGTAAAAGAAAGTTTCTCTGGCGAGGGGACATACCCAGAGTCCAGTCTCCGCCCACCCACATGCACCTTGAAATCGCACAAGACCCACCCCCAATGTGTATGACCCAGACCTGGCCGGCCCCACCCCCACTGTGTAAGACCCAGACCTGGCCGGCCCCACCCCCATTGTGCCTGATGTCCCCCAGCCTGGTGCCAGGGCAGGGGGCACGGGCTGTGGTCCCCCAGCCCAGGGCAGGGGGCATGACCTGAGGTCCCTTGTCAAGCCCCACTAGGCAGGGGGCACAGCCACACGTCCCCCGGCTCGGCGCCACGCAGCCTCAGGTCCCTGCTGATCGCTCATTATGGCTCATTACAGGAACCTCACCTCCACTATGGGCACAGCCATCTTATGTTATGGGAACCTTGCCGCTACTGTGGGCGCAGCCATCTTGCAGTGTGATGGAGTGAGGGTCAATTTGCATATTACCTCAGCCAAGACTTCGGCATATTCCTTACCTGGTAGAGTGCCTCAAAACTTCATTTCTAAAAGGTCTGGTACTCAATGGTCCTGCTTATTGGGGTTGCTTTAATTTCCCATTAACTTTTACTTCTGAGCATGGAAGTCATAGAGGCATTTGGAACCTCTGGGTTCCAAATGTAGTTTTGCTGCCCCCATTGTAAGCAACAACATGATTTGGTAATTGGGGTGAAACATCTCAGCCAGTAGAATAACCTCTTTTCACCAATTGAGAAATGCAAAATGTCCAGATTTCAATTCAATGGAACCACAGCTGTGTCCCTCATATTAGGAAATATTTCTCCTTTGGGAACTAAGACCTCCCATCAAGCTGAAAGTTGTGGGAGCAGGATGTAAAAGTAGATGTAATAACGAGAGTCAAAGAACACCATCTATTGACCACTGGTTCAAACATTGTGCGAGACAGACACCATCCTTTCAGGGTGTTTTTCTCAATTGATGCCTGAACAAAATCATCAGTAGGTCATCCTATCATATATATCTATATATCTATATATCTATGTATCTATATCTATATCTATCTACATATACTGATTTCAGAGAGGAAGGGAGATGGAAAGAGAGAGAGAAACATCAATGATGAGAGAGAATCATTGACTGGCTGCCTCTTGCACACCCACAACCGAGTCATGTGCCCTTGACCGGAATCAAACCTGGGACCTTCAGTCCACAGGCCAAAGCTCTATCCACTGAGCCAAACCAGCCAGGGCCATTCTATCATTCTTTCCGACCAGCTGCTTCTGGGTGACGGGTTACACGTAATATCAGTGAATTCTATGTACACATGCTCACAGCTGCAATTCTTTTCCTAGGAAATGATTCCCTTGATCAGAAGCACTGCTGTGTGGAATGCCATGAGGGCACATTAGGCATTCCAGAAGCCCATGGATGGTGGCCCTGGCAGGAACCGTGCAGACAGGGGAGGCAAATCCTATCCAGAGTGCATCATATTTATTCCAGTGAGGGCACACTGCTGCCCCCCTCATGAAGAAAGGGGTCCAACATAATCAACCTGCCAACAGATTGACACCGATCCCACTGGGCGATGATGGCATATTGGTGGGTAGTCTCTGCTGTCGGAAGGTTAAACACTTCGGAATGGCAGTAGCCAGGCCTGTCTCGATGAGGGGATGTCCTTGCTGTTTATCCCCCATCTCTGCCACATGGACCCACTGAATAAGTGCCAGGGTGGCGGGTTAAGAGGCTGACACATCCTCAGGAGTCATTTCGTCTGCTTCACTGAGACTCTCCTCTGCTGTAGATGTCCTTTGAAGAGCATTCACATGGGCCACAGATCTGCCCACATGGGGCCCATTCTGGAGCCCAGCCACATACTTCATCCCTAGCTTTCCCATCACCCATCTTCCAGTCCTGTTCCCTCGAGTTTCTGTGAACCAATGAACAGAAGTTCCATTTCAGGTCGCCTCCAAGTTCTGTTCCTTGGGAGAATTTCTCTTCACCGTTGTTTTGTCAAGAGCACTCTCAATTGGGGTGGCAATGCTGATGGGTGAACAGGGGAAATACTGATGGGAAACTTTATACTGGAAGGATCTGGCAGAAACCACCCCCATCAGTCACAAAGAGAGAATGGAAAGTTCACAGCACCATTAAATAAGGCTGCCATCAGCAAAATCCAGAAATGTGGTAAATCCTAAAAGACAAATTATCTGGTTTCTTAGAAAGTATTTAAAAGGAAGGAAGGAAAGAGATTAAAAGAGGTTATACATTGCCCGGCCAGCATGGCTCAGTGGTTGAGCATTAATCCATGAACCAGGAGGTCAGGGTTTGATTCCTGGTCAGGGCACCTGCCCAAATTGGGGCCTCGACTCCCAGTGTGAAGCATGCAGGAGACAGCTGATCAATGATTCTCATCATTGATGTTTCCAACTCTCTCTCCCTCTCCCTTCCTCTCTGAAATCAATAAAAAAATATTTTTTTTAATAAAAGAGGTTATAGATTAGAAGAGCCTTAAGAGACGTATCAACCAAATGTGAAATATTTGGTTCTTGATTGTAACAAACCAATTATACAATAAATTATTTATATGGATAGTCAGGAAAATACGAACATGTATGATGATATTAATGAATTATTGTTAGTATTTTTAGGTGTGATAATTATATTGTGGATATGTTAAAAAACAAAGTCCTTGACTATTAAAGATTGAATCCTTATCTGTTAGAGATACATACTGGTCTACTTATGATTGAAATAGAATGAATTCTGAGATTGCTTTCAGATAACCAGGCAGGTATAGACGGAAAAATAAATTAGCTTTATGTTGAGAATCATTGAAGCTGCGTGATGGGTATGGGTCCATGATGTTATAGAATAGTAAGAAGCTAGGAAAATTCTAGGACAAGCGGAATAGAGAAACTAAGGAAAAGAGTTAAACAGCAGTTTACAGCCACCTAATAAATCCTATCTTCCCTAAACTAAGGATATTTAAGAGTAAAGGGTTTATACTTCTCCTCCCTAACCAGAGGGTAAGTAGCTTAAACCACCCTACTCAAGGAGACAGATAACAGAAATCCAATTAGTGCCATTTGCCAACCACACCCTGGACAGACAGATTAAGACAGGGGTCCTCAAACTACGGCCCTCGGGCCCCATGCAAATACAACTATTGTATTTGTTCCCGTTTGTTTTTTTACTTCAAAATAAGATATGTGCAGTGTGCATAGGCATTTGTTCATAGTATTTTTTTAAACTATAGTCCGGCCCTCCAACGGTCTGAGGGACAGTGAACTGGCCCCTGTTTAAAAAGTTTGAGGACCCCTGTATTAAGAGAATAAATCTCATTTTAGTACATCAGCATAAAGCTGATGACTAATTCCATTTTTAAAAAATATGTTTTTATTTATTTCATAGAGGAAGGGAGAGGGAGAGATAGAAACATCAATGATGAGAGAGAATCATCGATCAGTTGCCTCCTGCATACCCCCCACGGCGAATCTAGCCAAAACCCTGGGCATGTGCCCTGACTGGGAATCAAACCTCGACCTACTGGTTCGAAGCTCAATCACTGAACCACAGCAGCCCAACAAATGATGAATATTCTATTGATTCTCCCCTAATACCTGCCCTAAATGCCCAGCCTTTAAAAACATCTGAAAAACGAAGTTCGCAGCAGGCTCTCCCTACAGAACATGCCCTTGCCTTTCCCTTCCTGCTCTTCACAAGCACTTATCTCCTAAATTCCAAGGGACCCCAGTGGACTTGCACCCAGGGGAGCAATGGGCAGTGGCAGCTCGTCCTGGGCTAACTCCCGAACCTATCTCCAAGGTCCCCTTTTCTCTGAATTCTCCGTGAGCTGAACAAAGCTGCCCCGTCTAGCTCTCCTGTTGCTTTTCCCATGCCCTTCCTTGTTCCACTGCCCTAAGTATATTTTTGCTAGAGTTAATTATTGCTTGCTTTGTCTCTTGATTGGAATCTTTCTGTCAAGAAGACAAGAACAACAACAACAAAACAACACAAAAAAAGAAGAACCGAGGTCTCATCGTGTCTCCAGTCACAATTACGTTCTTCTCTCTACTTTTGTGTAAACTTTACATTTTCCATATTAAAGATGATTTTTAAAATATATATATTTTATTGATTTTTTACAGAGAGGAAGGGAGAGGGATAGAGAGTTAGAAACATCGATCAGCTTGCTTCCTGCACACCCCCCTACTGGGGATGTGCCCGCAACCAAGGTACATGCCCTTGACCGGAATCGAACCCGGGACCCTTGAGTCCGCAGGCTGACGCCCTATCCACGGAGCCAAACCAGCTGGGCTTAAAGATAATTTTTATTTTGAAATGTGCCTTGGCCTTATGCCCTCTTCAGCCTCATTTCTTTAGTGTCTCTTCACATCAAAGTGAAGATGCATCTTCACTTCAAAGATTAACCTACCACTGGCTCACTGCTGTTCTCGAAGGTTTGGCTTCCAGCTCTGTCACTTCTTTGCGATTGCTCTTGCCAAGGGTGTCCATGCTACTAAATCCAATGCTCACTTTTTGGGGTCCTTTTTCTTCCTTGACCTCTCAGTGACATTTCATATCGTTGGTCCCTCCCTCTTTCTTTTTGCTTTTAATTAAATCTTTATTGTATTACATATGTCAGCCTTCTCCCTACCCCCCATTGACCCCTTCTAGCCTACCTCCACCTCCCCACCCCACCCCTGCCCCAGGCCTTCACCACCCTATTGGGCACTCCCTCTTTCTTAGAACACGGTTTCCCCTTGACTTCTGAGAGCCCACTCTCTTCTGGTTTCCTATCAACCCCCCTGGCCACTATCCACACCACCTCCAGCCCCATGATTCTGAAGGCGCTACATGCTCTCAACTCCTGGATGCATCTCTCTAGTCCTGCTCTCACGGCTGAGAAATCTCTCTACACAACACCCATCTTTGGGATATCTTCACTCGGATATCTAAATGGCAGCCCAGCTCTAACACGGCCAAACACTATCTGGACGGCCCCCATTCTCTTCTATCTTCTGCTCCTTTCCCAGTCTCCCCCATCACAGTGGAAACCACTGCCATCCACACAGCTTCCCACCCTTGAAGCTTCTCTTTCCTTCACTTCCCAACCCCCCTTCTCAATCTATCCGCAAATCTGATCGCTTCCAGTTTCAATTAGTGCCTGAATCACACCTCTCCGCGCTGGCGAGCTCTCCACTGGCTCCGCTCTGCTCAGACTCCCACCTGGGCCACCTGATGTCCCAGAGACAGACACAGGGTTTTCCCCCTGCACTCCAGTCCTTCCACCCCTTCCACTGTTTTTATCTCCTTTATCTTCATCTCCACTCCTATCAACATCTTTATCTCCACTCGTTAATATTTTTAATCTACTCAGCTTTAAAAAAAAAGTTTTCTAAACAACGAGCTTCTCATCAAAACCCAGTGACTGTTTCAGGGGGCATTAGGGATCCTGGCCTGGTGCCCGGGGTTGGTTGCACAACAATGGGGAGGGGCGCTTGGAGGAGAGCGAGGGGTGGCCAAACCCGCTGTCACCGAGTTCATCATTGGGGGGGGGAGGGGGATGCCCATCTCGGGGCTCGTTTGACCGCCGTGACTTTCGTTTATGTCGAGTCTCCATAGTAAAATTTAACGGAAGACCCAAGATGACAGCTCCCCCGTAGCTGACTTTACGGACAGGACTCTTTGATCGGGTTCCTAAACGCATGCCTAGCTACGCCGATCTATGCCGGCGGCTCTTTGGCGAGGGCTTAGGGCTACGGACACTATTGGGGCGGCACCGAGAGCTCACCCCTGGAGCTCCTGCAGGGCAGGGCCGAGGGGTTTCTAGTTGGGGGCCCAGGACACCTTTGTGCAAACCCGAGCGAACGCAGCGCCCTTCCCCCTCTCCCCGCCCCCGCCGCAGGCCGGGGACTCCGCTCCGAGGCCGGATTAGCACCGTGACTGCGCGCGCGCGGGCCGAGAGGATCC
>NW_006299834.1:2585093-2613390 GCF_000327345.1 Myotis davidii
TCCGATCGGTTCCCTTTTCAAGTCCCACCCGCGCCTTTCGGGGAGCGGACGCCCTTGGAGTCCGGAGCAAACACTTGTTTATTTAAAAACAATCGCGTCCCCAGCTGAGCTGCGGTAGCGTCCCCTGTACGCGCCGCCTGCACAGATGGCGCCGGTGTCCCGACTGCAGCCAGGTCACGATCAGGAGACAGGTGTGACCGTGGTGGCCTGGCGGCAACGCCAGGGGCGACCTAGTGTGTGCCGTGGCTTCCCCGCTGCTGGCAGTTCAGAGCTGGGTGCTGGGCGCTGGGTGCTGGGCGCTGGGCGCAGCGCGGGAGGGCCCGGGATTCAGGCAGAGTCCAGGGTGCCCGCGGTGGCCAGGTGATGGAGACCTGGGCTGGGTCATTCCTTCCAACCACAGAACTGACGGGCCTTCCCCGCCTACCTCAATATCGGGCTCCTGGATGGAAAGTACAGAGACACAGCAGACAGTACACGGACTTAGGGGCAGGATCCGTGTGACCTCGGCAAATCGCATCTCTGTGCCTCAGTTTCCTGGTCTCTCTAATGGGAGCGGCAGGTTCAAGTAGAGCTTTTGTGCTTGGCAGCTGCAGTGCCGGGGGAAACCGTCCCTGGCCTCCTGGCCCTGAAGGAAAGGCAAGCCACAACCGCGCCATCACACACTTCGGTGTGGGGCAGACCCAGTCACACGGGTTCTCGTTCCTTCCACCCGTGAAACGTTCGGAGGCTTCTGGCACCAGGCCTGTGCTGGGCGGAGGCTGCGCGGAGGAAGGCAGCAGGCGGGCCTGGAGAAGCCAATAAAAGCCCTGACTCTTTCCTTTGGACCAGGAAGTAGGCCCTGGAAGCTGCTGGAAGCCAGCCCGCCAGGGCCCTGTTCTGCCTGAGCCTCCCGTGTGTCAGGGCCCAGGGTGGTGCCCTGCCCTTGGATTATTTGCTCTCTGACGTGTTTTGTAAAAGGCCATGCGGCCCGAACACTGTTGGTGTTTCTTCCAAAAGGTGATGGGATGCTCAGGTTAGACGTTGAGAAGACAAACCCTGACCTTCTGGAGGCCCTGAAGGGTCCTTTATTCTCGCCACCTCTGCACTGAAGAGCTCTGAAGGGAACCGCTTTCTCTCCAACTTGCCTCAGTCCTGCGGGGCTTCGTGCCTGATGCAGTTTCAATGCCGTGGCTTAGCTGCTCCGTCCAGAGCCTGTCCCAGGTGTGCTCGGATATGGAGCGAGTGGAGGACCCTCCCTTTGTCTCCCTCCCCGTGCCCCCCCCACCCCCCAGAGTCATAGCAAATTAATAATCCCAGGTTCCACTGAGCGTGCCGCCGCGGTGCCAGGCTCCATGCCAAGTGCTATATTCATGCTCTCGTGTAAGCGGGGACCTAGCCAAGTCCCTCAGGCAGTCCAGCCAAGCCCAGCTGGACCCCGATGGTGGATAGACTCTGAGAGCAGCGGGCTTCCCTCCCCACCCTGCTGGGCCCCCACAACGCCAGTGGCAGCTGAGCAGCCTGGCGCGCCCAGTGCCAGGGTCACAGTCAGCACAGGGGCCTGGACTGTCATTCGGGAAGCTCGCAGGACCATCAGCTCAGCCAGGACCCGGGTCCTACCAATTCTATCCCTAATGTCCCTCAAATCCATCCAGGTCTCATCAGGTCTCACCATTTGTCCTCATATCACCATACAGAGCATCCCCCTACCCCCAACAAACCCCCACTGCCAGTTCTCCATTTTTCATCCATCCCTGTGCTGCAACATCAAAAACACGTCCTTAAGTCCCCTAGAGGTGACCCTTTGCCCTCTGAATAAAATCCACACTTCCTCAGGCGGCTTATAAGGATCTGGGTCACATTTTTAGCCTGTTTCCCAGCCACCCCACTGTAGGCATTAAGACATAGGAGCGCTGAACAGTCCTTACTTCCTTGCCTTGCACAGCTGGACCTCCATTGGGGTGCCACTGCGTCACCTGACTCCCCAGGCAGGACTCAATGGCCGGATGCTGCCAGCTGATAGTCACCTGTTTGCTTTCTTGGTTCCCCTGCAAGGACTGGGAGCTCCTTGAGGGCAGGATTGACTTATTACACATGGACCCGCTAACATCTAGCATAGCATATGGTGAGTGAGTCGAGTAAATGAAAGAATAAATGGCTTGGCCGGCGTGGCTCAGTGGTCGAACTTTGACCTATGAACCAGGAGGTCATGGTTTGGTTCCCGGTCAGGGCACACGCCCAGATTGTGGGCTTGATCCCCAGTGTGGGGCGTGCAGGAGGCAGCCGATCAATGAGTCTCTCTCATCATTAATGTCCCTTTCTCTCTCTCTCTCTCCCTCTTCCTTCCTCTCTGAAATCAATAAAAATATGTTTTAAAAAATAAAATAGAAAGAAAGAATAAAAGGATGATGGGGTGCAGGTTGGACCTGCTTCTTTTCGTGGTTGGTCTCCAGTGAGTTTCCAAGATTCACCTGAAGCAATTAATCATAGTGTGGTGGTACTGCCACCCACAGCAGCAGAGAAGACCAGAGGCCAGTGTGGGGTGGGAGCTGTGCCGGCCACCCACAGGTCCAGGGAACCCCTGGCTGGCCAGAGGGAGCTGCTGAGGCCCGTGTGAGAACCACCTTCTCTCCCTCTCTCATCTCAGGCTCTTCTGACCATCCCAGAAAACTGTCCTGCACCCCAGCGTGGCGGTGCTGTGTGAAAACACCTCTGGGTTTCCTGTCAAACTTTTCTGCAAAGGATGGGTGAGGGGCGTGTGTGTGAGGTGATTGAGTATTAGCTGGCATTTACCACATGTACAACCTCACTCACTTCTCACATCTCCATTTTTCAGTTCAGGAAAATGAGGCACAGAGAAGTTCAGTAACTTGTGAGGACAGACAGGGTGAGAGCTGCGGTTTGAACGTAAGTTGTGGCACTCCGCTATGATTAGAACCTAGGATAAAAAGTGGGCCTTTTGCCTGGCTGGTGTGGCCCAGTGCTTGAGCGACGACTTATGCACAACAGAAGTCTCTGGTTTGATTCCTGGTCAGGGCACATGCCTCGGTTGTGGGCTCGTTCCCCAGTAGGGGGTGTGCAGGAGGTAGCCAATCAATGTTTCTCTCTCATCAATGTTTCTCTTCCTCTCCCTTCTTCTTCTAAAATCAATAAAAACATTTTTTTAAAGAAGTGGGCCTTTTCTCAGCTCACTGGCTTGCCGGGGCCATGGGCCACCTGGCGATACATTGGCCTTCCCTCCCTCTCAGTGTGGCTTAGAAACAGTCTGAGGGTACCTGCAAAAGCTACCTTGTTACCATGGCAACAGCCCTGCCACTGCAACTGATTTTGCAGGTGGACTATCAGCTATACCTGCACATGCCTGGCCCAAGAGATCCGGGCATCCCCAAAATGGCCACACGTACTCAGATTCCAGGGTGGTAAATGGGCTGGCCTGGGGATGAGGGGCCCTCCAGACCAGGCCCAGGCCCCTAGTACCTTCAGACTGAGGCAACTTCTAAAATACAAAATGCCAGAACAGTGCCTGTCAGAGAGCAAGAGCTCATCTATGCAGAACCCTGCAGCGGCTCCAAGTAATCTGCCACGCTGGTGGGTTACCCCTTTGGAACAAATAGAATGTGGACGGGCCGTAAGGTGTAGAACAAACATTTAATTCTACCTCTGCATGCCCTGAACAGCGGTTAGAGCATCGGCACCAGCACTGAAGGGTTGCAGGTTTGATTCCTGGTCAAGGTCACATACCTGGGTTGCAGGTTCGATCCCTGCCCTCAGTTGGGGTGCCTGCAGGAGGCAACGAATGGATGTGTCTTTTTCCCCTTCTTCCCTCCCTCCCTTCCACTCTCTAAAAAAAAACACTAACCAAGAGCAGATCTACATTCATTTTCACCTTGACCCCTGTAACAACTTCACTATTCTCCCCCTACAAGCATCCATTTGCTCGACTAATATTTCCCCAACCTCTTGCTCTTAGCTGGAGGCAGTGCTAGGAGCTGGGGACTCAACAAGGAGCAAAGCTGACCCTCCCACCTCCTGGAAGAGAGCCATCGTCAAATCCAGTCCTGCTGAGTGTAAAGAGGAGGGGAACTCCGTGTCTGAAATGCTCCAGAAGATAAGGTGAGCTGCGGGAGAGACCGGGCAGGTCCGCACGAAGAGATGAAAGAAAGAAGAGGCTTGAGGGCCAGGCAGGGCTGGAGCCTGGAGGGCATCATGTCCATTAGTCTGCAGGCAGTGAACAGAGAGAGGCAAAGGCTTTGTTCCAGCTCTAACCTGGCTACATCTCCGTGGAGCTGACCAGGAGAGCTCTAGACCCAACAGCCTGCTCCCGCCTCCCGCCGTGGTCTCCTTTGCTAAAAGAGCACTGGGTGAGGGAGTCTTCAAGCCTTTGAACAAGTTTAAACCCTAGAAAAAGGTCAGATTGCCACACAGAAAGTGCCTCTGCTTTTCCCAGAGCTTAGATTCCAGCGGAAGAACACAGAAAATGAAAAAGGGAAAAAATATCTAGTGCTATGCAGGAAAGGAAGTAGGCAGCGTGGGAAAGTGGCAGTCTGGGGTAAGGTGGGCAGGGAAGTTCCCCCTGAGGAGGGTGACATGTAAGACCTGAAGGAAGAAAGGGACTGGGAGCCACAGAGACATCTAGGGGAAGGGCAACGCAGGCCAGTGCAAAACACCCTGCCTCCCAGGCAGGGAGCCAAGGTGACCAAAGGAGGGGCAGAGAGGAGAAGAGGGGAGGGAGAGAGGAGGGGGCCTCAAAGTGGGTAGACGCTGAGACCACTGTAAGGCTTTCGGCTCTTACACTGAGGGAGAGGGGGAAACTTCGCAGGGGCTCCTCGGGCAGCGGGGTGTCCCCCAACCTATTCAGATTTGCATTGTAAAAAGTCACTCCCACCAGCACGTGGGTGGACTGGGACACTTTGCTGGCCTGTATAGTGTGCTCCGATAAAGATTTATTAAATATCAATGAATAAGACAGACAAGGTCCACTTCCAACCTCTCCTCTTCTTTCCCCTTCCCTGCTTGCCTTCCTTTCTTCCAGAAGCATTTACTCAAAGCCTGTTATACTAGCTGCAGTACTGGGTTATCACCCACAGAATAAAATATCCACAAGTCCTGACTGACAGGAATGCATAAATAGGGGCAGGGCGGGAGGGCAGCTCTTTCTTACCGAAGGATTCTACTTAATAAATGCGAAAGGAGTGAGGGACAGAGACGCTCACCCATTGGAACACCATAATCACAGTCATTGCAGGCGAGACCCAGCGGTGGATGTCAACATGAATGGGCAAAAGTTTGAGGAGAAACAGAATATTTGCATTGTCTGAGAAGCTCCTCCCCCGAATATTTATTAACTAAAATGGAAAAGTAATCATCGGACAGTGGAGACACCTGGCAGACACCATCTGCACCAAATGATTAAGCTAACATCCCGGAATAAGACAGGTCAACGTCATGTACCCCAATGCCCCCCGAGAGGAGTACAACTGGTTCTTCTTCCCCAGAACAGCCCCAAACTGAAGGACATTCCCCCAAACACCTGAGCATCCTCTTTAAATGTGTCAGGTCATGGAAGAGAAGGGAAGACGGAGGAACTGTTGCAGGCTGGAGGGGACAAAGGGGACGCGATAGTTAAATTCAGCGTGGGAATCCTGGATTGGATCCTGGAACTACAACAACAAAGGACATCCAGGGAAAAGTTGGTGACATCTGAATAGAGTCCGTAGTTTAGCGAATATTATGCTCTTGGTTTTGATCATTTTACTGTGTGTGGTTATGTAAGGTGTTAACCTGAGAGGAAGCTCGGTAAGAGGATATACGGGAACTCTTGGTGCTATTTTTGCAACTTTTCGGTAACTCTAAAATTATTTCAAAATAAAAAGTAAAAAAAAAAAAAGCCTATTATAACCCTTGCACCCAGCTTGTGATCTCTACATACTATTTCCCTCTAAAAGGAAATACTGTTTCCCTCCAAGTTGAAGAGATTTCCACAGACCAAAGATGGGATAATTTAATATCAATAATAACAACTGCAATGGACTATAAAGTACATTAAATGTTTAAACCTATAAGTGTAAATCCACAATGATATAAAAATAATACTTAAATAGTCCTAGCAGGTTTGGCTCAGTGGCTAGAGCGTCAGCCTGCGGACTGAAGGTCCCAGGTTCCATTTCAGCCAAGGGCACATGCTCGGGTTGTGGGCTCGATCCCCAGTAGGAGGCGTGCAGGAGGCAGCTGGTCAATGATTTTCTCTCTTTCTCATTGATGTTTCTCTCTCTCTCTCTCTCTCTCTCTCTCTCCCTTCCTCTCTGAAATCAATAAAAATATATTTAGAAAACAACAACAAAAAACCACTTGAGTTGTCCCCATTGGTGGATGCTAGAGAACCAACTCATTAGTTTGAAGACTAGTAAATAAAAAGCAAGAATGAAGCATTTATCCTGCCCTTCCTTTACAGTTTGTACTTCAGACGAGTGAAATTGGTGAGGTTGGGATTTTCTCTTCAGAGAAGTATTCCAGCTAATAGTAGAGAGAGGACGATCAAATTCAATGATTTTTCATCTTGCAACCCCCCATGAATTCAGGGATCTAAGTATTGAACAGCAATGGCCATTTATGTGGCACAGAGAATGACAGACATTATTTGCCTTCTAATGAAATCACAAAACACCTCCTATGAATTAGTTTTGTCAAAAAAACCCACTATAATCTAAATCTAATCAGACTGTAGCTTAAGATAACCGTTTACAAGAAATACAAAGGACGGAGAAGCTTGTTAAATTATATCTCAGGGATGCAAACAGCAAGATCCAAACTGTGGGATGAGAGAGGATAAATCATGTGTTTGCAAAGAAAATAAAAAGAGACGGAGGGGAAACTATGCATAAAAGAGACCTAATACACACACCAGCTAATTGAATAGTGCAGTCCTTATTTTTATCCTGATTTTTTAACTGTAAAATGAAACATCGATGCCATTTATGAGACTATTGGAAATTTGACCATTGGCTAGACATTTGGTAATATTAGGAGTAATTATACATCTTTTAGTTGTAATGGTATTGTGGTTATGTTTTTTTTGTTGTTGTTTTTTGGGTTTTTTTGTTAATCCTCACCCGAGGATATTTTTTCCATTGATTTTTAGAGAGCGTGGAAGGGAGGGGAAAAGACATTGATGTGAGAGAGACACAGTGATTGGCTGCCTCCTGCATGCAACCCGACAAGCCTGCAACCAACCGAGGTACATGCCCTTTACCGGAATTGAACCTGAGACCCTTCGATCCGTGGGCTGACGCTTCAACCATTGAGCCAAACTGGCCAGGGCTATGTATATTGATTCGAGGACATGCTTATTGATTTGAGAGAGCGAGTGAGAGGGAGAGAGACATTGCAGTGAGAGAGAAACAATCAGTTGCCTCCAGTATGCGCCCCAATTGGGGATCAAACCCGAAACCTAGGTATGTGTCCTGATGGAAAATTGAATCTGCAAACTTTGGTGTACAGGATGACGCTCCAATCACCTGAGCAACACTGGTCAGGGCATACACTGCAATATTTAGAGAAGAAATGGTTGATGTATAGGAGTTACTGCCATGAAATACATCACGGGGGTGTGGATGGGGCATGTCAGGCATGGGTTGATTAGTGGGCTAATGAAGGCTCATTATCCTATTCTGTCTGTTTTCCCGTGTACATACAATATTCTATATTGTAAGGTGTTTTAAAAACATTTGCAATCTACAACTTAAAACAACTACTAACATTTTGTAGTCTACTTGTGTCAGTCTTTAAAATACATATATATTTGGATCATACAACATATAACGTTTTAGTAACTGTTTCTATGTTATCCTAGCAATAAATATCCTACCACTGTATAATTTTTTAAAAAAATTTTTTATTGATTTCAGAGAGGAAGAGAGAGTGAGACAGAGACAGAAATATCAATGATGAGAGAGAATCATTGATCTTCGGCTTCCTGCACACCCCACACTGAGGATCAAGCCCGCAACCCGGGCATGTGCCCTGACCGAGAACCGAACCGTGACCTCCTGGTTCATAGGTCAATGCTCAACCACTGAGCCACACCGGCCAGGCCAACCACTGTATAATTTTAAAACTCTTTCATGCCCTAAGTGCTGCAAATGTGGATTTAAGCCTGATTTCCTATGTCCAAGGCAGCCTTTGGTCTAGGGCAGCGGTTCTCAACCTGTGGGTCGCAACCCCTTTGGGGGCCGAATGACCCTTTCACAGGGGTCGCCTAAGACCATCAGAAAACACATATATAATTACATATTGTTTTTGTGATTAATCACCATGCTTTAATTATGCTCAATGTGTCACAATGAAATTGGGGGTCACCACAACATGAGGATCGGCATTAGGAAGGCTGAGAACCACTGGTCTAAGGGAGTGAGCAAATTCACCTCTGTGACTCAGTTTGTTCCTCTATATAATGGGCGTGCCCTTTCTACCTCCCAGCTATACAGTTTCAAGGACAGAAATTCACTCTACTGCCCAGTCGCCTCCAGGCCTCTGAAGGACAGTGTCCCTGGGTGTAGGCACTTCGTAATCAGGAGCTTCCCTTCAGAGCCCGGGGCCTCATTTGATCATGTTATGTTATGGTCATGTACATCTTTCCCTGGGCAGTCTCCTGCCTTCCAGGCTGCATCTCGGACTTCTCTGGGGCCCCAGAGCCCCTGGCACCTTCCAGAGCTGCAATGTGGTGTCCCTGCCTTCCTCGCTTCTCCAGGAGACCCCGAGCGCCTCAGGCCCCCAGCCCCAGCAGAGGGTCGGGCACAGAGGAAGCTTCATAAATGTGTGCAGACTAAATGAAACACGAAAGAAAAGCCACCCAGATTGCACGACCAAGGATGTGTGTTTAATCAATTCCCACCCCGAATACCAACTCCTCAGCGACTTCGTACGAAAGGAAGTGCCAAGGCCGTTGAGGATTAGTTGGCTGAGTTGTTCCTTGCTTTTCTTGGGAGATGCAGGGGTAAAGCGGGTGAGTCGCTGCAAACAGCCAGGAGGCGGGACAGAGCGCAGAGTCCTGAGCTGGGAGGAAAGGGAGGATGGGCCCCTTCTCTCGGGCTGGTGTCTTCCCCATTTGGCAATCGCGATTGCTCCAGACCTAGCACTCCCCCGAGCCCACACTTCCTCCTAATCTTACCGCCTTGCCTCTCTGCCTTCGCTTGCTCCTGTCTGGTTTGCCTTGGGCCTGTGCCCACACCCACAACCTCCCCACTTGGGGCTGTTGACCTGGCAAGGTGCAGGATGCTGTGGGGGGCCACCCTCAGCCTCGCTCAGACTGCGGGCAGGGGTCACACCATGAGAGCTATTTTGTTTCTGCTATAAATGAGGGGCATCCGTTCAGATGGACTCCCATTTAGTGGAGCTAATGAGGAGTTGCTGGGGAGCAGGAGCCCCCTTGTTCAAGTTTACAAAACCCCTGGGCTGTGGGACCTGAGCTCCTCTGGGCAGGATCCATCACCCATCTGTGTGGGGGTCCTCAGTCTGGGCATAGCATTTTGGTGAGAGAGAGGTGGAGGAGGCTTGGGAAAGACTGAATGAAGGAATGAATGAATGGTGTTAAGTACAGCCGTGACCACAGGGTAAAGTAGAGAAAAGCAAGAGTTCCAAATTCCAGCAGACAGACCTGGCGCACATCATTTCTCTGCCACGTACTGTGGGGCAAATCACCTAAAATGTTCTGAGTCCGGGTTCTCAACTGTACAATGGAAGCTAAAAATTCTGCCTTGTTTATGAGACTTATGTGGGACCTTTGTAGAGACTGTGGCACATAATAGGCTTAATAGATGGTCCCTATTATTATTACTATTGTTTACGAATTTAACAAGTATGCATGAAGTGCCTACTATGTGCCGGGCACTTGGACCAGATCACTGAACGGAACACACCAAAATCCTTCCCTTTATGGGGTTTATATTCAAGCGGAGGAGAGAGACAATAAGCAACAAATGAGTAAATGAAGTAGCTCCTTGGAGAGTGATAAATGTCACTTTGGGAGTAGGCGTGCGGGGGGATGGGCTGGACTGTTATTTTGAATAGGAAGACAGAGTAGGCACTCATTGGGAGGGTGTCATCTGAGCAAAGGCTGGAGGTGAGGGAGACAAACTTGCCAGAATCTTAAGAGAGTCAGAAGGGACAGGCCTGTGCAAAGTTCCTCAAGCAAAACATGGGAGTGGCTGGAGCTGGGGAGAGGAAGTCAGAGGTAAGGTGGCCAGATCATGTAGGTCACTGCCAGCCATTGTGAACTTGACTTTTAGGCCAAGTGAAGAGGAGCTACTGCAGGATTTTGAGCAGAAGAACATGATCCAACTTGCATTTTTTTTTAAAAAATTAAATATATAGTTAATCCTCACCCGAGGATATTTTCCCATTGATTTTTTAGAGAGAGCCAAAGGGAGAGGGAGAGACAAAGAGAGAAACATCAATGTGAGAGAGACACATCAATTGGTTGCCTTCTGTACACACCCCAACCAGGGCTGGGGGACCTACAACCAAGGTACATGCCCTTGACCAGAGCCCTTGACCAGAACCGAACCTGGGACCCTTCAGCCTGCAGCTGACGCTCTATCCACTGAGCCAAACTGGCTAGGGCCTAACTTGCATTTTAAAAGAACCTTGGCCCTGGATCAGTGGTTAGAGTGTCAGCCCATGCACCAAAGGGTCCCCAGTTCGCCCCACCCACATTGGGGTGTGTGCAAGGAAGGAGTGGGGAGTAACTAATTGATGTGTCTCTCTCACATCAATGTCTCTCTCTCTCTCTCTCTATCTCTCTCTCTCTCTCTCTTCCTTCCTTTCCCTTCTCCCTGAAAAAGCATGGAAAAACATCCTCTGGTGTGGATTCGCAAAAAACTAAATAAAATAAACCTTGGCTGCAGGATTGAGCATCTATCCAGCGGTTCTCAACCTGTGGGTCGCGACCCCTTTGGCGGTCGAACGACCCTTCCACAGGGGTCGCTAAGACCATCCTGCATATCAGATATTTACATTACAATTCATAACAGTAGCAACATGACAGTTATGAAGTAGCAACGAAAATAATTTTATGGTTGGGTCACAACATGAGGAACTTTTTTAAAGGGCCAGAAGGTTGAGAACCACTGATACTAATAAAAACCTAGGGGGCCCTCGTGCCCTGCGTCATCACAAGATGACCGTCCCCATGTTGCCAAAAGATGGCCACCACAAGATGACCAGCAGGGGAGGGCAGTTGGGGGCGACCAGGCCGGCAGGGGAGGACAGTTGTTGGGGACCAGGCTGGCAGGGGAGGGCAGTTATGAGCAACCACACCTGCAGGGGAGAGAAGTTGGAGGTGATTGGACCAGCAGGGGAGCAGTTAGGTGTCAACCAGGCTGGCAGGGGAGCGGTTAGGGGGTGATCAGGCTGGCAGGCAGGTGAGTAGTTAGGAGCCAGCAGTCCCAGATTGTGAGAGGGATGTCCAATGGGTCCCAGATTAGAGAGCGTGCAGGCTGGGCTAAGGCCCCCCCCCCCACTCTCACCCAGTGCATGAATTTCATGTACCGGGCCTCTAGTAGACTATAAAGGGTAAGAGAAGAGGCTAGAAGAATGGATGCTGAAGCCTTGTGCCGGTACCAAGGGGTGGCAGTGGTCGGGTGGGGAGAAGTATATAGTTGGATTCTGAATCCATTTTGAAGGTAGAGCCAGCTTGGTTTTCTGAAGGGTTGGATGTGGAAGGTGGAAAGAGAGGATGACGCTGGGGTTTAGAGCCTGGACAAGTGGGAGCAATCAGTCGCCACCAACTGAGATAGTGGAGGCTGTAAGTGAAATAGGTTTGGGGAGGAGATCAAGAGCTCAGTTTTGGGAGATGAAGAGCTCAGTTTTGGGTGTATTCAAAATGTAAAGAGCAGCCCTAACCGGTTCTGGCTCAGTGGATGGAGCGTCGGCCTGCGGACTCAAGGGTCCCAGGTTCGATTCCGGTCAAGGGCATGTACCTTGGTTGCAAGCACATCCCCAGTAGGGAGTGTGCAGGAGGCAGCTGATCTATGCTTCTCTCTCATCGATGTTTCTAACTCTCTGTCCCTCTCCCTTCCTCTCTGTAAAAAATCAATAAAATATATTTAAAAAAATGTAAAGAGCAGAGCAGACCCTTTGGACACCTTTGACAATCCAATGTGGAGTCACTATAGCCATGCTGGTTATGTCAAGTGCCATGTCAAGACTGAGGTAATTGGGTGTAATAAAAATGTACTTAGGAGGGGCCTGGAATGGCACTCGGATAAGGACGCCATCTGGACACGGATATGCGTGGGAGCTCCACGCCTGGGGGGCTATAAGAACTCAGAGCTCCAACCACCCCGTACTCGAGCTTGGCTGTACCACAGTCACTCTTGGAGTCCTGCTGGACTACGCTGCCCCCGATGCCGGCCACCCCTGCAGCCACCGGCTTGAGGCTGACGCCCGCCTCTCCACCTGTGGACACTGCCAGTGACGCGGACTTCGCGTCAGATGCCTGCTCTGCTGGCCTCTATCGTGTAAGCTCCTCTGTGCGTGTGTCACCGGGGTGTGACCCCATTGGCTTCATGGGGTCTCCCCTAACAAAGCCGGCACTGTGGAAAGACACACACCTGCGGACTCCCTTTGCGGATGCTCCCTTGCTCACGCTACAGATCTGGACGTCAGTCAGGTATCCACACACAGATTCTAGCAGACGGCTGCTGTCCACTGGGGAGCTGGGAGAACTGCTGGCTGTTTCTCCTCCACTCTCATGCTCGGCCCTCGCACAGCCAGTGAGAATGGCAGGGTGGTCCTCCCAGCTGACAGAATGGAAATTCTATGAAGAGCACATGTGCCAACTGAAAGCAGGCATTCGGACAACGAAGACTTGCACAAGCAATGTTCCTAGCAGCACTATTCACAACAGTCACAAGGTGGAAACAACTCCAATACCCACCAGCTAATAAATGGATGTATAAAAAGTGGCCTATCCATACAATGGAATATCATTCGGCCAAAAAAGAATGAAAGACGAATACATGCGCTAAGGTGGGTGAGCCTCGGAAACAATACACTAAATGAAAGCAGCGCCAAGGGCCACGTGTTTTACGATTCCGTTCATACAAGATAGCCAGACGAGGTCCGTCTCCAGAGCGGAAGCAGATTCGTGGTTGGCAGGGGCAGGGGCAGGGGGAGGGGGAGTGACTGCTTAATGAGCACAGGATGGGAGTGTTTTGGAACTAGGTAGGTGATGGTTGCACAACACAGAAAATGTACTAAATGTCACTGGATGTAAATGTAAACATTTTACAAGGGTTAACTTTTTACGTGACTTTTACCTCAAATTGAAAAACAAACAACACCTCTGCGAAGAACCCAAAGGACCCACTGGGGCGCTCAGCCCGCACTGCCGGGGACCCCCGCTGCTATTTTGCACAAGTCTGTGCGGCCCCGAAGGCCTCGCCCTGTGAGGACAGTATCTCAGAGAGGCAGAGGGATGTGTTCCCTGCAAGATCAGTTTAGGACAACTGGGTTTCCGAAACCAGGAAATCCGGTCTGACAGGCACGGGATGCGCAGGTGAACTCAGCCCTGCCCTGGGACACCGGTGGCCGGGGGCTGCTCTCCCTCCTTCCGGTTTGCTCCGGGCAGGAAGGAGGAAGCAGGAGCAGCCCACCTGGCTTCTCGGGGCTTCCATGTTTCATCCTCAGGGTCCAAGGCTCCAGAGCAGGAAGGGGCTGTAGAGATCATCCATGAGGAACTGGAAGCGCCAAGAAGATAAGTACCTCCCCCCAAGTCACGCAGCCTGCCAAGGGCTGAAGGGAAGGGACAGTTACATGGCGCCGACTCCAACCACATCCAGGAGCCTGACCGACAGTGTCTCACCCACCCTGCACAACAGGTGTTAGTGGCTCCATTCTGCGAGAGGTTCAGAGAGGCTCAGGGACTTGGCCTTCGTGGGCAGGGCTGGCGGTTGAACACAGGTCTACCTGGCTCCTTTTGCTAGACCTGTATCCGCCTTGTTCACAGATGTGTCTCCAATGCCGGAGAAGGAATGCGTCACGTCAAGCCCTTTCCACTCCCACACCTTCATCCAGATTCTCCCTGTTCAAAGTTAATAGACGCCCTGGGGCTCCCGCACAGTTGCCATAGGAACTGAACTTTTAGAAACAACAGCTGCAGGCAGTCCAGGACAAAACCAGTGAACCCTCTCCTTGATAAACTAGAGAGTTAAGGCTTTTCTGTCAGAGCTGATAAGGGTTGCCCGGCAGGTGTGGCTCAGTAACTGATTGCCGACCTATGAACCAGGGGGTCACGGTTCAGGGCACATGCCCAGGTTTTGGGCTGTGTCCCCAGTTGAGGGGGTGCAGGAGGCAGCTGATCCATGATTTTCTCTCATCATTGATGTTTCTATTTCTCTCTTCCTCTCCCTTCCTCTCTGAAATCAATAAAAGAACATGTTTTTTTAAAAAAGAGGAAAAGCTGATAAGGGTTAACGCAAAGCAGCGAAGAGCTAGAGAGGGATTTCCCAACACACCTGCGTGACTCTTGACCCTGGTTATTAACCAGGGACCCTTTGGTTGTCACCGTACCACAGATCTGTGGTTTAAGAATGAACCCAGCCAGTGTGGTTCAGTGGTTGAGCATTGACCTATGAACCAGGAGGGCACAGTTCAATTCCCAGTCAGGACACATACCCGGGTTGTGAGTTCAAACCCCAGTGGGAGGCGTGCAGGAGGCAGCCAATCAATGATTCTTTTTCACCATTGATGTTTCTCTCTCCTTCTCCCTTCCTCTCTGATGTCAATAAAAATATATTTTTAAAAATAAAAATGAAGCCCTAACTTGTTTGGCTCAGTGGATAGAGCATCGGCCTGTGGACTGAGGGGTCCCAGGTTTGATTCCAGTCAAGGGCATGTACGTTGGTTACTGGCACATCGCCAGTGGGGGGTGTGCAGGAGGCGGCTGATCGATGTTTCTAACTCTCTGTCCCTCTCCCTTCCTCTCTGTAAAAAATCAATAAAATATATTAAAAAAAATAATAAAAAAAATAAAAATGAAAATGATGCCCTAATTGGTTTGGCTCAGTAGATAGGACGTTAGCCTGTGGACCAAAGGGTCCCGTCAAGGGCACGTACCTTGACTGCAGGCTCCTCCCCAGCCTGGGTTCTCGTCCGGGTGCATGCAGGAGGCAACCAATCAATGTGTTTCTCTCACATCAATATTTCTCTCTGTCTTTCCCTCTCTCTTCCAGTCTCTAAAAGTCAATGGAAAAATATCCTCAGGTGAGGATTAAAAATAAATAAATAAATACATCAATAAATCAATCAATCAATTAAATTAAAACAAAAATGATACCTACTGCCGTAGCCAGTTTGGCTCAGTGGATAGAGCATTGGCCCGATCCCTGGCCGTGGATGGAGCGCGCGCAGGAGACAGCCAATTGATAGGTCTCTCTTACATCAATGCTTCTCTCTCTCTCTCTCTCTCTCTCCCTTCCTCTCTCTCTAAAAATCAATGGAAAGCCATAGCAGTTTGGCTTGGTGGATAGAGTGTCAGCCTACAGACTGAAGGGTCCCAGGTTAGATTCCGACCAAGTAGGGGGCGTGCAGGAGGCAGCCAATCAATGGTTCTCTCTCATTGTTGATGTTTCTATCTCTCTATCCTTCTTCCTTCCTCCCTCTCTGAAATCAATAAAAATATATTTTTTAAAAATCAATGGAAAAATATCCTTGTGTGAGGGTTAACAATAACAACAAAAAATTGTCCCTTTAAAAGAATTTAAGTAGATTTTTTTAAAAGCACATAATCTTGTAAACTATCCTGCAAACCAATCCCCTGCCTTTTTTTCTTCCACTTGAATGTAATCCACCTTACTTCCCTCCTTAATTTCAAACAAATAAAAGAAACTACAAAACTGTCAACTGCCCCCACAAAACTAGCACAAAGATAATTCAGCAAGATGTCTAAGCACAGATGTAATATGCAAAAAGCAAGAGTCTTACAATACATATAAATGATTAGTTACACCCACCTGGCATAGCTCAGTGGTTGAGTGTCAACCTATGAACCAGGAGGTCACAGTTCGATTCCCAGTCAGAGCACATGCCCAGGTTGTAGGTTCAACCCCGCAGTGAGGGGCTTGCAGGAGGCAGCCAATCACTGATTCTCTCTCATTGATGTTTCTATCTTTTTCCCTCTTCCTTCCTCTCCAAAATCAATAAAAATATATTTAAAAATATTTTTTGAAAACATAATGGAGATTTACATTTTGATCCAGAAATCCCAGTTAGAGAGATTTACCTTACTAATATACTTGTATATTCATTCATTTATCCATTCATTCATTCATTCATTCATTCAGCAGTTATTATTGAATGCTTACTCATTCAGTGTCAGATACCCAAGTGCCACAAATGCAGGAGGAAACCAATGAGACAAAAACAAACAATAGCAACAACGAAACCCTTGCAATCTGGCCGTAGGAAACATATATTAAACAAAATTTACAAAGTAAATAAGAAAGTGTGTTAGAAGACGATGAGTGCTATCAGAAAAGAAATGAGCAGGATAGGGAGACTGGGAAAGCTGGGTGGTCAGGATGGGCCTCCTGGAGAAGGAGGTAAATGCAAATGCATGAATCATGGGAACATGGAGGTGCGATGAGGGAGCACAGCGTCCCTGGGTGGGACTGAGCCTGGTGTGTGCACACAAAATGAGTTATGTCTGTAATAGCAAAGGTTTCAGAGGATGTGTGCGCATCTATGAGGACCGCTTAAACAGACAAGGGATGGCTACCAATGGAATACCCTGCAGCTATCCAAACGAATAAGGAAAGTCTCTATGATGTCACATGGAAAGATCTCCAGGACACATTGGTTAGTGAAAAAAAGCAAGATGTTGCCCTGGCCAGTGTGGTTCAGTTGGTTGGGCATCATCCTGTACACTGAAAGGTTGCCGATTCGATTCCTGGTCAGGGCACATGCCTGGGTTGCAGGCTTAATCCCTGGTAAGGGGCATGCAGGAGATGGCCATCAATGCTTTGCTCTTATTTCGATGTTTCTCTTTCTCTCTCCCTCTCCCTTCCTTCCTCTCTAAAAATCATTTAAAAATCTTAACAAAAGGAAGCAAGGAGTGAAATAGATTATATAGTATGTTGGCTTTGTATAAGACAAGGGGGAAATCAATATTAGAAAGATGCCAATTCTTTCTCAATTGACTTATAAATGTAATATGGGTTCCCCAGAAGAAACAGAAAAGCTACTTTTTAAAAAAATATATTTTATTGATTTTTTACAGAGAGGAAGGGAGAGAGATAGTTAGAAACATCGATGAGAGAGAAACATCGATCAGCTGCCTCCTGCACATCTCCTACTGAGGACGTGCCTGCAACCAAGGCATATGCCCTTGATCGGAATTGAACCTGGGACCCTTCAGTCCGCAGGCCGACGCTCTATCCACTGAGCCAAACCAGTCAGGGCAGAAAAGCTACTTTTTAAAAAATATTTTATTTTATTGATTTTAGACAGAGAGGAAGAAAGGGATAGAGAGACAGAAACACTGATGAGAAAGAAACGTTGATTGGCTGTCCCCTGCACACCCCTTCTACCCGGGATCAAGCCGGAAACTCGGGCACATGCCCAACGGGGAATCAAACCATGACCTCCTGGTCCATAGATGGACACTCAACCACTCAGCCATTACCGACTGGGCAGAAAAGCTACTTTTTAAGAGCTAAGAAAATTCTTTTTTAAAAAGAATATATTTTTATTGATTTCAGAGAGGAAGGGAGAAGGAGTGAGAGATACAAACATCAATGATGAGAGAGAATCATTAATCACCGGCCTTCTGCACGCCCCACACTGGAAGGAGTCTGCAACCCAGGCATGTGCCCTGATCAGGAATCGAACCCATGACCTCCTGGTTCATAGATTAACACTCAACCATTGAGCCATGCTAGCTGGGCAGAAAATTCTTAAAGAGAAGAATAAGGAGGGGGGCTAGTCCAACCAGACATTAAAACATTGTAAAACTATGGTTTAGCCCTAGCCGTTTTGACTCAGTGGATAGAGAGTTGCCCTGCAGACTGAAGGGTCCCAGGTTTGATTCCGGCCAAGGGCATATGTCTGGGTTGCGGGCTCGATCCCCAGTAGGGGGTGTTCAGGAAGCAGCCGATCAGTGATTCTCTTTCATCATTGATGCTTCTATCTCCCACTCCCTTCCTTTCTGAAATCAATAAAAAAAATTTTTTTAAATATTTTAAAAAAACAAGTATGGTTTACAATTTGAAAATACTTTTTGTTTGGGAACATGAGTGGACAGATCAATAGAATAGAATTCCCAGAAACAGACCCAAACACACACAGGAAATAATAGATTATGCAATAAATTGTTTGGGGGAATATTTGGAAACCCATTTGTATCTTTCCTGCATTACTTACACTAAAATAAGCTTCAAACAGCTCAAAGATATAAATCTAAAATATGAAAGCATTAAAGTACCCGATTAAGAAAATTTTTTTATATTCTTGGGATGGGTTTACTTAAGTATGACTCATAATTAAGAAGTCATCAACTCTGACCACAATAAACATTTATAAATTTTCCATGGAAAAAAATAAAATCAAAAGATGACCGAACAATAATATATGCAACTCAAGTTATGTAGCATAAAAACAACTTGTATAAATGCTCAACCTCACTTAAGTTAAAATCACAATGAGATACTACGTAGACTCAATGATTGGCAAAGATAAAACTAGTATTGCTAATAACATGTATGGATCATGATCTATTTTTATTAGACAGTTCTGAGCTAGATTGACACAAATTTCCCTTGAGCTGCTAAATCACTGAACTACAGGGTCCGGAGGACTGGTCCTTCATATCCACCAGGACCACTGTGGGAGACGCCTGGCCTCAGCCCTCTGAGGCCCAGGCAAGGATGCTCACCCTGCCATACCTGTAATCCTCCTTCACTGCCCCCAATACAGCCTCCTTGGCCATCTCTTTTTTCCCCACTGCTCTGTAATTCCTCTTGTCTTAACAAGCCCCTGCTTCCCACCTTTCCAAACCTTTTTTTATTTTTCCAAACCTTTTACTTGGCCCTTTGGAAAACGAGTTCTTGAGTAAAAATCACTCTTACTCATTCTGGTCCCAGCCAGGCAGGTAAGGAAAATATGTGAAGGGTGAAGGGCTAGTGTGTTGGGGGTCCAACCCCAGCAGGTCCAGGGGTCTCCAAAGGTGTGGACGGAGTCGGCAAAGAAGGAATGACACGGAGACAGAGTTCAGTTGATCAGCAGTCTAGCCAGGATCTCTAGCCAGGATCTCCAGCCAAGTTCTGTCTTTTATTGTCTTGTTACATCTGTATTTATACCAGTTGATTTTAATCCTATCAATTTCTATTCCAAAGGTTAGGGCGTTTCTTATCTTCATTCCAGGGAGTAAAGATTATGTAGCTTAAGTGTGATTGTTCGTAAAGTGATTAACTACCCATCTGGCATTTAGTTAAGGGGTTTTATTCCCTTCCTAACTTCAGGGAAAAGTCCCTACCTGGGGAAACAACCTTTCTCGGAGAGGTGACCTTGGTTAAAACACATAGAGCCAAGAAGGTGAGCAAACATATCAAGAACAGTATGCTATATACGCCAGGTCCCTTGAAACATGCTGTGCAGATGTTTCTTCCCTGCAGCGACTGTGTCAAGCAGCAAGGATGGACCGGCTTCCGGCACTAGTGCAAGGGGCACTGCCTGTGCCCACACGGTGCGTGGTGAGAAGCTGCAGGCAGAGAGCCCTGACCCAGCTCCATGGGGGAATGAAGACGGAGCACGGCCAGGTCTTCAGAAGTTTCGGGAGAGGCAAGAAACCCTCGCACACTGCTGGGGGGAATGCAAAATGGTGCAGCGCTTTGGAAACAGCTTGGCAGTGCCTCCGAAGGTTAGACACCGAGTTAGCATATGACCCAGTGATTCCATTCTTAGGTATTTACCTGGGAGAACTGAAAAAAGCTCACACAAAAACTTAAACAAGAATGTGCATAGTGCAGTGTTCACAACGTCCCCAAAGTGGAAACGACCTGGAAGTCCATCAGTGGCTGAATGTCTGCACAAGAGGTGTAGCCAGGCCATGGAATATTATTCAGCCAGAAAAAGGAACGAGGTACTGATTCCTGCTACAACGGGACGAACCTTAGGAACACTGCGCTAAGCAAAAGAAGCCAAGCACAGAAGGCCACCTACTGTATGATTCCTTCAGGTGCAATGTCTGGAATAGCCAGTCCATAGAGGCAGGAAATACATGCTGTCGGGGGGCTGGGGGAGAGGGAGGGTGGGGAGTGATTGCTGACAGGTACAGGCTATCGCTTTGAGATGAAGAACATGTTCTAGAATTAGATATTGATAATGGTTGTACAACTTTACAAATATACTAGAAGCCACTGAACTGTACACGTAACAATGATGACTTTTATGGTAGGGGAATTCTAGCTGAAGAAAAGCAAACAAACAAGTAGAAAGAGCCCAGCAATCTGGGTCTTTGTGAGGACCGTGGGATGTTTTTTGTATCGACTTCTTTTTTGACCAAGCAAAGCAAACTAGGGTTTGGCCTGCGGGCCACCAGCTCCGAAGCTTTCACCATAAATCATGCTCTTCTCTGAAGTTATCCCTCTCAGCCCCCCTTCCTCTTGTCGACTCTTTCCTTCCCTTCCTTTTCCCTCTTGCAACTGCCCCAAGGCCTCTTCCGGACCTTTATCCTTGGCTGGCTGTCAAAGACCCTCTCTCCTCTGAAGTCCTTACCCTTCAGCTGCAAGAACATTCCCGGGCAACAACAGACCCAAACTTACTACTTTCCTCCCCTGCCCGGGCCCTCCTTTGTTCCACTGCCCATGTCTGTGGCCCACGCCACAGACAACCGGTCTGCTCAACTCCTTGCCTTTCCCGAGTCCTTTCACCTTCCCTCCATCTCAGCTGTCACTGGCCCAAGTTACTTCTCTCACCGTGCCCTCTCCTTTCCAGCTGTTTGTTCATGGCTCGCACTTCCTGTTCTTGGACCTCCAGCTGGTCTTTGATTCCCCTCCTCCTGTCTTCACTTCCTTCCCCCTCCCACAGGGATTCCACAGCTCCCCACCTTAACCACTCTCTTGACAACATCCTTGCTTCTCTTGATGCGTCTCTCTGTTGCTCTTGCCTGGCAACCCCAAGTCGGGTCAGCCTGGGCCCTGAGCTACGCTGGGGGAAATCGTGTGGCCTCAGAATCTGGTGCCATTAATTCACAGACATCAACCGTAACCCGGCCCATCAATACTGCGCACCAACTACTCTGCCTCCCTCATCAACTCACTCTCTCATCCCCCACAGTGGCTACTTCTAACGCTCTCCACTGTCCCCAAACCTCCGAGTTCACCCTGTCACACAGAAGCCGAAGTTTTCCGACAGGGACGCTCCCATCAGCCTGCCATCAAGACGCCCACCTGACTGGTTGCACCCGCTTGTCTGTCACCTCCCGAGGGGAAGACATGTCCTTCTGCTATTTGCTAGGGTCTGAATACTTGTATTTACAATACAGATATTAACAAATTCACAGGTTAAATCCTAATGCCCAGAGTGAGGGTATCAGGAGGCGGGTCTTTGGGAGGTGATTAGGGCATGAATGGGGTTAGTGCCCTCATAAAAGAAGCCCTGGAGGACTCCTTGCCCCTCTGCCAGCTGGGGCAGTCTGCAACCTGATCAGGGCCTTCGCCAGACACCGAATCTGCCCTTGGACGTCCAGCCTCCAGAACTGTGAGAAATAACTTGGTTGTTTATAAGCCCCAGTCTATGGTACTTGGTTCCAGCAGCTGGAACAGACAGACATTATCTAAGGCCAGTCCTCCTCTGTGCTAGGTCCCATGCCCCCAATTCCACCTTTTGCTCCTAGAAGCTCTCTCAGGCTTCTGTGACCTCTCTGCTGATTCCTGGCCAAGAGCAAACAAGAATCCTCATATGTCTACTTCCGGCCCTCCACCCTCTGACCTTCGCTAGCAACCAGCCTCTTCCCCTTCTAAACCAAAGAAGGTTTGAAAGAGTTGTCCACACTGGCTGCCTTACTGCCACATACATCACTTGCTCCCCAAAGCAACCTGGCTTCTGCCCCCAACTCCACTGAAACATTCCTTGCAGACCACCACCAACCTCCTTGTTGCCCAATCTAACCAAGTCATTAACTTGTTTGGCTTCTCCACAGCATCTAACACCCTGTAGACCTGCAAAGTGGCAGGTGATGCGATAGAGATGGTCTGTGGGAGCTCATGGGAGAGACGTTTCATCCAGCCTGGGGAGGGTCAGGGAGGGCTCCTCAACGGAGGTGACATCAGGACAGAGCCTGAAAAGATATGTATAAATTGCCCAAGCAAAGAATGGGAACAAGAGCATTTAAAAAGTGGGAGGACTCTCAGAATCTGTGAAACTGCTAAGGGGTCAACGTTCCTTGCAAGGTGGCTGGCTGCTGTGGCTCTGTACTGGTGGGCCTCATCCCTGCCCCCAGGGGCACTGGCATTGTCTCGGCCCCTGTGCCTAAGAAGTTGCCGATGATGGCCAGTATTGACCTCTGCTATACCTCGGTCAGGGGTTACACTGCCACCCTGGGCAACTTCGCCAGGGCCACCTTTGATGCCATCTTTAAGGCCTACAGCTATCTCACCCCAGATCTCTGGAAAGAGACCGTGTTCACCAAGTCTCCCTATCAGGAATTCACTGACCCTCTTGTAAAGACTCACACCAGAGTATCTGTGCAGAGGGCCCAGGCTTCAGCTGTGGCCACCACATAATTTTATACAAGAAAAATAAAGTGAATTAAGCCTGCTGGAAATAATAATAATAATTAATAAATAAAAATTTCATATTCATATGCTTTTTATTTTTTTATTTTAAAAATATAGTTTTATTAATTTCAGAGAGGAAGGAAGAGGGAGAGATAGAAACATCAATGATGGAAAGAATTCTTTTATAAAAAAGAGATCAGTTGCCCGCAGGCGTGGCTCAGTGATTGAGTGTCAACCTATGAACCAGGAGGTCACAGTTCGATTCCTGGTCAGGGTACATGCCCAGGTTGCGGGCTCAATCCCCAGTGGTGGGGTGTGCAGGAGGCAGCCAATCAATGATTCTCTATTATCATTGATGTTTGTATCTCTCTCTTTCTCTCTCCCTTCTTCTCTTCCTCTTGTACATGGCATTTTGGGAATGCATAGCTGATCAATAAAGCTATAATTAAAAATGAAAAGAAATCTAATACAACACTTAAAAAAATAGATCAGTTATTTAATTGGGTTCTTCATAAGGCATCTAGAGCACCGGTTTGTGAGGGAAAAGCCCATTTGTGAGAAGAGGCAGAGGGGAGGTGGCCCTGGAGTTGAGGAGCAACTTTGATTTGGGCGGGATGTACGAGTCCACGGCTTTCTGATTAACCTTGCACTGCTCTGTAATCTCGAATATTTTTCTTTCTCTGTTGAAGATCTCACCCTCCTGGTGTCTGGGCTTGCACAGCTTCTCCTTGAAGTAAGCATTAGGGAGACGTTTGGGGGTTTTCACACCACGGATATCAATTTTGGTGGTGGTGGTGGTGGTGGTGATGACAGATTTCTTGTGTGCTCCACCCTCTGATTAAGGGACAGAGGTCCAGTCACAAGTAGAAGGCCCTGGCTCAGCTGCTTGGGGGGAACCCTCTTGCCTCTGTGGTGCCCAGTGAAGATAAGCAGGATGGTCCTGGGAGTGATGCTGGCCTGCAGCTTTCTCACATGCCCACTGAAGGGTTTCTTACCTGGCTCAGCAGCTTTCGGGGCACATCTTGAAAGGATAATATCTAGGCATTTTTGCAAAATTTGACCACTTGGCTACCACCGCTCTTGTCACCACCAACTGGTTTTCTGACAGTAGCAAGAACTTTCTTCTAATCGGGGATTTAGCTGCTAAATACTTCCTCTTGTACATGGCTTTTCAGGAATGCATAGCTGATCAGGACTATCTGCCAATCCCTCTGACCAGGACAGGGTTTCACATGCAGTGGGGCTTCCCGTTCTGAGGCATGTTGGCCTTGAGGTTGCACTTCTTAACCTTCTTAACCTTGCCACCAGCGTCAGCCTTCTTGGTTCAGGTTTCCTCTCCTTAGTACCTGTCTTCTCAGTCTTTTTCACCACCCCAGACTTAGAGGAGGCGCAGTGCTGAAGTGAAATACTCAGGTGTGGAGTGCGCGCAGAGCGGACTGGCAGCGGAGGGCGCGGTTGGTGTTTTCAATCGGGAGGGAGTTTCAGACTCTGAGCTCCAGATCCGGGCGAGTCTCTAGGGACCCAGACTCAAACGGGAGAAGCGGGACTGTCTGGCTTCAGTCGGAACTCGAAGGCAGCTTTCTCTCCGAGGTTTGCAGCGGTTGCTGGGACTCTGTGAGGCAGAGCCTTCATATACTTTTTATATGTCAGGAAATACTATTCTTCTTTTGAATTTTTTCCAACCACTTAACAATGTAAAAACTATTCTTAGCTCGCGGGCTATACAAAAACAGGCAGCGGACTAGGTTTGGCCCACAGACTGAAGTTTGCCAACTCTGACGGAAAGCAAGAGAGTGACATAATTGGAACTGGTTTTTAGAAAGATGGATCAGAGTGGGAGCAAGTATGCCAGCCAAAGAGACTGGTGAGCAAGCAGTCTGGGAGGGAAGAGAAACAACTAGGTAAGCGGCAATGAGGATGGAGGTAAGGGGGTGGATCAGGGAGATACTGTGCCAGAGAGGGCTTAGAAAGCTCCCCTGCCACCGCCTCATTAGGGGAAGAATTAAATAGGATTGGTAACTTTCCTTCCTGCCTCACTCCCTGGGAAAAAGCATGCTCCCTAAAAGCTAGGGTAATGGGAGTACGCATCACCACTGTCTTCACAGTGGGAATAACCACAAGCTACTTCTGGATAGATTCCCCCCAAGAATAAACCCTGGGCTTTCCACTACCATGAGCCCCTTAGGTGTCCAGAGACTCTCAGTTTGGGGGACTGCTTACAAGCGCTGTGGGCTGCTGACAAGAGCATTGTTCACATGGAATACTTAGGATAAAAGGAGCAAGGCTTTGAGGCAGAAGGTCAACACAATGGGAGGCCCGTGGGAACTCAGGGGAGTGGGTGCCAGACATGATCAGGCAGGCAGCTGGTCATGGGAGATCCTCCTTTGAGAGCAAGACATACAGCTCAGTCTTCCTGGACACAGGTGAGAGGTGGCATGCAGTGTTCACTCAAGTGATGGGTGTCTGAGGGTCCCAGGAGTTGGTTTAGTTCCCTGTAGAGTGTGGGCATCCAGAAAGGATTCCAATATCTGCTCTAAAACCCTGGGTCAAAGGCTCCACCAAACTCCTCCCCACTCTCTTCCTCCACCTGTACCCCCTGATATAATCTCCTCCCACGCTAGGTGAAGCCTAACCCTTTATCTCTTTTCTTTCCAAGCTACTGTTGATGGATAAATACCATGTCCTTTCCCATTCATAGGCTCCCTCTGTAGTCTCAAAACCCAGCTTGCGTAAATCAGAACTCTGGCCCTCTGCCTCAGCCCTTCCCACAGCAGGTGGGCGTTCCTCAGACCTCCTTACCCCTGACAAAATGCCTAAAAAGAAGTGTCAGGAAGGAGGCTGTGTTTGGCATTGATTCCTGCTCCATCTCTAAGAGAGGTGGGAGGAGAAATGGACCTGCGTTTGGGGAGAGGGTTGGGCTGCTGAGCAGCACTGAGGCCCCACGTGAGTTTTGTGTGATAAAGTCAAAGTGTGAACCTTCAGCAAGACTGAGTGTTTTCTCCCAGCCCCATTCAGCTGTCCAGCAAGGAACAGATCAAAACGATGGCCCTGGCCAGGAGGCTCAGTTAATTGGAGCATCACCTTGTACACCAAAAGGTTGCAGGAACAATTCCTGGTCAGGGTACATGCCTAAGTTGAGGTTTCAATCTCTGGTCGGGGTATGTACGGGGGACAACCGATTGATGTTTCTCACATTCCTGTTTCTCTCTTCCTGTCTTTCAAATCAATAAAAACATATAAAAACTATGAGTAAGAAGGGATGTGATGATTGGAAAGGAGGTGATGACCAATTAAAAGGTGGAGGGCCAGTGGCTTAGGGGTCCCAAATGTGAGGAAGAATTGTCATATCAGAATAAAGGAAGGAGCCAGAAATACAGTGGGAGGTAGAGGTTGAAGACTGGGCTGTTGGACATGGAAATTCTGGAAGTGGTACTGCTCTTGCTATGATAAGGTCCAGGGTATGACAAGGGTAACAGATGGCCTTGGCAGCATAGAGGTCAAGGAACTGATAGCCTAGGTTTGGGATTAATTGTCTACATGGATGCAGAATTCATGAAGAAGAAAGTTGGGAAGGAGAGACACTGGTGGGAGCCTCTCCCGACTCCACGGCAGCACGAAGGAGCAGCGAGCTGAATGGTAAGGAGCAGCAAGCAGGCAGGCGGTAAGGAGCAAGGGGTCCCTGACTGCGAGAGGGCACAGGCCAGGCTGAAGGACCCCCTCTTCCCCCAGTGCACAGGTTTCATGCACCAGGCCTCTTATACACACACACACACACACACACACACACACACACACACACATGCCCTGGGGACGAGGTAGAGTGCCCATAGGAAGGCAGGTGACTTGCAATCAGGAAGATCAGCTGTTCAGCAAGGAATAGATCAACACGATGGCCCTGGCTAGGAGGCTCAGTTAGTTAGAGCTTCATCTGTACATCAAAAGGTTGCTGGTTCGATTCCTGGTCAGGGGACATGCCTAGGTTGAGGTTTTGATCTTGGGTCGGGGCATGTATAGGAGACAACCGATTGATGTTTCTCTCTCACATCCATGTTTCGCTCTCTACCTTGCACCAAAGGTGTTGGGAGGTTTGAGGGAGGAGAGAGGGACAAGGGCCAGGAAGTGGCAACTAGGAACATGGAAGAGGCTACTCCTACCTCCAGCTCTTCGGTACAAGGATCTTGGAGGATAAAGCCACTTCTACTTAAACACTGAGAGGAAGCAGTGTCCTCAGGAGAGAGGCGAAAAGAGAGTAGAAAAGAGATTGGGGATAGAGAAGGTTTTGCTGGGGGTAGGTGTGGGTCTCAAGACATGGTGGGAGCATTTGGCAGATGGGGAGTGAGACTGGGCAGATGAGGGATGATCAGAGTCCTTTGGGGTTGGGGTCCAGGTGACGAGGTGGGAGCCATGGGTTTGGGGCAGGATGGAGCATGATGGGGTCCTTTCCTCCACCTCCACGTTCCTTGGACCCCTTTTCTCTACTGAAACTCACTCCACAGGTGATCTACCCCGAAGTCACGCCTGGGACCACTCCCTGCCGGGGAGCCCCAGTTCTATCTTCACTTCAGCCTCTCCATCAAGCTCCGGCGAGCACATGCGATCGCCTGTAGACACCTCCACGTGGGTGTTTAAAAGACCCTCCAATTGGAGGCGTGAACCTATAAACTCCACTTTTCCTCAAGTAAAAGGCAACGCAGCCATTCAGCCTTTTGTTTTGGACAAAGGCCTAAACGTCACCCTAGAAACCTCTATTTCCTTCACCCTTCTCTTTTCAACCCATCACCAAGAGCTAAAAACCCGAGCTTCAAAACCCTCCGCAGACCCCTAACCGATCTCATGGCGTTATCGCTGCTGTTGTCATCCTTGCTGCAGTCACTCCTCACCTGGTCCCCACGTTCCCCCTCCGTCCATTTTCATGGAGCAGCCAGAGTGAATTTTCCAAAACATACATCAAAGCAAGTGACTCCCCTCCTCTGGCGTCCCACGGTCCTCACAACAGAACTTCAGGCCCACGCCCAAGTCTTGTAAGATCTGGCCACTCTGCACCTCAGTCCCACTGTGCTCACCCCTGTTCACGCCGCCCCAGCGACACGGGCCTCCTTGCCCTTCTCAGACATTCGAGCCACCCCCAGCTGAGGTCTTTGCTGGGAATGCTCGTTCCTTGCCACCTTCCGAGCTCTGCTCCAATGTCACCTTCTCAGAGAGGCCTTCGCTGTCCATTCTGCTCCAAACAGCGCCCCCTCCACTCGGTCCCTTATTCTGCTTTGTTTTTCTTCACATACACCGTATACTCCATAGAGCTCAGGACCGTACCTGGTTATTTGATTATTTTCTGTCTCCACTGGAGTGGGTTCTTGGAGGCCATCCCACCTTTTTCTCAGCTGTATCTCCACACTCTGCTTCAAACTGCTCCCAGCTCATAGTGGGGGGCGTAATAATTATTTGTTAAAAAAAAAATTGGAAAACTAAAGAAGGCTATTCTATGTGATATGGGACTCAAGAGCTCATGGTGAACGTCAAAGGTGGAATACGGACAGTTTGTTGTATGCATT
>NW_006299834.1:2613420-2615551 GCF_000327345.1 Myotis davidii
TCCTCCAAGGTAATTAAGCTTCTACATTAGGCAGAGAGTCCGGGAGGAGCAGCAGTATTTTTGGTGTTGATACTGGGTCTTGGGCAGGAAAGAATATGCATTTCTCAGCATAATAACGAACATGCCCTTTTCCTAAAGGCCAGGAACAACTTCCTGCCTTCCATGGCACGCGTCTCTGTGACCTCTGAAAAGAGGAAGGAAGCAGGCTTGGAGCACCTCCCTGCACCCCCTTTGTGGATTGCCTTTTGGAGTCCAGGGGCTGGTGCACATCCGTGTTCATCTGGCTGAACACTGGTGGGGGAACTCGACCTGAACTTGAAGCTGGGAAGAAGAAAGGTCATTCTTGCGTAAGAAAATGAAATGCGGTATATGAGGGAAGAGGGCAGGGATAGAAGCTTTCAAGAGAGAAGGCACCACCAGTGAAAAGGCCGCCAGGAAGTAGGAGCAAAGCAGATGGACTGAAGGTCGATATGGCCGGAGAGCCTTGGAGAGTGTGATGGGGGAGAAAAGTGGCTCTGGCCAGACCAGACCCTGTGGGCTACAAGCACAATTTTGAACTTGACTCAGGGTGAGAAGCAGCCCTTTCAAAATGTGACAAGGTGAATTGCTCAGTTGGTTGGGCATCATCCCACGCACCAAAAGGTTTCGGGTTCAATTCACAGTCAGGGCACATGCTCGGATTGCAGGCTCGATCCCGTGTAAGGGGGGTGTGGGAGGCAGCAGATCGATGTTTCATTCTCACAGCGATGTCTCTCTCTCCCTCTCTTCCTCTCTCTAAAGAAAAAAAATGTGGGTTTTTTTTGGAAAAAAACAACAAAAGATAAAAAATAGATCCTGGCAGAATGGATTGGAGTGGGCAGAGAAGATGCAGGGAAACCAGGGAATCTGTTGGCCAATGGCTGAGTGAGAGATGATGGTGCCTTAGACCAGAGAGAAAGGTGGTGCGAAATGCATTCATTTTGTGAGTATTAAGAGTTCAGCTGCCGAAACCGGTTTGGCTCAGTGGATAGAGAGTCGGCCTGCGGACTGAAAGGGACCGGGTTCGATTCCGGTCAAGGGCATGTACCTGGGTTGCGGGCACTTCCCCAGTGGGGGATGTGCAGGAGGCAGCTGATCGATGTTTCTCTCTCATCGATGTTTCTAACTCTCTATCTCTCTCCTTTCCTCTCTGTAAAAAATCAATAAAATATAAAAAAAAAAGAGTTCAGTTGATGGAGACTGGTGATAAGTCAGATACAGAGCATGAGGGGGAAGGAAGATCAAGGAGACACGCGTGATTCTGGCTGGAGCTTGGGTGGATGGAGTGCCGTTTGTGAGGCGGGGAAGACTTGGAGTGAAGAGGCAGAGGAGGAAGCACAACAGATGCTGAGCCAGAGAAGCAAGAGGGCTACCCGGAGCGGCCCAGGAGTCAAGGCAAACACCAAAACCAAAGTTAAAGCACGTGCGATGGGCTGAGAGCAAACCCTGGCCATGTATATAACAGCTTCGGCATGAAAATTATAGAGGATCGTGAAAGAAATAGGAAAGGCAAATAACCTGATAGAAACCTGGGCAACTACTATGGAAGGGTGACTGATATGCAGAATAAAGGGTCCAAATTTCCAGGAAACATATGAAAAGATGTCCAATGTCCCCAGAATTTAGAGGAATGTAAATGTTATGGGTTGAATTGTGTCTCCTCAAATAAGACATGTTGAGGTCCTAAAACCCAGTATCTCCAAATGTGGCCTTATTAGGAAATAGAGTTGTCACAGATGTAAGCAATTAAAATGAGTTCCTATTTGGGTAGATTTGTGCCCTAATCCAAAAGGACTAGTGTCCTCCTTCTACAATGAAAGCCACTTGATGACAGAAGCACAGGGAGAGCGCCACGTGCGGGCAGAGAACTGGGGTGAAAAGCCAAGACTGAAAACCTCCCGGAAGTGGGGAAGAGGGGAGGGAGAGTCCGCCCTACTGAGTTCAGAGGGAGCACGGCCCTCTGGAAACTGGATCTTGCACTTCTAGTCTCCAGAACTCTGAGACATTTGTGCGGTTTTTTAAAGACATGGATTTTTAAAAAATCCTCACCAGAGAGTATGTTCGTTTTTAAAAGTTTTATTAATTTTACTTTTTTTTCTTTCTGAAGAACCAG
>NW_006299834.1:2615629-2619133 GCF_000327345.1 Myotis davidii
TTCAAATGCCAGCTCCCAGCGGCTGTCTGAATTCAGGCAGGTCACTCCCTCCTATAAAGCAGTTTCTTGATCTGGAACATGTGACAGTAGCATTTTTTTTTGTTGTTGTTCTCACCTGAGGGTATTTTTTTTCATTGAATTTTAGAGAGTGGAAGGAAGGGGGAGAGACACAGAAAGAGAAACATCAATGTGAAAGAGAAACACAAAATGGTTGCCTTCTGTACACACCCCAACTAGGAATTGAACCCGAAACCTTTTGGTGTATAGGATAACCAACTGAACTATCCGGCCAGTCCGCGTCGGCTATTTTTTTTTAAGTCACCAGGTTTGTGGTACTTTCTTACAACAGTCCTAGAAACTAATACAGTAAATTAAAACAACATTGAAATGCCTTATTTCTCTCATCAGCTTGGCAAAAAAGAAAAACACAACACACACACACACACACACACAACCACTCACAAAGATTCTAATATCCAGTGCTGGCAAGAAAATTCCCAAGCAACTGCTGGTTGGAGTGGGGTTTACCGACACCTATTTGGAGGGCAATTTGGCAGCACACCATCAAATAAAAGTCAAAAGGCCCCTGACCTAGAACTCGGAGATTCCTGTTCTTCCTATCATGGAGAAAGACACGTGCTGACAAAAGAGTTATGTTCTTGGCAGTAGTTTTGTAAGAGCACAAGCCGCCGACAAAGCGCCCATTGATAGAGAATGGTTCCCAAACGGGTTCGGGAGGACTCACGGTGAAGTTAAGGAAGCTTAGGCTGCAGGGCCCCTCACCGCGTCGGCTCCTTGAATTCCCAGGAGGGGCTCTAGGAATCTATGTAACTTTGTATTATTTTTCTTAAAGAGGTTCCCCACAAATGCATAAGCCGCAGGCCCCATAAAACGTGAATCTGCCCCCGTTACACTTTATAACACATGACAACAGTTTTAAAAGAAAGAAGACAGCCCTGGCCCAGGAACTCAGTTGGTTAGAGCTTCATCCTGATACACCCATGTTGTAGGTTTAATCCCCGGTCAGGACACACAAGAATCAACCAATGCCCTGACCGGTGTGGCTCAGTGGATAGAGCGTCGGCCTGCGGACTCAAGGGTCCCGGGTTCGATTCCGGTCAAGGGCATGTACCTTGGTTGCGGGCACATCCCCATTAGGGAGTGTGCAGGAGGCGGCTGATCAATGTCTCTCTCTCATCTATGTTTCTAGCTCTCTATCCCTTTCCCTTCTTCTCTGTAAAAAATCAATCAATAAAATATATTTTTTTAAAAAAAAGAATCAACCAATGAATGCATAAGTAAGTGAAACAACAAATTGATGTTTCTCTCTCTCTCTCTCTCCCCCTCTCTCTCTCTCTCTGTAAGTAAAATATATTTTTGTATTTTTATTCTCTTCCCCACTGGAAATAGAGCCCGAAACCCGGGCATGTACCCTTGATCAGAATCAAACCCAGGACCCTTCAGTCTGCAGACCGATGCTCCATCCACAGAGCCAAACCAGCTAGGGCGATAAGTAAAATTTTTAAAAAACAAAAACAGATCTTTTTGCAAAATTGGCTGGTTGGTACCTGTTACTCCAAAGCTGGCCCATTTCCTCCTGTCTTTCTGATACTTTTACATCTGGAGATCTTCATATTTCTCTAAGCTCTTCTAGCGAAATACTTAAGCCTGAGTCTTTTTCTTTTTTTTTTAATATAGTTTTTATTGATTTCAGAGAGGAAGGGAGAGAGAGAGAGAGAGAGAGAGAGAGAAACATCAATGATGAGAGAGAATCATTGATCAGCTGCCTCCTGCGTGCCCACCACTAGGGATTGAGCCCGCCACCCGGGCATGTACCCTTGACAGGAATCAAACCCAGGACCCTTCAATCCATAGGCCGATGCTCTATCCACTGAACCAAAGTGGGTCTTTCTTACAATCTAGCTCAGGGGTCCTCAAACTACAGTCCGCGCGCGGGCCACATGCAAATACAAATATTGTATTTGTTCCCGTTTTGTCTTTTTACTTCAAAATAAGGTATGTGCAGTGTGCATAGGAATTTGTTCATAGGTTTTTTTTTTAACCGGCCAAAGAAGAGCTACCGTGTGACCCCGTGAGCTCGGCAACTACGGACTACCCGGGCCTCTCCTCCTGCCACCGGGGATGCCTGGCGAACGCTTCTGGAAACCTTTCCGTGTGGAGCAGCCGTTCCTGGACCAGCCCGTCTTGGAACGACCCTGCCTGGAAGGGTCAGACCTGGTGTCCCCAGGCCCGGGATAACCAGCTTTGGAACAGCCAGTTCCACAGTTATGGAGAGGAAGCCCTGCGGCCCCCGATCCAGCTCCAGCGAAGTCCTGTCCGTGATTTGGAGGCCTCCTTGGAAATTGCTGGGGAAACCAGTGAAGCAATACTGCAAGCCCCTGCGTCCTGTGGTGCCCAGCAAACCACGGATCTATTCCCAGCTTACTCCATGGACCCACAGCCCGAGTCCACAAACATATAGCCGTGCACACAGTGTGATGATCTAGATATAATACTAGATCTAGTATTTGGATGACTCCCACTCGAGAATCTTAACCTCAAAAATAGAAAGTAAAACTACGAAGGTGTGTGATCAAGGATTATTCCTATTTTCTGGGGTTGGGAGGCTTGTTGAAAACCTCAATTCAGGTGAATGGTTAAGCTACCACATGCTTCACCGATCTCCTCGGCCCCTTTTGCTGTTTTACTACAACCTTCAATTTATTACTCAAGTCATTTGCTGTGTCATGACAATAATACCCGTTTGGCTGGTTGGTTTATAAGTTTACATACAAATAAATAAAACATCTATTTAAAAATGAAATAAATAAAAACCAAAGGAGGCAGATAACTAGAGGGGAGGGTTTCACCAAGTGTCTGAATTCTCGCTGAGAAGAGCTGCAAGTTGGTTTGTCATCTGAAAGCCCCTAGTCCAGCGGTTCTCAACGTGTGGGTCGCGATGCCTTTGGCGGTCGAACGACCCTTTCACAGGGGTCGCCTAAGACCATCCTGCATATCAGATCTTTACATGACGATTCATAACAGTAGCCACATGACAGTGATGAAGTAGCAACGACAATAAAGTTATGGTTGGCTCACAACATGAGGAACTGTGTTTAAAGGGCCAGAAGGGGGAGAACCACTGCTCTAGAGGTTTTATGGGAGGATTCATTCCCTGGCCTTTTCCAGATTCTAGAAGCTGAGTGCAATCTTTGTCTTCATTTTCCAAGGCAGCACTGGAAAATCAACTTCTTCTTCCATGGTATCTCTTTAATACTGATTCTCCTGCCTTCCTCTTTCTTTATAAGGACTCTTGTGATTATCCTGGGCCCAAACAATCCAGAATAACTTCCCATTTTAAAGTCCTTAATCAGTTCTGCAAAGATCCTTTTGCCTTTAACACACATAATCACACGCTGTGGAGATCAGGGTACAGATGCTTTGGGGGGTCATCACTCTGCCTCCTACAGACAGCACAGTGTATAATTTGCACACATTCTTTAA
>NW_006299834.1:2619437-2627948 GCF_000327345.1 Myotis davidii
CAAACTACAGTCCGCGCGCGGGCCACATGCAAATACAAATATTGTATTTGTTCCCGTTTTGTTTTTTTACTTCAAAATAAGGTATGTGCAGTGTGCATAGGAATTTGTTCATAGGTTTTTTTTTAGACTATATTCCGGCCCTCCAACGGTCTGAGGGACAGTGAACTGGCCCCCTGTTTAAAAAGTTGGAGGACCCCTGATTAGCTCTTCGGTGTTTTTTTCTCTCCCCTTCAACTCAGCAGCATGAGTGTGGATTCGGCTTATGCCCACAGCCTGCCCTGCTCCGCATCGTCCAATTCTAGGGAGGCGTCACCAGCGCCTGAGACCCACGAGCCCGGAGAAAACTGCATCCTTGCGAATGTCATCTGCTGAGACGCTCCACACGGAGGCGGAGGCGGCAGTCTCTTCTCTTCCTTCCTGCATGGGCCTGCTTGTTCAGAACAGCCCCGCTTCTCCCACCAGTCCCAGCACAACACTACCCACCCCTGCAGAGAACAGGACAGGAAGGAGGAGAAAGCCCAGGTCAAGAAACAGACGATCGGGCCGTCTGCTCACAGCCGAGCTCTGTGTGCTCAGGGAGAGATTCCAGAGGCAGGAATGGCTCAGCCTCCAGCAGAGGCCAGAACGTCCCAACATCCCGGACCTTAGCTGCAAACAGAGTAAGACCTGGTTCCAGAACCGGAGAACGAAATGTAGGCGGTGGCAGAAATACAACCGGCCAAAGAAGAGCTACCGTGTGACCCCGTGAGCTCGGCAACTACGGACTACCCGGGCCTCTCCTCCTGCCACCGGGGATAAAAATGAAATAAATAAAAACCAAAGGAGGCAGATAACTAGAGGGGAGGGTTTCACCAAGTGTCTGAATTCTCGCTGAGAAGAGCTGCAAGTTGGTTTGTCATCTGAAAGCCCCTAGTCCAGCGGTTCTCAACGTGTGGGTCGCGATGCCTTTGGCGGTCGAACGACCCTTTCACAGGGGTCGCCTAAGACCATCCTGCATATCAGATCTTTACATGACGATTCGTAACAGTAGCAACATTACAGGTATGAAGTAGCAACGAAAATAATTTTATGGTTGGGGGTCACAGCATGAGGACCTGTATTTAAAGGGCCAGAAGGTTGAGAACCACTTAAGTGGGCACTTCCAGTGGATGAGAAACGGCAGATTTCTGGGAGGGATGGTGACAAAGTGGGCACCACGAGTGTGAACAGTCCTTTCAAGAAACCTGGAGGCAGAGGGTGATTGATGAGCTGCAGGAGAAAGTCTTGCGAGGGAAGGTGTTTAATGAGGAAGAGGCTCTGGCTCTGTGTTGAGGAGAGAACCAGGAGTGCCCCGCATTGAGGCTGAGGAACAGCAATACTGAAAACGTCTGTCATTTTGGCAGCTCCGCCTCCAAATACTCTTCCAATTTGGGAAATTGTCTTAAACCCGCAGCTCCCCTCACAGAAACAGAAACGGATCAGACATTCCCGGCTTCCACCCCCTGGGCACCCAACGTGGGCGTATGACCCAGACCTGGGCGTCCGGGCTCCCACGTAGGTGACTTGTCCTGGAGCGGCTGTGCCAGCGACCATTTCTGTGATTCGGCCGTGGCTGCCCTTTGCCCTCTTGGTTCAGGCCTGTTTTCCTTTTTTAATATATTGCCATTCTGTGAGCCATTCCACGATCTACCAAGAAACCCCGTTCCTGCACAAGCCAGCTGGTTGGTTTCCTACACGTGCCGCCAGGAACATGACTGGTCCAGGCAGCTTTCCCCCAGTTCTCAAACATTGAAGGGAATGAACTGAATCTTCCTCAATCTCATGCTGTTTTTCCTGGAATTTTTTCTGGAAGCTTTGATGTCTGCTACCACTTGCTTCAACTGGAATTTCATAACAGGTGATATTTGATCTGGCGCATGAGGAACAGGCTGACTTACCACGGGGTTAGTGCTAACCCCAATCTTGTGCTCTGCCGTCCAGGAACCCAGGACCCTGAAAGTCTGAGACCCCATCCCATCGCGAGATAACCCGCCCAATGGGAAGGTTCCCAGTACTCTCAGCCCTTGGAGCTTTGATTTTCTGTGCGAGAGATAAAATGACGGAGTGGAAAGAGCGTGAGATTCACTCAGGAGACTGTGTACAAGCCCAAGCTTGCCCTGAGCTAACTGTGTGCCCCTAGGCAAGTCTCTACCCTGAAAGTCTGAGACCCCATCCCATCGCGAGATAACCCGCCCAATGGGAAGGTTCCCAGTACTCTCAGCCCTTGGAGCTTTGATTTTCTGTGCGAGAGATAAAATGACGGAGTGGAAAGAGCGTGAGATTCACTCAGGAGACTGTGTACAAGCCCAAGCTTGCCCTGAGCTAACTGTGTGCCCCTAGGCAAGTCTCTAGAATGCTCTGAGCTCCAATCTCCTCATTTGTAAAGGGAGATAACGGTCTGCTGGCGAGCAATCTGGATGCGTCACAGGGCCCCTACTGATGTCAGGGAGAATGGGTTTTCATGCAAAAGTTATGCTTTGTTCCTCAGACCTCAGAAATGTGGACTGAGGAGGATCCGGGCCTGGGGCAAGGCAGCCTGCTTTGGGGGTAGTGCTCCCCAAGCCCCAGGGGCCGGGCTGGTGTGAAAGCCCTGCCCAGTCCAGGCGGTGACGCAACAGGACAGGCCAAATGCAAGGCTTCCACAGACCTGGGCAGCGAGTGAGGCAGAGAGAGACCCAGGGACAGGGATGAAAGCTCAGAGTAGAAGTCGGAGCCCTGAGCGGGCGGAGCCGCCAGCAGGCGTCAGGGCAGAGAGGCAGTTGGTGGTGCCGGTGGCAGAGGCTGCTGGTACCTGCCCTGTATCCCTCTGGTCCTTTTCAGCCCACCTGCAGGGACAGGAGATGGCTGCCAGTGTGCGGACCGCTTTCACCTCCAGTGCCCTCATGGCTCTGTCTCAGCTGAGGGCTTTGTCAGGCGCTGTGGGAACCGGCTCAACCCCTTGTGCAGGGTGGCCCAGAAGGGCCAGAGGTTTCAAAGCTCCAGGCCGTGGGAGTCGGTGGACGCATCCCCACGTTGCTGTGCTGTGCTCTGCGTGGCCCCTCAGCTGGCCCCCGGAGGGACTGAGCCCCACGAGGTAACCCACTCGCTAGCTTTCCTCACTTCCTGCCTCACTTTCCCTCTCCCTCGCTGTGCTTCCTGGAATCTCTTCCGAAATAAAGTACCAAGTTCCCGCCTCAGGATCTTTGGGGGCATCTGAGTTTAGGCAGCAGCACTAGAGGAGAGAAGCAGAAACGGAAAACCTACCACAGCGCTGAGAAGCTGTGGACAGGTGCTCAGGGAGCAGAGGAGGGCCTGCTGCCTCCTGAGTGACAGTCCGGTCGCCAAGGCCCATGGTGCCGACGGGGAGCATTTCCCATTAGTGAACTTTCCAGTGATCTCTGCTCCTTTCAACCTGAAAGCACCCCACCAGACGCCTCCTAAGGATACCAGCTGTTTGTTAAGCACCTACTATGTGTCAGGCTCTGTGCCAGGCATTCTCTCTCATTCTCATGACAATGGAGCTTGCAAAGGAGGTAATATTCTCTTCTAACAAGCAAAACAGTGTGGTACTGGCTTGAAGATAGACATGTAGGCCCATGGATTAGAATAGACAGCCCAGAAGGAAATCTTCAGATATAAAGTCAGTTGATTTTGGAGGGAAAGAACAGTCTTTTCCCAAATGGTGTTGGGAAAACTGGGTAGCCACATGCACAAGAATGCGGTTGTACCTTCACCTCATACCACATACGAAATTCAACTCAAAATAGATCTAAGAGCTAAAATTATACAACGCTTAGAATAAAACATAAGAGCAAATAGTTAGGATGTTGGATTTGGCCATGGTTTCTTACCTATGATACCAAAAGCACAGGCAACAAAAGAAGAAATAAATACATTGGACTTAATCAAAATGTAAAACTTTTGTGTATCAAGGGACATTATCAAGAGATTGGAAAGAGCCCGCCGGTGTGGCTCAGAGGTTGAGAGGTCAGGGCACATGCCCGGGTTGCTTGTGCACTTGATCCCCAGTGGGGACCGTGCAGAAGGCAGCCAATGTTTCTCTGTCATCCATGTTTCTATCTCTCTATCCCTCTCTCTAAAAATCAATAAAAATATATATTTTTAAAAAGGCCCTGATAGGTTTGGCTCAGTGGATAGAGCGTCGGCCTGGGGACTGAAGGGTCCCGGGTTCGATTCCAGTCAAGGGCATGTAACTTGGTTGCAGGCGCATACCCAGTAGAGGGTGTGCAGGAGGCGGCTGATTGATGCTTCTCTCTCACCGATGTTTCTGACTCTCTGTCCCTCTCCCTTCCTCTCTGTAAAAAAATCAATAAAATATTTTTTTTTTAAAAAAGAGAGAGTGAAAAGACAACCCACAGAATGGGAACAAATTTTGTGAATCATTTATCTGGTAAGGATTTCATATCCAGTTTATATAAAAAAAACTCCTACAAATCATCACCAACCAACCAACCAAACCAATTAAAAAGTGGTCCAAGAACTTAAGGCATTTTACTAAAGAAGATATAAAAACAACCAATAAGCACATGAAAAGATGCTCAACATCGTTAGTCATTCAGGAAATGTACATGAAAACTACAGTCAGATACCACTTCAGACCTCTAGGATGGTTATTTTTATAAGAATGGAAAATAGTAAGTGTTGGCAAGGATGTTACAATGGATTGAATTGTGTCTCCTCCCCACTCCCGAGTTCATGTTGAAGCCTTAGAGCTCCTAACGCAGTGGTTCTCACCCTTCTGGCCCTTTAAATACAGTTCCTCATATTGTGACCCAACCATAACATTATTTTCATTGCTACTTCATAACTGTCATGTTGCTACTGTGATGAATCGTCATGTAAATATCTGATATGCAGGATGGTCTTAGGCAACCCCTGTGAAAGGGTCGTTCGACCGCCAAAGGGGTTGTGATCCACAGATTGAGAACAGCTGCTAATGTGATGTCTTTAAAAGAAGAGAAAGAGGTGCTCCCCGTGATCCCGGGTCTGTCTCTTGCTTCAACAGTGTTTGGACGGAACAGACCCAGGGACGTCCCTTCTCCCAGCCTCCGGCCACCCTCCTGCGTCTTATCCAGGCACCACCTTCAGAACCACCTCCAGACGGACGAGCGACACACCGAGTTTTTTCTACCTTAACTCCTCATTGCCCAACAACCATGAGCTCCCAAATCTGTCAGCATGATCCCACCAAGGTGGAGGCTGCCATCAACCGCCTGGCCCCCGGCCTCTGCGGCCTCCACACCTACCTCTCCCCGGGCTTCTGTTTCGATGGGGACGGTGTGGCTCTCCAGGACAGGGCCACTTCTTCCTCGAGTTGGTGGAGAAGAAGCGAGAGGGCTCCGTGACCATCTCTTAAAGATGCAAAACCAGTGCAGTGGCCTCATTCTCTTCCAGGATGTGCAGGAGCCCCCCCACGGTGAGTGGGCAAAACTCAGGGCGCCATGGCAGCCGCCCTGGCCTTGGAGAGGAACCTGAACCAGGCCCTTGTGGCACTGCAGGCCTGGGTCCTACCCGCAGGCCTTCCTCTCTGCGACTTCCTGGAGAACCACTTCCGGGGTGAGGAGGTGAAACTCATCAAGAAGATGGGCGACACCTGACTCACCTCCGCAGGCTGCGGCCCCCAGGCTGGGCTGGGCGAGTATCTATTCCAAGGCTCAGCCTCAAGCACGACTAGGAGCCTTTGGGAGCCCAGAGGCCTTTGAGCGGTCCCTCTGCATCCTCTGGCTTTTACCTGAGCCTCTCCCCGAAACTACTAGCCATTCTTTAACCACCCTGAAGCCCTCTCCCATGCACTGGACCAATGGAAACAAGAAAGCTTGTTGGAAGAAGGAGAAGGAGAAGGAGGAGGAGGAGGAGGAGGAGAAGAAGAGGGGCAAGAGATCTATCTCTTTCTTTTTTTTATTTTTTTCTATCTCTTTTTTTATAATATATTTTTATTGATTTCAGAGAGGAAGGGTTAGGGAGAGAAAGAGAAATATCAATGAGAAAAGAGAATCATTGACCGGCTGCCGCCTGCACACCTTACACTGGGGATCAAGCCCGCAACCCAGGCATATGCCCTGACCAGGAATCGAACCATGACCTCTGGTTCATAGCTCCATGCTCAACCACTGAGCCGTGGTGGTCGGGCTCTCTCTCTCTCTTTCTGTCCCTGAGCACTCATACCAATACCAAGGAAAGGCCATGTGAGGGCATAGCCAAAAGACTTCCATCTATAAGCCAGAAAGAAAGCTCTCACCAGAAACCAAATTTGCCAACACCTTGATCTTGGACTTCTCAGACCTCCAGAATTGTGAGAAATAATACATTTCTGTTTAAGCCACAGAATGTAAAAATAGTGCAGCCTCTATGGAAGACAATTTGGCAGTTCCTTAAAAAGCTAAGTATAGAATTTACCATATGATTCAGCAATTCCACTTCTAGGTATACAGGATTAAAAGCAGGGTCTCAAAGAAGTATTTGTATACATTATATACAAATATTTGTATATACTAGCAATTTGTATTTGTATATAACTAAATATTTGTATATAATTATTTGTATATAATTGCATAAGTATGCATGATAGACAAAAAGTGGAAAACACCCAATAGATGAATGCACAAACAAAATGTAGTATAAACATATAATTGAACTAGAGGCCCGTTGCACAAAGATTCGAGCAATAGGCCTTCCTTCCCCTGGCTGCCGACACTGGTTTTCCTCCGGCACCCGGGACCCAGGCCTTTGGTCTGGCCGCAGCAGAGAAGCCAAGCCTCTTCAGTCTTCAGTCGTCTTCAGTCTTCGCTCGGAGGCTTCAGTCTTCGCTCTGTGTTTGTGTATGCAAATTTACCTGCCATCTTTGTTGGGTTAATTTGCATGCTCATCCTGATTGGCTGGTGGTCGTAGCTGAGTGATGACCAATTTACATATTCCTTTTATTAGTGTAGATACTATTCAGTCTAAAAAGGAATTCTGACACAAGCTACAACATCAATGAATCTTTAAGACATTGTGCTAAGTGAAGGAACTCAGACACAAAAGAACAGATACTGCCCTAACCGGCTTGGCTCAGTGGATAGAGCATCAGCCTGCGGACTCAAGGGTCCCAGGTTCGATTCCAATCAAGGGCATGTACCTTGGTTGCGGGCACATCCCCAGTGGGGAGTGCCCAGGAGGCAACTGATAGATGTTTCTCTCTCATCGATGTTTCTAACTCTCTATCCCTCTCCCTTCCTCTCTGTAAAAAATCAATAAAATATATTAAAAAAAAAAAGAACAGATACTGTATGATTCCACTTATATGAGGTCCCTAGAACAGGAAAATTTATAGAGACAGAAAGAATAGAGGTTACCAGGGCTGGGGAGGAATGGGGAGTTATTATCTAATGGGTAGAGAATATGTTTGTGATGAAAAGATTCTGGAAATAGTTTTTGATGGTTATACAACTTTTTAAATGTAATACTTAATGCCACTGAATTGTACACTTAAAATGGTAAATTTTATAGTGTGTATATTTTACCACCATTTAACAAAAATCCAAAACCAACCAACCAAAACAAGAGACTCAAACATGTTTCCCAAATGTTTTTCAATGGATGAATGAATAAGCAACTTGTCATCCACATGTTGAAATAAAATGGAACAAATCAGTCATACAGACAACCACTTGGTTAATCACTAAGACATTATGTTGAGTGAAAGAAGCTAATCTCAAAAGGTGACATACTGTGTGATTCCCTTATATGAAATTCTCAAAAAGACAACCCTTTAGGGATGGAGAACAGATCAGTAGTAGTCAGGGGTTAGGAGTGGGAAAAATGTGTTTATATAGAGACTAGGGGCCCAGTGCATGAATTCGTGCACCTTGAAAGGAACTGTGGGCCGTGAGGCTGCAGTAGGCACAAGGGCGGGTCTTGGCCCATCCTCCACGTCCCTGCCTGGCCCCTCCCACCGTGGCCTCCCCCATCCCCCATCTCCTGTCTGCCGGCAGCCCCACTCCTGCTGCTGTTGCTCCCATGCGCTGATGGCACCGGCCCCTACCCACTGAAGGCACAGAGCGATTGGGGCTGGCGCCAGCAGCAGATGCAAGCAGTCGCTGCTGCCCTTATCACCTCTCAGGAGCAGGGGGAAGTGAAGAAGCCCTCAGGGGCGATCAGGGCCAGCAGCTGCCACTCGCACCCACTGCGTGACATCAGTGCACGGGAGCAAAGAATTTTCAGTAACCACCAGAGGCTCCTTCTGATGACAGCAACTGGAGCCCTGCCTTGGTCTGGCGCCCCTGCTCTATATAGGACTAGAGGCCTGGTGCACGAAATTCGTGCACTGGGCGGGAGGGGGGGTTCCCTCAGCCCAGCCTGCCTCTCTCACAGTCCGGCAGCCCTTAATGGATGTCCTACTGACGGCCAGAGTCTGGCAGCAGAGGCTTGGAGCAGGCGTCCTGTGTGTGTGTGTGTGTGTGTGTGTGTGTGTGTGAGTGTGTGTGTGTCTGCTGGGGGCCTGCCCCCAGCCAA
>NW_006299834.1:2628501-2630438 GCF_000327345.1 Myotis davidii
GCTGTGTGCAGGCTGCACTTTCCTGCTCATGGATCACCGGATCACTGCGGAGACCAGGGGCAGGCCCTGCTGGGTGCTGCCTGTGGGGAACTTCCCTGCCCTGCGGCCCGCCCTCTGCACTTGCCTGCTCTGGGATCGCCATGGCGTCCCAGCTGACAGCGGGGCTTAGGCGGCACACGGGGGTCCTGGCTGGGGCGGGGCTTAGGTGATGCGATTGCACCGCTTAAGCCCAGCCACCCAGGGCTGCACATGGGGCCTGGATGGCATCTGGCGCTGGCCAGCCCTGCCTGCAGTATGCAAAGATGGCGTCTAATTTGCATATGGCGCTGATTAGCCCATGGGAAGCGTAGCAAAGGTACGGTCAATTACCCTTTTTGTCTTTTATTAGATAGGATAGCACGAGGGAGGTATTTGGGAGGTGGACCTGCTCTGTATGCTGATTGTGGTGGCGATTATAATAACCTGTGTTCTGTTAAAATTCATGGAACTATTCACAAAGATTTTCTTAAAGTCCAGTTTACTGCAGGGTAATTTAAATTAAAATATAAATGAGGGACTCAGACAGATTGAGTGGCCTGCCCAAGGTCACATGGCCACAGTGGCAGGTTTACCTCCTTCCAAGATGGTCTCCTCTCCACCACGCTGCCTCTCTGAGGGCTAGTGAGGGGGAAATGAGAGAAGGGAGTGGAAACCCTTGGCAAATAGGTAAGGGCTGCACAAATGTCAGGGCTCCTTATTAATCAGGGACTGTGGCTGTTCCTCCAGCCTCCATTTGATGAAGAGCATTATTATTATTGATTTGTACACTCAATTCTGACCTTTCATATATTAAGACTTGAGGTTCTTAAAAACCAAAGTAAACAAATGAAAAACAACAGGTGATGTCTTCACTCCTTCTTCCCTAAAGTTCATGTCTTTTAAAGAGAAAAAAAAGCTTAAAAAGGAATGTCTGGCTATAGTTTAAAATGAAAAGATTACCTACTCTGCTTCATGGGTGACGGCGCTGCAGGGTGGGCAGGCCTTCGCAAGGGGTGGGGTGAGTTGGAATTATTATCAGCAAAGACCAAGAGAGGGTGAGCCGAATCCTCTGGGTGGGGAGTGAAAAGGGCCTGGTGTCAACCCTGTGCCCAGGAGCAGGAGTCAGACTGACCCCGATTCAGTCACTTAAGCTCTCTGAGCCTCCGTTTCCTGATCTGTAACATGGGGCAGTAACAGCACTCAGAGTCTATTTTGGTGAAGACTAAGTGAATGGTAAAATTCCCATCATTGGCTGGCACATCATTGACAGCCGGTGAATAGTAAATAATAATAATAAATATCAACAATAATTACCAAGCTCTTAAGCTCATATAACACAAAAATAAGTTCAAAGTGAACCACAACTATTATAGGGATCAGGAAAAATACATCTACAGCATCCGTTTAATACTCTTTTTTTAAAATTAAATCTTTATTGTTCAGATTATTACAGTTGTTCCTCTTTTATCCCCCCTATAGCTCCCCTCCACCCGGTTCCCACCCCACCCTCCGCCCTCACCCCCACCCCACTGTCCTCATCCATAGGTGCACGATTATTGTCCAGGCTCTTCCTGCCACCCCATACCCCTTTCCCCCCCAGAATTGTCAGTCCACTCCCTTTCTATGCCCCTGATTCTATTATAACCACCAGTTTATTTTGTTCATCAGATTTTTATTCACTTGATATTTAGCTTCACTTGTTGATATGTATTTGTTATTCATAATTTTTATCTTTACCTTTTTCTTCTTCCTCTTCTTAAAGGATACTTTTCAGCATTTCATATAATACTGGTTTGGTGGTGATGAATTCCTCTAGCTTTTTCTTATCTGTGAAGCTCTTTATCTGACCTTCAATTCTGAATGAGAGCTTTGCTGGGTAAAGTAATCTTGGTTGTAGGTTCTTGGCATTCATCACTTTG
>NW_006299834.1:2631011-2639486 GCF_000327345.1 Myotis davidii
TATCACTGGGAGGAATTGACCTCCAGGCCAATTGTCTGTGAGAATCATCTGTGTCTGCAGTGGGAGAACTTCTGTGCTGGAGACACCCTTCTGGGACAAGACTTGCTTCAGTGGGGCTTTGGTGCTCACTGAGTCTGCCCCTGAGTGTGTCCCTTATGGATCTGAGGAGTTGTAATTGGATGGTCCCACTCTGACCACTGGGTACACTGGATCTAAGGAGGTGCTAATCTAGCCTCTGCCTGAGGCTACCCAGCAGAAGCCAGCAGTAAAGCAATGCAAGTTGCCCTGGGGCCTTGGGCCAGCTGCAGTTTGTTAAGTAATTTTCAGATTACATACAAAGGGCCAGGCCTTTCATATGCAAAAGCCTCCTGCAGGGCTTGGGCGGGGCAGGGCCCCAGGGGATCAACTGGGAGGGTGGAGCGAGCAGTATGTCTGCTCTCAGTCCTGCCCTCTGAGGCCCCGCAGGCAGGCAGGCAATCGCTGTGAGCGCCTCTGAGAAAAAGCTGCCCTCGAGTTCCGACAGTCCCAGTTCTCCCGTATGAGTCTGGGTCCCCAGAGACTCGCCCGGAACTGGAGCTCAGAGCCTGAGACTCCCTCCCAATTGAAAAAGACAGCCGTGTCCTTAGCCACCAGCTCTCTCCACATGCACATCTGCACCTTTGTATTTTACTTCCGCACCGCACCTCCTCTGAGTCTCGGTATGCTTTTCTCTTTCCTTCTAGTTGTATAATTTCCACTCAGCCTTCCTGTGGTTCTGGATGATGTCTGTTCCATGTTTTAGTTGTATTTTTGAAGTGGTTGTGCGAGGCAGCAATCTCCACCATCTTGTTTTCTCCCGTTTAATACTCTTTCCTAGGGGATCCCTCAGTCTTGATCAGTTGGCTTGGCAGGCATGAACGAAATAAAACCAAGGACAGTTCATTTGTTCTTTCTTTCTTTATCCAATAAAGGCCCAGTGGTAGGTGCTGAAGATTCAGGGGCAAACAGAACAGAAGGTTTTGCTGTCCTAGAGCTTCAGAATCAGAAGGTAGGCAAGCAAGTGATCAGATAAGTGGCCAAGCACACGAAGTGCTTTCTAGACAATAAAATGGGCTGATGTGGTAGAGTGAACTGGATGGCCGTTTCCACAGGGGGGCAGGGAAGTCCGCCTTGGGGAGGTGACTGTGAAGGTGTGTTCTGAGACTTGAAGGAGCCAGCTATTTGGAGATGTGGGGGAATCCCTGGCCAAGACCACAGGTAGCTGCTGACTCCCTCCAGGGTGGTTGGAGCTCTGTGAACACCAGAGTGAATGATGTTGTTAGATGAGATCAGGAAGGAAGGCAGGGAGGGGCCAGCTCACCTGGAGATGAGTCAGCCTGGGTGAGAAGTTCCAATTATTAAAATATATATATAGTATTGATTTTTTTATAGAGAGGAAAGGAGAGGGATAGAGAGTTAGAAACATCGATGAGAGAGAAACATCGGATCAGTTGCCTCCTGCACTACTGGGGATGTGCCTGCAACCAAGGTACATGCCCTTGACCGGAATCAAACCTTGGACCCTTCAGTCCACAGGCCGACGCTCTATCCACTGGGCAAAACCAGTTAGGGCAGAAGTTCCAATTTTAAGTTAAATGAGAAGCCAGTGGTGGGTTCTTTAAAGTTAGTTAGGTGATACAAATGATCAATGTTACCTGGCCGAGCTCTCCAAACTGAGGTTAGCTTAGCCAATGGGCTGAGGGACTCATGCAAAGCTGGAAAGGACGGGCAGAAACAGGGTCACTCTGTGACACTATAGGCTGTGTGAGGTTCTGCAGACTATGGGTGCTGGGGTCCAACCCCAGAGGGTCCAGGGGTCCCCAAAGGTGTGGACAGAGTCGGTGAAGAAGGAATGACACAGAGGCAGCCTTCAGGTGATCAACAGTCTTGCCAGGATCTCTAGCCACAATCTCCAGCCAAGTTCTGTGTCCATGTTCTCTTGCTAGGTTCTCCAGCCAGGTTCTGTGGCCATGTTCTCTCGCTAGGTTCTCCAGCCAGGTTCGGGTTAGATTCTCCAGCCAGGTTCGGTTGCCAGGTTCGGTTGCCGTTAAAGAGATTAATTACCTGCCTGGCACTTAGTGAAGGGGTTTTATTCCCTCCCTAACTTCAGGGGAAAATCTCTACCTGGGGAAACAACCTTTCTCGGAGAGGTGACCTTGGTTAAAACACATAGTGCCAAGAAGGTGAGCAAACATATTAAGAACAGTATGCCATATATGCCAGGTCCCTTGAAACAGCAAGGATAGACTGGCTCCCGGCATATGGGGTCAGGGCCCAGTTGAGAGAGTGGGCAGTGGGCTCCAAAGAGCCGACTGATTTTTTATAGTAGAGTCAATATTAAAAGGACTTGGAGAGCCCTTGCTGGTGTTGCACAGTAGTAAGTGTAGACCAGCAGTTCTCAACCTGTGGGTTGGGACCCCTTTGGGGGTCGAATGAGCCTTTCACAGGGGTCGCCTAAGACCATCAGAAAACACATATATAATTACATATTGTTTTTGTGATTCATCACTATGTTTTAATTATGTTCAATTTGTAACAATGAAATTGGGGGTCACCACAACATGAGGAACTGTATTAAAGGGTCGCGGCATTAGGAAGGTTGAGAACCACTGGTGTAGACTCATGGGTTCAATTCCCAATCAAGGGCACATACCTGGGTTGCAGGTTCAATACCCTGCCTCGGTCAGTCGGGAAGGCAACTAACCGATCCATGTCTCTCTCACATCAATGTTTCTCTCACTCTCTCCCTGTCCTCCCTCCCTCCTCTCCACTCCCTCTAAAAATCAACGGGAAAAATATCCTCCAGTGAGGATTAAGAACAACAAAAACAATTACAAGGACTTGGAGAGCTCACAGGAGCAGTAGGGGTGTTGGGGAATTGGGGTCAGAAAACGGGCAGCCATGGGGCCACAGCCAACACAATGCCACAAAACTACTCTGGGAAGGTGTTGGCTGTTGATGCTGTTAAACACTGGATTTCATAATCCATTTTTCTACCTGCACTGGGCCATGGGCGCTGCCAGCGCTGGTGCCCACGGTCATAATGGATGGCAGGGTGAGTGTCCCTGAGAGGTGGAAGTTAGGTAACCCACCTTGCTGGAGAGCCAAGATCAGCATGTTCAAAGTCTATGATGGGAAGTGAACTCTGCTTCCATCAAGGCGGGGGATTTCTCAACCAGTGGAAGGGGAATCAGACCAAATTAAAGATTCACTTCAGGTTGTAGCAAGGAGACTAATGACAGCGTGGCCAGTCAGGGAACCTCCACCTTCTTTGGGAAAAATGAGCCCTGGCCAGTATAGCTGTTGGTTGAGCATGGTGCCCTGCACCCAAAGGTCGCCAGTTTGATTCCCGGTCAGGGCACGTGCCCAGGTTTCGGGCTCGATGCCCTGTAGGGGGGCATGCAGAAAGCAGCCAACCGATGTTTCTCACATCTATATTTTTATTGGTTTTAAATAGAGAAACATACATGTTTCTCTTTTATAGGTTCTCTCTTTAAAACCAATAAAAACATATTTTTTAAAAAAAGTGAAGAGGGTTGGGTTCTGTCACTGGCAGTGAGAATGGAAAACATGACACAGATTTTAGTGACAGTACAAGAGCAGAATGAATAGAAGTTAGTGTTTAATTAAATGCAGAGGCAAAGGAGAGTATCTGAAATGTCTGTGGCTTCAGGAATTGGATGAGTGACAATGACATTAATATGGGAAAATGATCAGAGGTCCGTTATTTTGGACATGCTGAGTTTGAGTGTCTGAGATACACAATCAGGGATAGACAATGGGCACAACTGTGCAATGGTCTGCTGGTAAATCATTATCAACAGGCTCTCTAGGGAAAAGGCACTTTGATTCATCCAGTTTCTGTGGATGAATACGCTTTCAAGCTACCAACCAGAGGTTACTGAAAGTGACTCTGGGAAGAGAGGCACATAATTAGCGGTCAGGAGCCCATCTGAGGGTCTGGTAACTGACTACAGGTGAGGATGAGGTCTCCCAGGCAGGGCAGGACCGAGACCAGAACCTTCAGGGGCATGCTGAAGAACAGAAGCTCCTACAGGGCACAGCTGTCAGAAGGAAAACCAAGAGGGAATGGGCACTTCACGATCAAGCCCAGTCTGGGCCCTGCCAAGCCCTCCAGAATCAGTGTCCATCATTCATTCATTCTTTCAACAATCTCCTCCTAGACTGTGAACTATCTGAGGGCAGAGACTTTAAGTTAGCGGTGTCCTCTAGGTAGAGCACATAGTAAGCATTCAGCAAATAATTCCACTAATTTCTTGAGGAAGATTTATGTCCACCACTTGCATAAGGCAACACAAAAATAATTGGATATAAATCTTCAAAGAAGACATTTTGGCTCAAGGGAAATCTTCCCAGCGAGGATTTAGGTAGACACCTCTTGCTGTGTCGTTCCCGCACCATTCCTGTTCTCCTGGCAACTGTTACCCTCCATTCCAGTTGCGAGGTTCTAAGGCAGTCCCTCTTCTCTATGTGCATCTACCGATTCGTCCAGTTATGGGCACCGGACCCAGCTGGGATTTTCAGAATCAGAACTTGGGGAGCCCCTCACAAGTGGCAGGAGCGGTGGGAGAAGGGGTGGCACAGGTATCAGCCTCTGAGGAGGAGCAGCAGTGACAATACCAGCAGGGATTCCCTGGTTCGTCACTGTTAGGTCTGGCTTGTTCCATTCCACAGCCCCACATTCTCCAATAAGTTTCTCTTTACCTAAGCAGGAGCTAAGTTTCTGTACTCAGCAACCAAGAGTTCTGATAAATACCCGGAAACTCACCAAATATACACAGTATAATGTCATCTGTGCGAAAAGCTAACGTAGTTTTCGCTACTGAAAGTTATTCATGCAGTTTAAGTGACCAACGTGAAAGGGGTTTAAAAGAGGGTATTTCTGTCACAGGTGGCAGCCCTAAAATAACAGCAACAGTAGCAGCTACCTCCATGTGAGTGCTTGCTCCGTGCCAGACGTGTGTGGTAGCTACAGTAGGTCCTCGGGTTACGTCAGAGATCCATTCCTAGGGTGCAACATAATGTGATTTTCCTAAGTTGGAACCCACCTACATAAGCACCTACATCATTCACATGGAGCACATACACAGCAGTACGTAATGAAGAGAAACAGTAAAAAAAATAGAAAAGAAAGATAACAATTCCTGACCTTTACTTGTGGTAAATAAATAAAAAACATAAAGTACATATGTACATACGTCAAAATGATGCAACTTTTTTGTTTATAAATAAATGGGAGATGGCAACGTAACCACGAAGGAAATGATGTATGTCTAGTCCGACGTAACCCAAGGACTGCCTGTACTAGTAAGTGGAGAAGCTGGATTGGATCCAGATTCATCAAGACTTGAAGTTCTTTATTACTAAGTTAGAGGCTCTCAAACCTTTTGGTCTCGGGATCCTTTTATGATCTTACAAATTGAAGACCTTAAAGAATTTTTGTTTATATGGATTATATCTATAGTTACCATAATGGAAATCAAAATTGAGAAATTTAAAAGATTTATAAAAAACAAAACCCCATCACATTTAACATAATAAATATTTTATTACAATTATTTTTAAAGACAAAAAAATTAGATGAGTGGCACTGTTTTACATTTTTGCAGATATCTCTATATCTGACTTAATAGAAGACAGCTGCATTCTCATGTCTACTTCTTCATTCAATACGTTGTTTTGGTTGAATTATATAAAGAAAAGCTACCCTCATACAGACAGGCAGTTGGAAAAGAAACTTCATGAACCTCCTCAAAGCATTTCAGGTGCCGCCAGAAGTCCTCTGGACCAGCGGTCGCCAACCTTTCAGATCTCTGTGGACCACTTGTTGGCGACCACTGCTCTGGACCACACTTTGAGAACCACCGCAATAACTAGTCTGCTTCTCAGGTAAAGAGTCTATACACAGACATTGAATATTATAACTGGCAAGTCCACAGGGCCAACACATTTCAAACAAGTTTCCAAAAGTGGTGGTGGTGAAGGAAACTTAAGTTATCCTCTTAATTCAATTTTACATCAATTTTTAACTTGGGTTCATGTATTATTCTTTTGCCAGCCAAGATGACCTATTAGATTTTTTTCCAGTTTACTTTTCTAAGAGGAGAAAGCAGAATGTCATACACAGAGCTAACATCTGTATAGTGTTTTACAGTTTACAAAGCCTCTGTCTGTGCCCACATGATGCCAGTGAGTCCTCAGAAGCCACTTTATAGAGGAGGAAAGCTGGGAGCAGAGGCGACGTGCCCAAGATTGCCATCAGTAACCAGGATGTGGACAGAAGTCTTGTGACCGAGTGATGTGCACGCAGGACACCTCTGCTCTGGCTCTAATGCACAAACGTCTCACTTTCACAAGCTGGCTGTCCGACCGAGAAGAGGGGACCCTACATTTATGTTCACTTTTTTCACATACACAAGAGACAGCATCTAATATAGAATCCAACTGGATTTTATTTGACACGGAACACAATAGGACTGCAGGAATAGCAAACTGAAAAGACAAAGCAGAAAAGACCCAGTTCTATCTAACTTACAATTAAGTAACAGGAGGGCAAGTCATTAAATGAATAACAAAACAGTTGAGCTTGATGGAGAATATTCTTTTTCTAGTGCCCATACCTGAAAGACAAAGTAAATTATTTTATTAATTCCTCAGTAATTTCCTGAGACAATAAGACCTGTTTAAACACATGAGCAAATGGGATGGAAACTTTGAAGAGACGTAAGTGTGCTCCCAAACTGGGTTATGCCACTGGTCTCTTGTCCCTTTCATCTTATCATCCTCTGTAGTATTTTACCTACCACCTCCCACCCCCTTAGTGACGGTCCCTCCCTGGGACTCAGTCATGCCCACCTTCCTCTCCTCCTAGTTACCAGCGAGGTGCTGGGTAGTATGAGGAAGGTGAGAAGAAGTTAGAACTGGTGGTTGTGAAAGGGAACTTGACCTGCTGGCTCGAGTCAGTGGCTCAGACAGTTTGAGCTCTTGACCTCCCTTTACCCACGGCAGCCTTTTTTGCACCTCCACTTCAGTACTCAGGCAAGTCTGGGGTAAGGCAAATGCGAGAATAGTAACAGGGCAGTCTTCATTTTCAAAATCTACCACCAGGGGCCATTACAGCTATGACTGTATTCAGCATCAGAAAGAGGGGGGAAAAAACACACACAGAAACCCCACTACAGAATGTGGAAAACTAAGCATGAATTTCAAGCGGTTTCTGCTTTCCCTTGAAGCCCAAATTTGGCTCTAATCAGATTATAAAAGTAAACAAGGTCAGGAAATTTCTTCACATATAAATGGATTTCTTGAACACAAAACTCTTCATTATCTTATTTAATCTTTTGTCCTGGTTCTTTTTGGGCAGTTAGCCACTGATTAAAATATTTCATTATATGGATGAAAGCCAGGGTACTTGGCTTCATAAGAAATCAAACTTGAATACTGTCTAAAAAAAATTGTCCCCAACTCCACACAGGGTAAAGCTGTAGTGTTTGTTAGTGGGCTGGAGAACAACCCAGAAGTTACCTATCAGATTAAAGAATGCTGTAATTTGTTCCTTATGAAATTATTTTCCAAATGCACTGAAAACCACTGCCTGGCCCTGATTGGTATGGTATGCTCAGTAATTAGAGCATTGGCTTGTGAACCAAAGGGTCATAGGTTTGATTCCCAGTCAAGGGCATGTACCTGGGTTGCTGGTTTGCTCCCTGGCCCTGGTCAGGGTGCGTGTAGGAAGCAACCAATTGATGTGTTGCTCTCTCATCTCGCCACCTCTCCTGCCCCCCACCTCCTTCCAACCTCTCTCAGTGGAAAAAATAACTTCAGGTGAGGATTAACAAAAAAGAAAAAAAAAAGAAAGAAAGAAAGAAAACTACTCCCTGGCAAAGTCACTGGCTGGATACAGTGTCAGTGTCAGAGGCCCACATATGGAATTCTTCACACTCCCCAGTGCTTGGGCTCAGCCCTGGACATATGTAATGGGCAACACGAACAGTTTTGGTCCAAAACAGAATCCTGAGCCTGCTCTAGGGAAGAGCAAGTCACAAAGGCCTCTTAAGAACTCAGAAAAGTGCTTCTGCCTGGACATGTATTACTGTCGTGGTTCCATTCAGAATGCAAGCTCCCCCAAGAACAGGGAAGCACTGTCTCAGACATCTCTATATCTTACATATTACTTAGCATGCACTTTGTTGAATAGAGAATAATATGAGCTAGATACTGAGTTTCTTAAAAATGAACATTCAGCCGAAACCGGTTTGCCTCGGTGGATAGAGCGTCGGCCTGTGGGCTTAAGGATCCCGGGTTCGATTCGGGTCAAGGGCATATGTACCTCCATTGTAGGCTCCTCCTCCCTGGCCTGGGCCCTGGTCGGGGCATGTGCAGGAGGCAACCAATCAATATATTTCTCTCACATCAATGTTTCTCTCGGTCTTTACC
>NW_006299834.1:2640193-2641927 GCF_000327345.1 Myotis davidii
TGCCATCTTCTTTTTATTTTATTTTTTAGGCTGCAAACTTCTAATGTTGGCCACACGTCTGTGGATTTTCCATACAGATGAGTACCTTAATTAACCAAAAGCCATGTTCTATGGCTCCATGTTTTAGGACTATGCAGCCTTCAGCCTGAGGTGAGACAAAGAACAGCACTGACCACAGAGCCCAGGCTTACAACATCGAAATGGCCAGAGACACCTACTTTTGGAATTCCCACTCTCTGTTGTCCAGCGGACACACCTGCCGTGTTTTGAGCCAGCGAGAGATGCAGTGGAAGTGAAAAGCATGCTGGAAGAAAAGATACATTTTATTAAAAATAACTGTGTAGGCTCAACCATCTACTCACAATATGTCTCAAATGCAGTGGGTAGTTTACACGGGGCTGGAGAAGAACAATGGGAGACAAAAACAGTGAGAGGCGAAGGTCACAACTCATACTCTTTGACTAGGTACGAAGACATTTCCAATGAAACATTTGCTAGAAATGTCATTACTACTAAAGGAGGAAACTATTTAGGAAGAAGTGCATGTTCTAGCAGTGAGTGCTCTCCCTTCCTCTTGAGGGAAGATAAGGTGGCTCCCTAGTCCTACTCGGCCTGTAAAGGATGCCCCTACACTCCTTGGACACATGCAGATGTCAAACCTCCCCACTCTTGGTCCCCAGCTGTACTCCCCTCTCCTTGGAGAATAAGAACCCCAGGAGAAGAGCCTTCTCAGCCCCTGGTAGTACCCTGCTACTGCCACCCATCCAGAGCTGAGATGGGTCCTTCCCCAACCTTCCCACACCCAGTTCAACTCTGTTAGAAGAACCTGATTTCCAGACTTGTTCACAAACACCTGCTATTACAAGACCTCAGTACTCAACACGCCTTTAATGGGCAAGGGGTTTTGTCTTATAAGGGAGTGACGTAAAAAAATAGGGTAAAAGGAAGTATTCTGCTGGGCAAACTTCCCATAAGCAGCTGAAAGAGCATTAAAGGACTTATTTCACGATCAAGATAGGAAGTAAAAAGGCAAGAATACCAAGAATACTGGTAACTGACAGGGAGCTAGGAGTTAGCTTTCAGATTGGGGGAAAGGACAGCCTGTGTGCCTGGCACCTTTAATGACCTGCAGATGCTAATCACAACACCTCTGCAAGGGCCGTTTATGCCCTCCCCTGCTCATATGGGCAGAGTATTACGATAGAAGTGGCAAGTGTTCCTCATCTAGTCTGTGATGGGTCAGCTGAGGTGGGGACAGCGGAGAAATGCTGACACAAAACAATGAAAGCATTTGCAGGCTTCGATTAATAACAGTCTTGAAACCCGGTCAGTTATGTCTCCCATAACATGCGTGGAACTTAAAAGAAGAATCACAATATAGATTATTACCTTGTGAACTGTCTTCTGACAAAGACAAAATCAGAATTCCATAATTAAGAGTGGAATCCATAGCTAGTACACTATGGATATTCAACAGGACAAATATTCTCCCAGAGTGACAGCTTTTGGAAGATCCCTTTCCTGTTGATTCTCGTACAACCCATTATGGACAAAACAACACACTCCACAAAACTTATAAAAGGCAGAAAGCTGAGGCATTTTCCTCAGTCATGGGGACAGACTCACCTAAGGTATCCAAGACACCCCCCTCCCCCGCCACTCCCCCAGTAGGCACTCTGCAGCAGCCCAGGGTCCTTGGATGCCCCAATCACCTCAGAAAATGAGGGCAAGAGG
>NW_006299834.1:2643162-2651940 GCF_000327345.1 Myotis davidii
GGGGATGCAAATGAGGCTACATGGCAGGTGACAGCAACCCTGAACCTGCCTGACCCCAACTTTCTTCCTGTTAATAATCTAAGACACATTATGGAAATGTTGAGCAGTCTCAGAGTACACTGACCCGTCTTCACAGTTTACTGCAGATGTTAACATATTCCATCATTGAGCATTACAGCAACTCTAGCAAGCAAGCATGACGGGTATTATCATCTCCATTTTATAGAAAGGAAACTGAAACCCAGATAAGTTAAGTGACCTGCCTATTTCATGGAGCTGGTTTTCGTAAAAGACCCAGAACTAGAGCCCATGGCTGGTCCAAAGGTTTCTGCCACGCCATGCTGGCTCCTCTTTATGGCAGGCTGAGTAAGTCTCTCCGTAGCCAAATTTACGGGAAGTGCACTCCTTTCCTTCTACCACAGAGCAACCTGGTTCTTAGTATCTGCCTGAATGCCAGGGGCGCAGAGAGCCCGATATATTTTATTTCTTTATCCCCAGAGGTAACAAACACTGTCCCTTAGCCAATACAGGCTTCCGTGACACTGCCCAGAGGCCCTGACAGAACTAAGAGGATATCCACAAGCTACAAGTGAGCCTTAGCACTGATAGCTGCTATCTCTGCAGTAAACACCACTACTCCCAATTTGCACTTCGCATTTAGCAAAAACTTATGCTTACTATGTGTCAGGGGGTGTTCTAAGCACTTTGAAAATAAAATCATTTCATTCTGATTAAACTCTATGCAGTCTACTGTTAGCCCTATTTTACATGAGGGAACCCAGGCTGAGATGTCAAATACCTGCCCAAAGTCACTTAGTAAGTTAAGTCGCAACAACAGGGAATGGTGGTCTGACTCCAAGCCTCTTAGGTCTGTGCCATGCAGGGGGCTGTGGGTCCTCTGGACTTGGCACAGGAGGTCCAGACAGAATAATTTTAGCTCATCTGACTGCGACTGTATGGCTATAATGAATTTTAACACATGCTAGAAATAACATGTTTGATGCATGTTATCCTTCACAGCTGTCACATCCTGGAAGGCCGTACATTCAGTCCAACAATGCTGCACCAAACATTTCTGGCATGAGCCATGTTTAAAAAGGGACACCCCTCAAAAATCTGAATATAGTACATTTGTCACACTTAAAATGCATGCAAGCATGCACGCACACACAAGCACTCAATTTATTCATCCAACTTAGTTCCACAGGACACCTACCCTTAAAAAAAACCTGTTTAGAGGTAAAGATTTCCACTAACAGGAGAATATTCCAAACCCTGTGCCATAGGCTCTTGAAAGCAGTTTCCAAAGATGAATCTCCAAAATGTGGATAACAAAAGTGGGCCCACCCTGTAATTAAGACAAACTAGTGCCTCTATAATAACGAATAATTCTTATCCTGTAACAGGTGAATAGCACAAAAGTTTAAACTTTTAAACTATTTGTATAGCTTCTGGGAGAAAGTTGGGCTGGTCATTTTTTTTCTAGTTATTTTCAAGACTGGCAAAGCAGGGAAAGTGGTAATACATTTACAAGCCATGCTGACAGGGAAAGATGTTTCCTTACATTACAGACTCCCCACGCAACGGTGCACTCTTCAGAAGTGGCAGATGCCTGGTTCGCCTGACATTCTATGCCTGTGGGGACAAGAGCAACAAGATCACAGACCGCAGGAGCAACAACCTTTTAATCTATAGCAGTCCTACCTGCACAATTACACAATGACATGCTTGGAGCGGGGTGCAGGGAGCGGTGGAGTAAAACTGAACAAAATCTCCGATGATTAATTAGGCTGTTTTTTTTTTTTTTTTTTTTTAATATATTTTATTGATTTTTTACAGAGAGGAAGGGAGAGAGATAGAGAGTTAGAAACATCGATGAGAGAGAAACATCGACCAGCTGCCTCCTGCACATCTTCTACTGGGAATGTGCCCGCAACCAAGGTACATGCCCTTGACCGGAATCGAACCTGGGACCCTTCAGTCCGCAGGCCGATGCTCCATCCACTGAGCCAAACCGGTTTCGGCAGGCTGTTTTTTTAATGGATGTGAAAAGGGGTGAAGAACAGATAAGGCAGAGATGTGACTTAACAGTATGCTTTGCAATGATTTCCTACCCTTGTTCAAGAACAGGGTAATGAAGGAAAAGGTACTTTTAAATTCTGAACATAACCTGACTTGTCCAAATGAAAGCGATTCCTCCTAATTTGGTAAATCTCGTAAACTTAAAGTCACCTCATAACTCTTTCTGTTCTGATAACTGGAATCTTTTCCCAATTCTTGACAATTGCTTCCTTATAGGCCCTCAGAACACACAGGCTAGCCCACGTGAAGCTCTGAAGCCTAAAGGAGTCAGGCAGACACACGTGAACTGGGACAGAAGTGATAAAAGGGGGTGAAGAGACCTGCAGCAAACTGTACCCACTCTGCACGAAGACGTCAAATCTCAATCTTTAAAACACTGTCAACAAAGCAAATCTGTTCTGCCAGTGGGTTAGTGACGTGAGGCCTGCCACTCAGTGATGCTTCTGGCAAGAACAGGGAATAGTCAACATAAAACAGACAAGCAACATGTAAAGGCTTCCTATCACGCTCCTGGCAAAGGCAGAAGCTTATTTCATGTGATATACAAAGCTTGGGAATTTTTAAACTTCAATAAAAGGTAAGGAAGTAGCAGCTTCATCTTGGAAGTGAACAGATGCCACACTTTCAAAATACTGATGAAACTGTGGTTTTAGGAAGAGACTAACTTCTATGGACAAAGGCTGGGTCTAAGCCTCTCTGGATGCCTCCTTCATCTGGAACTAGATTACCTAAGGTATGGAGGAAAAACACCCAGTATATTGTATATTTATTTATTTATATTTTAAAAATATATATATTTTATTGATTTTTTACAGAGAGGAAGGGAGAGGGATAGAGAGACACATCCATGAGAGAGAAACATCGATCAGCTGCCTCCTGCACACTCCCCACTGGGGATGTGCCCGCAACCAAGGTACATGCCCTTGACCGGAATCGAACCTGGGACCCTTGAGTCCGCAGGTTGATGCTCTATCCACTGAGCCAAACCAGTTAGGGCAATATTTAATCCACTCTGTAAGCCACCAAAAAATGGGGCAGTATAAAATAAATACAGGCACGTAGTATCGATTTGGACTCAAAAAAGGAAGTCTTCAGACCAAGAATGCTTTGTAGGAGAGTCCAACTGGGGCACAGCCACACTCACTCTTATTTATTTAAAACTATGTATATACGTGGTCATTTAATGCTAGACCAGAATATATTATAAATGGCCATTGCTAAACCAAGAATCTTATTCTCATCTTTAACAAAATGTCTTTTTCAAGAATCATCTTCCAGCCCTAGCAGGGTTGGCTCAGTGGATATTGTGCCGGCCTGTGGACTGAAGGGTCCCAGGTTCAATTCTAGTCAAAGGCACATACCCAGGTTGCGGGATCGATCCCCAGTAGGGGACGTGCAGGAGGCAGCCGACCATTGATGTTTCTATCTCTCTCTCCCTTCCTCTCAAAAAAAGAAAAAAAAAGAATCATATCCCATTTATTTTTGAAAGGAAGACAAGTCCAGTTGTGGCAATCAGATTCCTTTAGTGACTGTATTAAACAAAAGGGTATGTTTCTTAAGGATACAGATTTGATCTCAGTCATTGTTTTATTCTGGTGCCTAGGCAAAAGGTCCAGGGTATAATTATTTATTAAATGAATAAAAGATACAACTTGAAAATACCACTTTCATAATTTTTTGTTATAGTTCAGTCTACTTTTTCATTTGACATTTAAAATATATGATAAAGCAAGTGTCTAAGGGAAGCCTACACTGATCCCTTAAGTGGGATCTACTCTAAGGGAAGACAGAGTATCTATGGCCCTTGTCATCTTTCCAAGAAGTGCATTCTCTTCCACCCAGACAGACACACAACTTAAATATAGAGGTAAAAAATAAATTAAAAATAAATAAATAAATGTTATATAAAATCATGAACTATTTACAGGAGAGCCCCCCAGAAGTAAAATTTCCTTGGGCGTAACTCCTTATGAAAATGCATGGCCAAGAAATTGGCATGTAATCAAATACCCCACCCAAACACATTTAGAAATGTGCGTGTGTTTTCCTGTGATGAGATCCTTCTATCTATATTAAACATCATGGTAGCTGCTGATCTGCTTTGACTGCTGTGTGAAAAGGCAAACAGGGTCAAAACTCAAAGGAACCAATGGCAATAAGCTACCAACACCTGCTATGATAGCTTTCCAACGCAAAATATTTGATTTGTGCTTTCCAACTTGCAATGATCACAAACTATTCCCCAATTCTGTGTTTTTATTTTTTTTTAATTTTTATTTATTTATTTATTTATTTTTACAGAGAGGAAGGGAGAGAGATAGAGAGTTAGAAACATCGATGAGAGAGAAACATCAATCAGCTGCCTCCTGCACATCTCCCACTGGGGATGTGCCCACAACCCAGGTACATGCCCCTGGCCGGAATCGAACCTGGGACCTCTCAGTCCGCAGGCTGACGCTCTATCCACTGAGCCAAACCGGTTTCGGCCAATTCTGTGTTTTTATTATTCAACTAGAGGCCCAGTGCATGGGGTCCCTCAGCCTGACCCACGCCCTCTCTCAATCTGGAGCCCCTTGGGGGATGTTGGACTGCCGGTTTCGGCCCCATCCAAGGAATGTAGTAGTGCGCAAAGCAGCAGGTCGCCAGGGAGGAGCCCCAGCCCAGGATGCGGGCCGCACGGCTCCCGCTCATCCGGGCCCCACCTGCCACTGCCGCTCAGTAAGCTTGCTGAGCAGCGCTCCTGCTATGGGAGCGCACTGACCACCAGGGGGCAGCTCCTGCGTTGAGCGTCTGTCCCCTGGTGGTCAGTGAGGATCACAGTGACTGGTCAACTGGTGGTTCGGTTGTTTAGGCTTTTATATATGCATAGGTAAGCGAATATTTAGTGAGAACCTATAATGTACTGGACACTATGCTAAATCCTGGGAATAAAGCAGTAAATAACAAGGACAAGAGAGGGGACCAATTTAAATTAAATGGTTGCTACAAATGAAACTATACGATGTCTTAGGAATAGTTAACAGAACTGTCATAGCCTGTGTTTGTGTGTATATAAAGTATGATCAGTGAAAACATCTTAGAGCAAGTTCAAGGTGAGATCTGAAGACCAATTATAGGGTAATTCTGCATTACTCAAAGAAGTAGCCATTAGATACATGTGGCTATTGAGCATTTGATATTGGCTAGTCTGAATTAAGATTAGACTAAATGTAAGTGTAAAATACACTTCAAAGGCTTAGTACAAAAAGAGAATGTAAAGTTCTAGCTGGTCTGGCTCAGTGGATAGAGCGTCAGCCTATGGACTGAAGGGTCCCAGGTTCGATTTCGGTCAAGGGCACATGCCTGGGTTGCGGGCTCGATCCCCAGTGTGGGGTGTGCAGGAGGCAGCCAATCAATGATTCCTTCTCCTCATTGATGTTTCTCTCCCTCTCCCTCTCCCTTCCTCTCTGAAATCAATAACAAAATATATTTAAAAAAAGAGAGAATGTAAAATATCTCACTTTAAAACACTGATTACATGTTGAAATCAAATTTGGATATAATAGGATAAATAAAAATAACCTGTTTCTTTTTATGTTCTTAATGTGGGTACTAGTAAAGCTTAGATTACATATGTGCTTGCATTTGTGGCTCACATTTAGATTGGATAGTGGTGGGTTAGACCAAGGTAGGGGGGAGAAGAGGCAGAGAATATTCCAGGCAAAAAGAACAGTATATGTAAGGGTTCTAAAAAAGACCACGGATACTTCCAGAATGGAAAGCCAGAGACACTACCACAGTGAGCAGGAGAGTGACTTAAGATGAAGTTGGAGAGGCAGATGAGTGATTTAAAAAATAACTGCCTGTAATTTCAGTTCTAGAAAGTTGAAATTTCTTTGTCCCATTTCTGATGTCAATAACAAACCATTTTAGTACCTGGATGAAAAAGTAATCTCAACTCTTTCTGGTGTGGTCAACATTCTGGCCCCTATTACTAAGTTAGTCCAGCAATAGCTATAATCAAATCCGCCATGTGTGGGGGAATATGTGGAGATTTAAATAAAATTTCTTTAGTGTAATTAATTAATTGTCTGTTTAGATGTTGGCAGTGATGTCCTCTTAACTGTGATTGGGGCTAAGACTGAAAATTCTTACTTCTTAGGCTTCTTTTATTTATATATCTTGCCCAGCAAAATCTAGCTCTGATTGAATATTTTTGTTCCAAGTTTACTTTCTTCCTTTCTCACCTTTGCTTTTGAGTCTGTGTACGAGATGGAAAATATAGAGGACTCAACAGTGCCTCTGGGTCCGCAATTCATTCTAAGTGTGGCCTTGTCATCTTTAGACTGAATAGATTTATTCTGAGATGGCTATGCCTCCAGAACATCATAAAAAACTACTCTATTTCGAACATACCAATGGGCTAGATGCAGAAGACCCCAAGTGCTCTGGCTATGCTTTATATTTCATTGTGAAGAATAAAATTGGTCACATCAGGATAGCCACAATCTCTGTAACCTTCTCAATTTCCTCCCATCCTCCTGCAATTACTTACAAAGATCCATAATGTGGTTCCTGCAGATGGCACAGTTATCAACCACAATGTCCCAGGCCCAGAGGGCTACTGCGTTCCACTGCAAAGAGAAAGAGGGGGGAACAAAACACTCTCCTTGTAATGCACACACACACACTGTAGGATTTCATGCTACATGGTTTTGGCACATTCATTTAGTCTTACATCAGATGTGTAGCAATGGCAAGCTACACATATGCTCACCCATTCTCCAAATGGTTGAGTATATCAACATAGAAATTAATGAGTCACCATTTAATTTTACCTTTTTTCTATAGCTTAAAATAATTTCATCATTAAGCAAATCAGGAATAATTTTTAAGTGCCTGTTTCAGATTTAATAAGCACAGAGCTGAATTACTGTGCAGTTGCGGAAGAGATCAATGTCTGCCTAAGTTAATATCTGCTCTTCCAGGCAGCTTTGGATGCAGTAGGGAGGTGAAAGCTAGGTACAGAATGAACCAAGATGCTGACGGGATCATAAAACGGGTCATCTGGGATAAGCTGGATAACTAACTACCCAGTGTCAGTACGCAGAACAAGGTCACCACTTCCATCTTACAAGGCTGCTTCGTAACAAACTCTAGAATTCACCAGAATTTGACTTAGCTCCTACCATCAAATAACCCGATGTTCTCAACTTTCCATATTCAGACTCTTATGTTAAGAAAAATTCCCCAATAAGAGTTTATTTAAAGTGGCATTAAAGTAACTCAACCTCCTGGCTTCTGCAATTATAAATATTCCCAAACTTCCTTTTTACACATTAATTTGGGGCCACTTTCCAAACTGTCATCTCTTTCAATCCAGTTCTCAGTAACTTCTTCAGCACTTTTCACCCGGTAGCTTCAACTCGGAGGAAAAATATCCTACTTCTATTCTTCTTCAACATGGCTGCTGGCTGCCACTGAGCACGCAGCGCCCGCAATGAAATGCCAAAAAGCAGCTGGGGGGGGGGGATTGTCTGCGTTTGGCCTGATGTTACGGGAATAACACCGTCCCTGTTTCAGAATCCTCATTTTGAACAGATTTATCTTATCTCGGATAGGACTCGGCACTGTTCTCCCAATCTCTTAGCAAACCACCACCACTATAAGGCATTTCATGCAAAAGGACACGTTCCATATTTTTTGCTTTCCCACTTTTAGCAGGTCGTTCGCAACTATTACGCAAACCTCCCTTAAGAGATACAATTTGAGCCCGCGTTTTCTTTTTAACAAATTCCAAAAGGCTTTTTTTTTTGGAGGAGGATTCTGGATGTGATATGACCGTGGTGGCTGTTGTTACAAACCAACAGACCTTCCAAAAGCAAGAGTTACACTCAAGACACTCCTCGGCGGGACTCGGGGCAGAGAAGGGGCTAATGGTATTGGACGCCACGATTAGGCGAGGCCGGGAATGGGTCCCTCGGGGGAAGAGGGACCCCGAGTTTCGGAAAGGGGCGGGGCAGGGAAATCAGCCCGGCTCCTCGGAGGCCTCCAATGCGGTAGTACTTCAGGTTCCCGGCTTTCGCTGCACTGCCCCATCCTCCACCCTCCGCACCGCTCCGACTCCCCCTTCCACCCACCCCGCCCTCCCCCCAACACCACCAGCACCACTCCAGTGACAGCTCAGGCGCTTGGCTCCCTTAGCCCACTAAGCTCCGCATATCTCAATAAGCCCCTTCGTGATTGGCCCCTCAGCCTCTAAGTGAAACCAATACTGACATTGACAGTGGGCCACAGTCATGCCGATCAACCCTAAGGCCCGCCCCCCAGCTTCCTTTCGTGGTACCCGGTCCTAGGAACGCCCTGAAATGAAACCCTTTCCCCCGCGCCTCGGTCATCCTCGGGCCTGCCAGCCATATCCGCGCCTCTCTAGCTTCCCTGAGGAAGGCGCTGGCGAGACCCAACCTTTTTCACTTCAAAGCGCTTCTTGCCCGCGCCGCTGTTGGTGCCGCTCGGGGTATCCACATCCATCGCTGCCGCCATTTTGGAAACACACGGTCTGCCGTCCAGCCACTGCGCCTGCGCACCAGTGCACTGGCTCCTCCCCCCGCCCCGGCTCCTCCTCCTACACCCCACCCCTTACTGGCGCGCGGGGGGTCGGGGGCGGGGCGCGTGGCCACGCCCCTTAAAGGCGCTGGCGGAGGGCTGCCCCCCTCC
>NW_006299834.1:2652280-2659359 GCF_000327345.1 Myotis davidii
CGGGGAAAGGGGTGAGGGGGGGCGCCCTCCCTCTTGCTGCCGAAACCCGAGTCCACCCACGGGCCGTTCGCTAGTCGTGACCGGCTCCCGAGCCAGGCCCGAGGTGCTGCCTCCCTTGGAGGCTTGAGGCCGGGGGAGCCGCGGCCCTGGCAGCGTTTGGTTTCCTGGGTCCAATTCGGGGAAATGCTCGGGAAGCTCACTGACCGCCCTCCCGGGGGCAGACTGAGCAGCCTTCTCCAGCTCCGCCGCCACCTGCCCACGGGAAATAGGAGGAGGGAGACGGGGAGCCATCGCCAGCCCCCTGCGCCCCAGAATGGCCTCTGGTTAAGGAACACGATTTGGACGCCCCGGAGCACACGTCCCCCGGACCTCACTTGGTCACCCACGGGGTTCTTTCTCCCTCAATTCGATCCTCCTTCCGCGTCGTTGGCCGTAGTCATATCTTTAGTCTTGAATTGGTGTGACCCACTCAGTTATGGGTTCTTCCTGGAGATTCCTTCCCAGCCCACACACCTGTACTTCCTGTCACCCTCAGACCAGGACCTCTTTGTGCGTCTCTAACCTTTCAGAGGTGTAACTCAAATCGCTCCTACATCTTGGATTGGCTTATTTGAAATCTCATTATTTTCTCTCGAAAGAAAACCGGAGAGCCAGGGAGTGTGTTGACTCCATTGCTAAACCAGAATAACTGCAGTTTGTTTCCCGTCTTAGTCACGAACAGGTACAACAAATCCGTGAAAACATTACAGCCTCAACCAGGCTCGGAAGGGAAAGGAACCCTACAAGGTTCTTCTTAGCTCAAGTTTTGTTAATGATTTCACGTTTAGGTTTCTGTCATCTATTGTGTCCTTATAGGCCCCTATATGAAGACTAGAAACCTTGAGTAAATTAAGATATCGAAGGCATATTTATCCTTCATTTAACAAGTTCGTTGAGTATGATCCAAGTCCTGATATAAAGAGAAGAGAGACAGCCCTGGCCGGTTTGGCTCAGTGGATGGAGCCTCGGCCTGCGGACTGAAGGATCCCAGGGTCCATTCCGGTCAAGGGCATGTACCTTGGTTGCGGGCACATCCCCAGTGGGGAGTGTGCAGGAGGCAGCTGATTGATGTTTCTCTCTCATCAGTGTTTCTAACTCTCTATCCCTCTCCCCTCCTCTCTGTAAAAAATCATTAAAATATATTTTTTTAAAAAAGAAAAGACAGAGAAACTTCTAGTAAGAAAATGACATGTCAGTGAATAGATGCATCAGATAATCTCTGGATCCCTAGCGCGATGAAGAAGACAAAACAAGGTCATGAGATTGAGGGGGGATGGAAGCAACATTAAATTGGGTGATGAGGCCAAACTGGTTTGGCTCAGTGGATAGAGCGTCGGCCTGCGGACTGAAAGGTCCCAGGTTCGATTCCGGTCAAGGGCATGTACCTGGGTTGTGGGCACATCCCCAGTGGGAGATGTGCAGGAGGCAGCTGATCGATGTTTCTCTCTCATCGATGTTTCTAGCTCTCTATCTCTCTCCCTTCCTCTCTGTAAAAAATCAATAAAATGTATTTTAAAAAAAATTGGGTGATGAGGTCTCTATGAGGAGCAATATTTAGGCACCATAGGGGTAGGGTAGTTCTTTCTCAGGCAGAGGAATAAAAGTCCCAGCTCCTTAGTATACCAGTGATGGCGAACCTTTTGAGCTTGGCATGTCAGCATTTTGAAAAACCCTACCTTAACTCTGGTGCCGTGTCACATATAGAAATTTTTTGATATTTGCAACCATAGTAAAACAAAGATTTATATTTTTGATATTTATTTTATATATTTAAATGCCATTTAACAAAGAAAAATTTTTAAAAAATGAGTTCGTGTGTCACCTCTGACATGCGTGTCATAGGTTCGCCATCACTGACCTATACCATCCTGGTTGCAGACTGGATTCCTGGCCCTGGTCAGGATGTGTGGGGGAGGCAATCGCTGTATCTCTCACATCGATGTTTCTCTCTCTGTCTCTCCTCCTCCCACTCTCTCTAAAAATCAATAGAAAAATATCCTCAGGTGAAGATTAACAACAACAAAAGTTATTTACCATGATTAAGTGGGGTTTCTTCCAGGGATGTAAGTTTCAATGTTTTAAAATCAGCCAATGGATTACTTATATTAACAGGTTCAAGAAGAAAAATCACATGGTCATACAATAGGCACAGAAAAACATTTGACAAAATTCAACAACCATTCATTATAAACTCTCAGAAAAGTAGGAATAGAGGAGAACTTCCTGAACTTTATAAAGAGCATCTACCAAAAAACTTACAGCTAGCATACTTAATGGTGAAATACTGAATGCTTTCCTCTTCAAATTGGGAACAAGGCGAGAATGGCCTCTCTTACCGCTCTTACTTATTGTAGCACTGGCACGCGTAGCCTGTGCAATAAGAAAGCAAAAGGCATACAGATTGGAAACAAAGATATAAAACTGTCCCATTTCTAGGTGACACAGTTTATGTGGAAAATCTAAGGAATCTTAAAAAAACCTTCTTAGGACTAATATGTATGATCAGCAAGCTCATAGGATACAAAATAAACATACGAAAATTGTATATACAAGCTATAAATGGGTGGACATAATAGAAATTAAAAATAATATATCATTTATAAAAAAATATGTACAAATCTAACAAAACATATATAGAACTGGTACACTTAAAACTAACAACACTGAAAATTGTTTTTAAGACTTTTAATAAGTAGACATGTTCATGGATGAAAAGATGCATCATAGTAAAAAGTTCAGCTTTCACCAAATTAGTATAGTTTAACACAATTCCTCTCAAAATCCCAGGAAGTTTTTTTTTTTGTAGTTACAGGTAAAATTATTCTAAAATTTATATGGAAAGGCAAAAGCACTACAATAGCTAAAATAATTTTGAAAAGGAAGAATCACTAATTTTGAAAATCAAGACTCTTTTTGAAAAGGAGTCACTTTACCTGCTTACAAGACTTATTATGCAGCTACAGCAATCAAGACTGGGTGCTATTGGTAGAGGAACAGACATATATGTCAATGGGACAGAACAGAAAACCCAGGAAAAGGTCCACCCAAATATGCTCAACTAAATTTTAACAACTATACAAAAGCAATTCAGTGGAGGAAAGATTGCATTTTCAACAAATGGTGCTGGGGCAATTAGACATCCATGGGCAAAGCAAACAACACAAACAGAGAAGGCCGTAGACCTATTCTCACACCTTATACAGAAATTAGCTCCTCATGTATCATGAACTTAAATGTAAAACATAGTACTATAGAATTCTTGGAATAAAACAGTAGGAAATTTGCAGGATTTAGGGCTAGAGTTCTTAGACTTGACACCAAAAACATGATCCATAAAAGGAACAACGGATACATTGGATTTCATCAGAATTTAAAACTTTTGCTTTGTGAAAGACTCTGTTCATAGCATGGAAAGACAAGCGACAGAGTGGGAGAAAGTTTTTGCAAGGCACATATGTGATAAAGCACTAATATCCAGAATATAGAAAGAGCTCAACAGTCAACAGTCAATAATCAAATGATCCAGTTAGGAAATGGGCAAAAGACAGAGAGCGATTTCATCAGAGGACATACAAATGGCAAATAAACAAAGAGATGTTCGACATAAATGGCCATTACAGAAATGCAAATTAAAGCCACAACTAGATGTCAGTACACACCTATTAGAATGGCTAAAGTATAAAACACTGTGACAAACGCCACTGTTGTCGAGAATGCAGAGAAACTGGATCCCTCATACATTGCAGGTGGAATGCAAAATGGAACAGCCACCCCGGGAAACAATTTGGCAGTATATTTAAAAGGTAAACATGCCACTACTGTCCAACTCAGCAATTGCAGTCCTGGGCATTTATTCCAAAGAATAAAAACTTCTATTCACATAAAAATCCACACACAGATGTTAGCAGCTTTATCTATAATGGCCCCAAACTGGAAACATCCAGATGTCCTCCCATGGGAAATGGTTAAATCGTGGTACATCTATACCACTTGGCTGTAAAAAGAAATGAACCATTGTTACATGCAACTGATGACTCTCCAGAGAATTATGCTGAGTGAAAAAAAAAGCCAGTCCCACAAGGTTACATACTGTATAAGTCTATTTATGTAACATTCTTGACATGACAAAATTATATAAATGGAGGACAGATTAGTGCTTGCCAGGAGTAGGGTACGGAGGTGGGAGGGAAGTGGGTGTGGCGATGGTGCCTGTGGTGATGGCAGTGTTGTATCTTGACCGTATCTCTGTCAATATCCTGGTTGTGATATGGCACTATAGTTTTTGCAAGATGTTAGCATTGGAGAAAACTGAGTACAGCGCACACAGGATCTCATATTATTTTTTACAACTGTATGTAGAATCTACAAATTATCTCAAAATAATAAACTTAATTAAAAGAAAACGCAAGGCACCATTTTAAGCTACAAACAGCACTGAATAAGGTATAATCTCTGCTTCACAGGAGCTCACAGTCTATTTCATGAGGAGCTGGGCATATAGACACAATGTTTCCAGTTTGGGACTTTCTATCATTCCCCAACCTTGTTTTCGGTAGAAAACTTCCTTCTGTTCTGTTTTTTTTTTGGTCCCTCACCACCCACTGGATGTGATCAGGATCAGCTGCATAAGTTGCAGCGCCCCATGCAAAATGAAAATGCAAGGTCCTAGTTCAAAAATTATTAAGAATTTCAAGAGCAACAGCAGAGCATTAACCCATGTGCGGGGCCCTTTTGAGCCCCGAGGCCTGTGTGACTGCACGGGTCACTCTTGTGATACTGGCCCCGCCTGTGATTCTGGTAGGGTTGCCAATCACCCTCCTACCTCCCTTGGCAGGAGATGGTCCCAAATTACCCACAGGTGGCCACTCATAATATCTCATTGCCCTGGTTACTTGTACCAGAATCCTTCCAGGGAAGTCATATCTAATGAAATTGGGAAAGAGAACTTTTTTCCCTCTGGGATGAGTTGTTTATTGAACAGATATTTATTGGGTACACACCATGTGCCAGGCCCGGTCCTGCATGTAGGAGTTACAGTGGTGAACAAGATGTGTACAGATAGTCCTAGGCTAGTGATGGAAAAGAAAAAGAAAAACCCTACCTTAACTCTGGTGCCGTTTCACATATAGAAATTTTTTGAGATTTGCAACCATAGTAAAACAAAGACTTATATTTTTGATATTTATTTTATATATTTAAATGCCATTTAACAAAGAAAAATCAACCAAAAAAGTGAGTTCGTGTGTCACCTCTGACACGCGTGTCATAGGTTCGCCATCACTGTCTTAGGCCCTCCACATGTAGCTTATGCCCTACAGATAAAGGCAGACAACAGTAATGATTACATATTGGGTTAAATGCAAAATCAAAGAAAAAGTGGAGATGCTATAAGCCAGATACATATGATTCTTATTCTATAAGCGAGGAACATGAAGGTAAGAGAAAGCTAAGAAAATGATCTTTTTAAAAAATATATATATTTTATTGATTTTTTACAGAGAGGAAGGGAGAGGGATAGAGAGTTAGAAACATCAATGAGAGAGAAACATCAATCAGCTGCCTCCTGCACACTCTCTACAGGGGATGTGCCCGCAACCAAGGTACATGCCCTTGACTGGAATCGAACCTGGGACCCTTGAGTCCGCAGACTGATGCTCTATCCACTGAGCCAAGCTGGTTAGGGGAAGAAAATGATCTTAAGGTGAGAGAGCTGGTACATGGCCAAGGAGGGATTCTAACCCAGGCTGACACCAGCTGCACCATGGCAGTCAGGATCAGTGAGAACTGGAGTGCTCACTTGCACAGTGTAGTAGGGTTGTTCAGGGCTCAGGTACTGAGTCGTAGCTCAATTCAAATCCTGGCTTGGACAAATTACTTGAACTTCTGAATGTCTTGCTTTTCTCATTTATAAAACATGGTGTGAGCCCAGCTTGCATGGCTCAGTGGTTGAGCATCGACCTATGAACCAGGTGGTCATGGTTCAATTCCCAGTCAGGGCACATGCCCGATCAATGATTCTTTCATCATTGATATTTCTCTCTCTCCCTTCCTCTCTGAAATCAATAAAAATATATTTTCAAATAAATAAAAATAAAATGAGGTGTGATAGGAATTGTTGCTGCAGTGGATAGTCGGCCTGCAGACTGAAAGGTCCCAGGTTTGTTCTGGTCAAGGGCATGTACCTTGGTTGCGGACACATCCCCAGTAGGAAGTGTGCAGGAGGCAGTTGACCGATGTTTCTCTCTCATGGATGTTTCTGGCTCTCTATCCTTCTCCCTTCCTCTCTGTAAAAAATCGATAAAATATATTAAAAAAAAAAGAATTGTTGCTGCAGAGATTAGATGATATAATGCATTCTGAGGGCCTAATGAGAGTTCAGTGAGTGTTAGGCTTACAAATCAGTTTCAAGTTCCAAAAACTGAATTCCATCCAGAACTACTTACAATATGATGTTGGGTGAGTTGAATGCTCAGGGAGCCTATTTTCCTCATCTGTAAAATAAGATTAGTGACATGGCTCACAGGCTCAACATAAGCATAAATGAGATAACGTAAATGACAGTGCTATAATGTGTGGGCAACCCTATCTAATAAAAGAGAAACATGGTAATTAGCGTACGTCCGTTACCCTTCCCATTGGCTAATCAGCGAGATATGCAAATTAACTGTCAGCCAAGATGGCGGCCGGCAGCCAGGCAGCTTGAAACTAACATGAGGCTTGCTTGCTTCAGTGATGGAGGAAACCAACGTTCCCCACCTGCCTTGCCGGGCCTCTTAGCTTGCAGTTTGAAACATAGTTACAAATATAGAAGCTAAACAAAACTCCAGAAACCTGCTTTCAGCGAGCCAGCATCTCAGAGCTGGAGTTGATACAGTGTTTTGATTATAGAACACAACAAACCAGATACCTGCTTTCAGCAGCAGAGGCCTCAGAGCTGGAGTCAGAGCTAAAGCTGGCCCAGAATAAAAAAGAAAAAAGAAAAAAAAGAGCAGTTGGGAGCTTCAGTCACCCCCAGCCTGAAAACAGCCCTCAGCCCCTCA
>NW_006299834.1:2659944-2661728 GCF_000327345.1 Myotis davidii
GGCTGCACCTAGGGATTGGGCCTGCCCTTGGCCACCTGGGAGCAGGCCTAAGCCAGCAGGTCGTTATCTCCCGATGGGTCCCAGACTGCGAGAGGGCACAAGCCAGGCTGAGGGACCCCCCTCCCCCCCGAGTGCACACATTTTTGTGCACCAGGCCTCTAGTGTATATATGTAAAAGCCCAGCAACCAAATGGTGGAAAGACCAGGCCAATCGCTATAACGCACACTGACCATCAGGGAGATGACTCTCAATGCAGGAGCTGCCCCCTGGTGGTCAGTGCACTCCTACAGTGGGCCCATCCCCGCAGGCCATGCCCCCCCACCAGTGCACGAATTCGTGCACCAGGCCTCTAGTTTTGTTATAAAACTCATAGGGTTAACTTCTGACCAGTGGGTTTGACTCCCTTCACAAATGCAGTCCATCCTTCCTCTTTCATGTCATCCCTGTAACTCTGTTTTGACATGATACTCACTGCTTCGTAATGATTTTTAAAAAATATATTTTTATTGATTTCAGAGAGATAGGGAGAGGGAGGAAGAGAGAGAAAGATCAAGGATGAGAGAGAATCATTGATCGGCTGTCTCCTACACGCCCCACTCTGGGGATGGAGCCCGCAACCCAGGCATGTGCAGGAATCAAACCATGACCTCCTGGTTCATAGGTTGATGCTCAACCACTGAACCATGCTGGCCGGGTGCTATCATGATTTTGTAACAGCAGTTAATGAACACTCTGTAAAGTAAAATATTTTGTAAATCAAAATATTCTCAAAGTTAAAGCAGTAAACTCTAGATTTGAAAATAACACACATGTGCCAAACATTTTTATTGTTTTATGATTTATTTTTTAAATGGCAGTAACAAATACTTTTCCCTTGTTGGGGAATGAGATAACTATTTTCAATGGAAAGGGCCTTAAAAGTAACAGCGTTTTATCCAAATCGAATTTATGTAATTGCACAAGAGTCATACAAAGCATTAAGAAATGCTCACAAAGACCACAGTTCTCTTAGATCCTCATAAGCACACCCCGAGGCCCTGAGTTCATGGGGACCCCTGATCTGAACAACAGTGATGCTCACCCCAAGCTCCGCCGTGACACAGGGGCAGAGGTCAGCAGAGCAGCCGGAGAACCCACGTGCTTTGTGACAATGGAATTCTGCTGGAACAATAGGGTCTCATGATATATTCACCTTCTCATTTTACTAAGGGCAGAAAACACTTTACCTTGAATATATTTGCCCAGGCTTAAAACTTAACCCTAACAGCTTAAATTTAAAAAATTAACCAAACCATAAAAACCTCTTCCAAGCGCGGTCCTTCATGCTGCCACCATTCCGGACCAATACACATACACACGTTACATTGTCACTCAGTTTCCAACACACACACACACACACACACATACACGTTACATCGTCATCTTTTATATACCAGTGGAGGGATGGCAGAGAGGGTCTTACTCCAATTCCAACTGTTTTATTGGTAGCAACTGTCGGAAACACTGTGCTACAAAGGACGGAGGTCATGTATGGGCTGATGGGACAGTCACCATGCTTTACTTGTGATCTCTGGCATGGGTACAGGAGAGGGAGAGGCAGATCTCATGCATCATATTTGTAATCTACTATTAAGAAAGCTGAAGAGGCCAAAACCGGTTTGGCTCAGTGGATAGAGCGTTGGCCTGCGGACTGAGAGGTCCCAGGTTTGATTCCGGTCAAGGGCATGTACCTGGGTTGCGGGCACATCCCCAGTAGGAGATGTGCAGGAGGCAGCTGATCGAT
>NW_006299834.1:2661826-2665488 GCF_000327345.1 Myotis davidii
TATTTAAAAAAAAAAAGAAAGCTTAAGAGGGCATTGGTTACATAAGTTTAAAAAAATTTTTTTAAACCCAATTTTTCTATTTAATTAGTTACGATCCGAGGATTTAACTTGTTTCATGATTTTTTTCACCCGAGATGTTTTTATTGATTTTAGAGAGAGAAAGGGAGGGAGAGAGAAACATAGATCAGTATCCTCCTGTACATGCCCCAATTGAGGATCAACCTGAAACCTAGGTATGTGCCCCGACTAGGAATGGAACTGCAACCCTACTTTTTTGATGTACGGGACGACACTCCAACTAACTGAGCCACCCAGTCAGGGCTGTCTCATGGATCTTAATCTCAATTAAGATATAATGTCTATGTTAGTTAGGAGTTTTCTCTTTCTGACCTTATAAAAATCAATAAGAAAATAATATTTTGAAAGAAGACCCACACTGAGAACTGGGAGTCACCATCACAAGTAGCTTCCTAACTTGGATGTTATAACTATGGGAAGGGTGAATTCTTACCCCACAGTCCAATTCCTGATTTGGGCGGTGGGGGGGTGGGGTGGGGGATGGGACGGTAATTCCTGAAATAAACACATAAAAGTATGCAGCAGCCCTGGCTGGTTTGGCTCAGGGTTGGAGTGTTGGTCTAGGGACCGAAGGATCTGGGTTCATTTCCCAGTTAAGGGCATATATCTAGGTTGCAGGCCTGGATCCGGCCAGCCCAGGTCAAGGTGAGTACAGGAGACAACTGACCAATGTGTCTTTCTCACATCAATGTTTCTCTCTCTCTCTCTCTCTCTCTCTCTCTCTCCCGACACACACACTCCCTTCCACTCTAAGAATCAATGGAAAAAATATTGAGGTGAGAATTAACAAAAAACAACACAGAGTATGTGGGAAAGTACTAGCTATGCTTCCTCCATTTAGATGGTGTAGTTAAGGATCCAATCTCACATATTCAATTCAGGGAGAAAAATCCCAGTGGAACATTTGAAAGATTTTTTTAAATTAAGGTTTTCATTATAGGAGAGAGCCTGGTATATATAGGAAGTATTTATTATACTTCATGAAGGGAAGTGTGGGGTATGTCTGTGGTGTGGCGAAGAATGGATGAGGTTCCTGCACCGTGCGCGGTTATCTGCTCACAGATCCTGGATGTATCAGACGGCCCCTAAGACACTGCTCTGAGATGTTCAGTCACCTCGTGATGGTTCCGGTAGTCTGAATCAAATGTTTAGCTGTGGTGGTTAATCTGGGACTCAAAGGACGATATTCTTGGATCAGGGACTCCACAACAGCCATTCTAACGACTCATAACACCTGCACAATTTCCCTGGAATCTAACTGGAAGGAGTCTGGTTCATGCCCAAGTATGCTGCTGTACATAAAAGCTGCCTAAGTGTTTAGCTAAAACGGTGAAGACCACAGAAAATGATTTCTAGGAAGAAAAGGAAAAACCTTTCAGGATTGTGAATGAACAAAAGAAACCCAACCCTACGGCCGTGAGGGCCCCGGAGGCCCCGGGGTGAGAAGCCCAAGCTGTGGGTTCATTTTAAGTCCCCTTCGTTTGGCAAGTAGTACAGGACTGAGAAGTTAGCAGGAGGGCAGGCAGGGGGTGATGACTCCAGCTGTGCAGCCATCCCTTCCCACAGCGGCTGAGATACAGCGGACAAAGCAAGCATGTGTGGATGACGCTGTCAGGACACGATCTATATCACTTGGTTTATAATATTACCTTTGTCTCCTGATGAAGCCACTGTCTGTCTGCTTTGAGCTCTGCACCTTGGGATTTCCTGATGAGACAGGCAAGCCTGTATCACTGCAGGGAGTGTTAATCCCTGAACCTGTGCTTTGCTAATACAAATATTTTCTTAAAAACCCTCAAAGTTTTGCTTCAACAATCAGCATGTTTTATACATCTTGGGTTCATACACAAGTTTAAGAGGGGGACACACTAGTTCTTAAAAGCTTCCCTTTTGACAGAAGGTCCCAAATAAACCATATGCAATAATCTAGCCCTGTTCACTTTGCAAACTTGTACAACTGAGTTCTTGCATAATTGCGTCCAATGCTGGGTTAAGAGAAATATGACGCTTCCAGTGCTAACATCAGAGAAAGAAAAGGACCTTAGGCTATTTCTAGGCACTTGGTGGCATAAGCATATTTTGTTTTTGTTAGCACTAGAAGAAATCACAGAACAATAACAGGGGTAGCTCTCTGAAACCTGGGTGCCCACTTTAACTAAAGGACCTGCCCTTGGCTAGGGCAGCAGCTTCAAGGATGTGCTATGAGGAGTAGTGCACGAAGAATCTATACAGGAAGCATGGGTGTCTAGGACAGGAATCATCTTTAGATTGAGAACAGATGGATGGAGGTCTGGATCTGTAGCAGATACATAGATATTTTTCTTTCTCTTCTATGTCCTTCCTTATCAAGAATCTAAATACTTTCCAGGCCCAAGGCAACCAAGTAGCAAGAAAGGCTCAGAACTGTTTGGTTTGATACACTGTTGTTGGAGTCTGGAGGGAAGCTGAATGGTGGGACTGTGGGACTCCAGTGCCCATGAGGCTCATGTGGCTCCGGTAGATGTGCAGGCTCTGGAATAGGTTGGCACCATGAAAGGCATACATGGGCCTCACACAATCACTGGTTTTTAGTGTAATATAAGCATCATACAAATATCTTATGATGTTAACTGGATCTCAGCAAAAGCACTGCAAGAAAAAGACCCAGAGAGGAAAGAATTTCTGTACATTTAAATGTGTTAACTGGAATGCATGAACATATGTAACCAAGATCTACCTTTTTGTTTAAAAGTTAAACTTGCCTGGGTCATTAATTCTATAGAATTAATGTAACTAAAGTTGCAGTAACATACAGTCCAAAAATTCAATTTTCCAGATTTCTAGTTACTTAAAACAAAAAAAAGACCACACACACAATTACATACTTTCATTCATACAGGTCCCACACTCCCAAGTGAAACACACACACAAACGTACCCACACAGACAGCACTCAGGAAGCTCAGGTGCACATGCCAGTGCACACCCTTGAACCTGAGGTGCATGTGGGCTGCAATGAGGGTCAAGAGGCCCTGCTGCAGATCTGCTCGATGTCACTGATCTCTTTGGGACAATCTGCAGAAAGGATGAGAGGTGAGTCCTGTGTCACCACTACATCATCCTCAATCCGTACACCAAGACCACGAAACTTCTCTGGAGCATCTCTGTCATCCTCTGGAATATAAATGCCTGAGAAGTAGGAAAAAGAATGAGCTGTTCATAAATGGCAGTAACTGGATGATTTGGGGCAAGTAAGTTAATCTCTCTGTTACAATCCACCTGTAAAACTAGGATCTTAACAGTATCCACCTAGAGCAGGGGTGGGCAAACTTTTTGACTCGAGGGCCACAATGGGTTCTTAAACTGGACCGGAGGGCCGGAACAAAAGCATGGATGGAGTGTTTGTGTGAACTAATATTAATTCAAAGTAAACATCATTACATAAAAGGGTACGGTCTTTTTTTTCAATAGTTTTATTCATTTCAAATGGGCCAGATCCGGCCCGTGGGCCATAGTTTGCCCAGGGCTGACCTAGAGTGATGGAGATTAAATGATATAATACAGATAAAAGCGTCTAGTCTAATCTAATAAAAGAGAAACATGGTA